>NW_017732845.1:88402-108650 GCF_001890085.2 Hipposideros armiger
ATAACAGTAGCAAAATTACAGTTATAGAGTAGCAACGAAAATAATTTTATGGTTGGGGGTCACCACAACATGAGGAACTGTATTAAGGGGTCGCATGGCATTAGAAAGGTTGAGAACCGCTGGTATAGCTATATGCATACAGTGGAATATTACTTAACAATAAAAAATGAAATCTTGCCATTTGCAGCAACATGGATGGACTTAGAGGGTATTATGCTAAGTGAAATATGTCAGCAGTGAAAGACAAATGCCGTATGATGTCACTTATGTGTGGACTCTGAAAAATAAATAAATAAATAAATAAATAAATAAATAAATAAATAAGCAAAACAAAACCTGAAGAGACTCCAAGAAACAAAGTACTGGATACCAGAGGGAGGAAATGTTGCTTAAATAGGTGAAGGGGATTAAGAGGTACAAACTTCTAGTTATAAAATAACATATCATGGGGGTATACTGTAGAGCACAGGGGATAATATTGTAATAACTTTGTATGGTGACACATGGTAACTAGACTTCCTGTGGGGATCATTTTGTAATGTATATAAATATAAAATCACTCTGATATACACCTTAAACTAATAGGATATTGTATGTAAATTATGCATCAATAGAAAACAAAACACACAAAAAACCTACAATGTGTTATCATTACAAAGTAATCAGATCAGCTTTTGGTGAGGATGGAGGGCAATAGAAACTCTCATACATGGTTGTAGGAGTATATGGCAATTCATACAACCATTTGGAAAGTTGGCATTATTGATTAAAATTGAACATACACATATCTTATGTTCCAAGAATTCCATTTTTAGCTACATACTTAACAGAAATGTGCATGAATGCTTACTCAAAGAAATTTATAAGAATGCTCAGAGTAGCATTAATTTTAACAACCTCAAGTGGAAATAAACCCCAAATATCTATCCTAACTGGAATAGAAAAAAAATTGTGACCTATTTCGTGCACTGTAATAATATACCGAAATGAAAAAAAACAACAATCAAAACTATTGCTACATGAATCTCAAAATATAACAGTGAGAAAAAAAACAGGCACAAAAAAATATGTACTAATCCATTTACATAAAGTTCAAAGATGAACAAAGCTTATTATACATGGTTAAAAGTCAGGAGAGGTGGTACCTTTGGAGGGGAGGTAACAGGAAGTAATGGGAGAAGGCACAATTGAGGAGTCTCAATTTTATGTTATAAATGTTCCAGAAGTTTCTTAATGTAGGTATGATGGTTTTAAGGGTTCAAAATAATTCATTAAGCTACTTATTTATGATTTGTGCTGTTGCATTTCTTTAATATATTTTCCACAATTCCTGTCCTCACATCTCTTTTACACAATTTTGAAGTTCTTACTTCAATATCTACTCTTGTTGACTTTCATTTTTTCATCCCAACATAATTTTTGTTTCCTATCACACTTCATTTCTGAAATCTTTCCTCTTTTTTGAATCTTACTTAGCCATTCCTAACAGCATTTTCTTTCCTAGAATTTCCTACGTCTTTCTTGCTTGACACCTTTAATATTCTCTCTGCCTGTCATTCAGCTTTATCCTCATAGACCACCCAAGAGAGCTATGCAAGCCTACATTTTAAAGACGTTCTCTCAACCTCCATTGAGAATGGGGGGGATTGCCTAGCAAGAGTATGAATGTTTGCTAGAATAATTTTATAATAGATATAAGTAAGTCTCCTGTATCACCATTTAACTCCCATGGTATCCATCACTTCTTTGTGGTTAAATTGAGATGGAATTGATCATTTCTACCTTCCTTTATTTGACTGAAAGCTCCAAGAGAATTTCACTTAGTAGGCAACTATTCTATTTTTTAAGTAAAAGAAAGCATGCAAAATGATGAGAATCATTTTAGCAACCAAAGTAGTTACGAACAAGAATTACATGTAACACTTAAATAAACAAATGTATTTTGCTTTTTAATGGGAAATAAAAGAAAATGTATATCTGAGCCACTTTCCATAACTGCATATTTGTTGAGCACAGTAGATGGGGGAGGTAACTATCACTTAGCAGCAGGATGTGTGCTATCCAATAGGTATTTTATACTCTTTAATCTCTACACTGAATTTATGAACTGGGTCTTGTTATCCCAAAACAACACTTTTAACAACAGAGACTCAGAAAAATTAAGCAGCTTGCTCAAGATCATATAACAACTAACTGACATAGTCAAGATTTGAACCTCAGAATGTGTGATTGATTCCAAAATCCATGGTCTTTCTTTATCTTCCTGCCTAATTTCTATGAAGGTTAGTGAGATGTGCATGTATACTGAGGGATTCAGGGACTGCCGATTACTTGCATAAGATTCTAAAATATGATTTTTTATTGGCTTCTGTTTATTTTGGTGCCTAACATTTAATAACTAAATTAAGAAGACATTATCTTTATGTCTTTTGTAATGCACCACTTTCACAGTTATCCATCAAACCAGTTGAAAGTCATGGCTAGAAATTCCTAGACTGCTGATAACAGTGCTAAATTTCTTTTCATTAGTTCCATTCATTAGCTTCAATAACTGAATATATTAACTAGAACTCACACATATATTAATCCCATAACTTATTAATGTTCAGAACAAAATTTGATTGTCACCTTTTTAAATACCTGACTTGATTAATGAATCAAATAGAACGGTTATTTAAAGTTTTTCAATACTTAGTGTACTGTTGAATGCTGTTCCTCTCTAACTTCTTTTTTTAAGGCAAAAAAATATTAAAATCACTTTCTTTTTACAAACACTTATATATAAAGAGACTCAATTTTAAAATGATAAACAATTTATATGTGATTTAGTAATACATAAGGAATCATTTTCATTACAGGCATTACAATAATTTCTTAAGATTCTTAGGGAAAAAAATGATTTCCTTAAAGTAAACTGTAAACCTCAATCTACAGGTAAACTTTTGTTCTGCATCTCTCCTACTTTAGGTACCTAGAGTTAAGTGAGAATTGAATTATATTTAGAATGAGTTATAGTATGACAAAGTTCTAGTTTGAGTTTCTGACAGTCCTAGCATGTAGTTATGCTCTTAAATATTCTGTGTGCATCCTGCTGAATGAGCAACTCAGTACCAATGACATCACCTGTAGGAAGCTCACCTGTTCTGCTAATTAGAAGTAAACATTGAGACAGCGGATGCTAGTAAGCAGGTAAGAATACAGAAGTGGCAAAATGAAGTTTAAAAAGAGATGCCTAAAGCAAAAAAGAGTATAGGTTTTTAAAATGTAAAGCTTACTCTTTTTTAACTCTTCCAATAATTTACACAGACACAAACAAAGGTATTACCCTAGACATGCAGATAGAATACTTCTTAGTAGGGTAAGTTTGGGGTGAGGCGGGAAGGAGCAAAAGACAACATACCTTTGCTTGTCCAGCTTTTGTGATGGCAGGTATATTAAAGAGCTGTCCAGTATAAAAATGTATCCCACAGAACAAGATCACTGCAATAGCGTCTCCTTCCTTCTCAATTACTTCAAGAATATCTTCTAGTCTCAAGGTTTCTTCCCCCTAAAATTATGTTTAACATAAGTTCCATCATATCCACCATAATAAATTGCTCACTTTATATTTCCCAATCTAAAATTCACCATGAGCTCTTTCCCACTATAAGTAGAATGAAAGGTAAATATTTTTCAGATTAATGATCATCAAAAATCTGTCAAGAGAGCAGCATTTTAGCATGCTTTCTATTATTTTTAAGTAGTGATAATAAAACAGTAGAGATTTATAAAATTAAGTTTTTGCAAAACCTTAATTGATTTATTCATCAGTTCTTTCATTAATCTTTCCTACTTGCTTACCTATAAATTGTTTCATCCTTATTCCCATTCAATAAAATACCACAAAGTACAAGAAGTTTATGAAATAGTAAACGGCAAAAGAAAAATCAATCTAATATGTTTTTTTGCAGAATAAAAACACTTATGCGTCTTTCATCTAAATATATCCTAACCAATATCGTCTGTTAACTTAAGAGTTAAATCTCCTCCACACCAATCCAAAGATCAAGACCCAAACATGAAGAAAAATACCACTAAAACTCTATTTTCAAGGTCATTTTTCTCTATTTCTCCCATCTAAGACTAATGATTGGTTAATTCATCAAAACTGTGAATGAATTTAGTTTTGGTCTTGCAAACAACTTGAGCAAAAAGAAATCAGTTAGTTGGGCCAGCCGAGAGGCGCATTGGTTAGAAGTTGGCTTGGGATGCCGTAAATTGCAGTGGGGCTGGCCGGTAGCAGGCGTGAGTTTTCGTGAGCTGCTGAGTGACCATCCAATGGCCAGAGACTGACTGCCTCAACCGGGAAGAGCGCAATGATAATACCAACATAGGCCAGTGAAGCAATGTCCTCAACAAATAGACTGAAGAACAAAAGGACAGTAACTTGTCTGCTCCCCTTCCCTGATTTCCCAATGCTGTTCCCCTCCCCCAATTACCCAATAAAATCTTTTTTTTAAAAAAAGAAATCAGTTAAATACATAGTATCTACATATAGCCTAAGAATTTTTATCTATTTATGAAAGCATGAAGTTTCTTCAGTGCTCAATCTGACATGATTTTGAGGTCAAAGCATCATCAACTGCATTAATATTTGGGGGAAGCTCATTAAGATATTCATAAGTTTTCCTTCTTAGTTTTTGGTAATTTTTGCTATTTGCCAATTACTGTGATCCATGTTAGGCATATATCTACATATCACAAATATAATACTCCAGTTACTACTAGAAGCCTGGAACTTGTTTACAAAATGAGAATCTATAAAAACAGTATTTGAAATCTTTTAATTATTAAGTGATGCATACTTTATATATAAAGAAAATATTTCACTAATTCTAAGAAAAATTTTAAGTAAAATTAGTAACATGGTAATTAAAAACTTTTTCCTAGAAGAATCTAATATTTGTCCATTATAACTTCAAAAAAAGAGAGTAGGGAAAGTTATATATATATATATATATATATATTTATATTTATAAATAAAAATATATATAAATATATTTATATTTATATTTATATATTTACTAATACTTAATTTATGTCTTTAAAGAATTAGTATTAGGCAAATAAGAAATATATTTCTTAAAGATAAAATACAGTTCTCTCTCGTGTTGACTTGCTCTAATCTATAATGCTAAAGAGTGCTCCCAAGATTATGATTAACTCATGCAGCTCAACAACACTTGTCACTTTTAACATTAAGACTTGTGATATACTAGTGGCTATATTTACTTTTGCTAGAAATTAGCAATTTATATATGACCTGTGAAAAGGATATCCTCTCACAGGTGTGAGAACTTTCTACTTCACTGGTTTATTGCATGTTGGTAAATAGAAGTGAATGAAGTAGATTTTAATTTTTCAAAGTATTCTGGGTTGAAAGAAATAATTGCTTAAACAATGACTTAATAGCCTGGGAGCATCATTTGTGAAACCTAAAATTTATTCTGTGTGGGTCTCATAGTGTGAAATTTCACAAGCTGCAGAGTTTATATGTCAAAGTTTGTACAACTTAGTCTATATCTCTATTCATATAAACTGGGCAGTATTTTAGACCTTGAACATACAAGTATGGTCAAGTTTGATTAGGTATTTTCACTGTTACCTGTTTAAATATGAAGGAATCTCAGAGCGGTAAAGTAACTTTCCCAAAGTCACTCACCCAGTAACTTGGTGGGTTTGGGATTTCTCTGGGCTATATCAACCAGGTATAAAGTCCAAGCTTTTTCTATTATACCACCTCCCTTTCTACACCATAGTCCAAGTTCAAAGGAAAACATCTGATACTTAGATTAAGAGGAGACATAAAAGATAAGCATCACTCAATTTCACCAAATATCACTAGTCTTTAATATGATTTTAATGGCAGCCACAGGAAATAGCATTAAAAGTTGAAAATGATACATGCATTTACGATCCCATCCTATCCCATTGAATAATATAGCAGACTCCAATGTGTTCACAGAAAAACAATTTGCTTATAATAATTCTAGCCCTTAAAATGAAAATACACTTCTGAGTTAATTTTCCATTTTAAGCAAAATGACCTAATAGTAACAGAAATATAGGTCTTTATACTTTCTTGAAAGTTCCATTAAAGTAATGAAGATAATAAACATTTGAGGAAAATGAAAGAAAAAATCAATACTAAATAGAAACATGATGAATATTTATTATTTATTTCTCTTTATCACATACCTCTCTTGGCTGTATAATCCGCATACTTTTTTCAATGTCAAGTCCATGAAGTTGAAGCTGTGATTCAATAGCATACTGGAAAAGAAAGTTGATTTATTAAATCAAGTCCAATGCACAGAAGTGCTTTGAAATATCTCCGAAAATAAATAATAAAACAACAAAATAACAATAAAAGTATATTATTATATGAAATCCAAGTTCAAGGTTAAAAGTGACTAAACACAATACATCAGAGAAGGCCTTTTTAACATAATTTACATACAGGAATCTAAACATTCCTTGAAACACTAAATATCAGAGATGAATGGAAACATAGGAGTCATCTAGATTTTAGGGAGTTACAAGAGATTTTTAGAATAAGGTATTAAAACATGCATATGAGTCAAAACCAGAGTTTACAAAATACCAAAGTGAATAGTGTGGATTTACTAGGCTTAAACATAGAATGTAGAAATGGCTCACCATAGAAAGAGTAAGCTAGAACAAGGAAAGAACATCAAAAAGCTCTCTTCATTGAGAGTATAAGATATGAATGAAAACAAGCAATTATAGGGACCCTGAATTTTTTTTTAAGATATTAGGTTTTGATCCTTTTTAGCAAAGTAATGACTATTAATTTGGATGTAATTAAGTGACTTAAAACTACAAAATGTGGGCTAGAATGGTTAACAGTGATAATATAAAGACAAAAATCAGGCTTCTCCAACACCAAAACTGAAATGTGTAATATAATTTTATCTGTTTCTGTGTCTGGAAGAATCAAATTTCTTACCACTGAATTGCTGATAAAGTAGCATGATTTTTTTAGTGAGCCACAAGAAATATTTTTAATCTCTAATAAATATTTTTTCAATAATAAAGCACCAATAATTAGCTAGCATGCTAATGGACAAGTAAAAGTTTATATTTCTATTCTATGTAGCTTAAAACGTTAAGCACTAGGGTATGTATTAATTCAATTTCATAAAATAGCAGCAAGAATTAACAACACACTTATAACTGTACTTGATGTAGACCAGCAGTTTGCTCAAGCTTATGTTTTAATTGAACAAAAGAAACAAAGCTATAATTTATTTTTTTAAATGACTAAATCAAAAGCATTTGGCAGATCTTTTTATTCTAAGGTTACTTGGGAAAGTCTAGTGAATAAACATTCAAGTCAGGCAGATGATATGATCCTCTAGGAAGAGCAGAAAGAATATAAATATAATTTGAAGAATCCTTACATGATCCGAAGGGAAGGCTTTGGCTTCTAGAAGAATTTTATACCGTTTTGGTGTAGGCTTAAAAAACGATAACTGTAATGAAATGGATTTATTGAGAAAAGCATTAATGCACAATTTATACATTTGTTTATTTTATACCACACTTGTTTATACCACACTTTCATCTTATAACCTCCAGCATTTTAAAAGCATTAATTAATTACATATCTAGATGTCTGTCAGCGATACCTCTTCCAATTAGCCTTGTTTTCAGTGTATTATGAAGAATTTCTCTATTGTGAGACTGAACTCTGATGTTCTATGTATATCTTATTAATGATGATTTATCTTGCACTGCCAATTTGGTTTCTAGTACACAGTATTTCCATGGCTTTATTATTTTATGGGATTTAATTTTATGTCCAACTAAAAGTACCTTAGCCCTAATATGAAATATTTGACATTTCCAGAAGCACCAGGGAAGCGGTTGCTCATTTGTTCAGTGGGACCCCTTTATTTCTTTCTCCCCTCAGCTCCTGGAAAATGAGGCTGACAATGATAAGAATGAAAATGATCACTATGATTAATTAAAGGTTGGTCATTGGCCTGGGTGCTAAAGCCATTTTCACATTTATTAGATTTCATATTTGTGCATACCTATAAGTAGGTATTTTTGTCCTCATTTTTACAGAAGAGAAAATTAAGATTTAGAAATGAAAAACATATATGTCCAAAGTCAACAGGCATTATTGAGTAAATCAGCTGGGAGTCAAATCCAGGGGTTTTTTAATTTAAAACTATGCTATTTATCATGACACTTTTTTTAACATGTTCCATAAGTATGTTCTTTAATTCATATTTAATAATCATTTCTCCATTTTACTAAAATAAAATATTAATATATTCATTGTGCATCTTAGCCATGTAGACATGTTTTTGATGAGGGTAAAAGGGATCATATATATGGGGATGGAACGAGAACTGACTCTGGGTGGTGAACATACAATATAATATGTAGATGATGTATTACAGAATTGTACATCTGAAACCTAAGTAACATTACTAACCATTGTCACCCCAATAAACTTTAATTTAAACACACACACACACAAAATTTGCTTAAAAATAAAATTTTTCAAAGCATCAAGCAATTAATCTAGTCACCATATTCCAAATCAAGACTATATTTGACATTTAAAGGTATATATAGAAGCACTTTAAGGTATATATAGAAGCACTTTAAACCAGTAAATCATTTAAGGTTATACTCGCAGGTTCGTTTTCTCCAATTTAGATTTATTTTCATTTATTTGAACATACTCCCTAAAAATGAATCTACGAAAACATACTGATCCATAAGCCTCTTGTAATATAGTCCAGCATAATGGAAAACTATCTTTCTGAAGAGCTCAGTATTTACTAACATTTGCACATCATTTCTTCATGTGCTAGAAAGTAGTTTTGCTTTTCACCCACTATGACTTTTATTCCTTATGTTCTGAGATAAGAGCTGTTCATTATTCTAAAGCTCTTTGCAAGAGTCAGCTCTCCCATGATTATGAAGACGCCATTCTATCATGGCCCAGCATTTCCTGGTAAAAATGAAAATAACCTCACAACTTATTTTTAAATGAGAAAACCACCAGATGCTAATGAATTAAAGATAGAAAAATGTCAGATTCTGTAAACTGAATATATACTAAACATTGATGGGAAAGGAAACTTACCAATAGAAGATGCAAATTAACAGTCAAAGCATTCATTAGGGCTATTTCTTTCTCATTGGCTCCTGCAAAATAAATGTGTCATAATTTAAATTGTTTACTATTAGTGCTAAAGATAGTTGGAAAAAACACTCCTTCATCCTTAATGTTTTTAGAGATAAGGGTATATTTGATGTGCCATCACAAAGAAATTGAAGGTTTCCCACGTGATTCATTTTTAGCAAATGATATCTTGACTTACATGCACATAACTAGCTAAAAATTATATTTTCTCTTTGATATAGCAAATAATAACAACAAAATAATGAAGCATTTGCTTTTTCCTGTAAACTAAAAATGATTTATCCTATTATTAGCTAGTTTGTCAAATTCCTACAGGGCACATTTTTTGTGGTAAGTGTATTTCCAAAAGAAATCTTAAAAGAAATGAAGGCCAATCATACTTTTAAAGCTGGTTGTTTCTAACATCAAATTAAAAAGCACCTTTAATAAAAGAAGCCTACTTTGCCAAACATAATTCACTCTTATTACAGTGAGATACGCAATAGTTTATGAGACAAAAGAGCTAGAAAATAAAAGACAAATAGCTAAATAGCTCTGAGTCTCATTCACACACACTGATTTAAGATAATTAATATAAGTATGTATTGTCTGATGGAGAAAATGTGCAAAAGTAAGATATCTATGACACAATTGTAATATGATCTAATCCCCATTACTGAGGATTTTGGTACTAGAAACAAACCCAGAGACAAAACATATATTGGATACTTAAGAATTCAGAGTATAGTAACAACAATAATAATACTTTTCCTATTTTTAGTTCTTACGGTGTCTCTTAAAGGAAATTAGACCTGTGTAGTAGGAATAATGTCTCTTTACCATCACTGAGCAAACTGGGCTATGAGCTTTAATGTTTGTAAGACTATATAGGTGTTAGAGAAAATGTATAAAACAAGTCCTACATTTTGTATTCAAAGAGATACTTCTGCTCTAGTCCCACTCATTTTAAAAGAATAGACAGTAAGTGGAATAATTAATCTAATTAATAGATAGATTCCAGCATAAGTTCACTTGAGGTGAGGCCACTAGAAAGAAGTGTACAACTTAGGAATTTAGATTTTAACATAGCCAATTTGGGAAGGACCCGTGTTTCCATCTAGTTAAAAAAACACACACACATAAAAAACAACCTTGTTGTATTGGGCAGATGGATTTCTGCATTAGATGTTCAAGGCTGGTAAACAAGAAGAGGGTATATCCATGGTCATTGTAAAGTGTATAGTGTCTGAAGTCAAGGGGTGAAAAGAACAATCTCAGTGCACGTCCCTAGCACTAAAATAAAATTTCTTTTAAACATACTAGATAAATATGAACACAATAAATTTATGTTGTATACAGTGGTAGATGTTTTCTCCTACAATAGGAAAAATATTTTTGAGATATGGTAAAATGAATGATACCAGCTTTATTATATCTCTTTCTTTGCATTCTGGTATATATTTTTACTAAATTTATAAAATAAATTTATTTCTAAAATAAAACATTATCTAAGATATATAATCTAATATTATTCTTGACTCTGCTAGTTATTTACATGCATCTTTTCTAAAAACCATTTATTTCAATTAAAAAATACTTTGGCAGGGAGAATGGAAGGAGAAACGGAAAGAAACAAAATAAAAAGAGCAGAATTACTAGAAAGGGAATCAGTTGAGAGAATGCACAGTAATGAAAACTAAAAAGAAAAGGTGCTATCAAAAAATGAAAATAAAGAAATAGAAGAATCAGTAAAGTGTAGGGGAAACTTTTTTTACAGAAGCTCAGACATGTTTGCTTAACAATTATAATCTAATTAAAATACTTACAGATTCCTGGAAGACTTTAGTCCTCCAAACAATACAGCATTTGTATGGGATCACCTAAAATGTTTCTTGCATGGGAACCTGAAGAACCAGATGTGTTGGGCTGAACTAATCTAGACATACACTTGGCATTGTGCTTTCCTCGCCTCACACTCAATGGCTTACTAACACCCAATCAATTCTTTGTAAATAATCCCTCATTGATTTGAGTAATCTTGAACAATTCATGGGCCCACATGCACACAAATAATTCTGCCTTGGAACACTTTAAATTAAATTCAACCATGTGCTTCACAAAATGCTCTCCTCTTCTGCTGCTGAACTTTATCAAGGACTGGTCAGTCTAATATGTGAACAGGCAAACAAATGCATATCTGAGTGTAGTGTTAATGCTGAAGTTTCAAAATATTAACTGAAATGTTTATTCCAAATATAACCTAAAGGCACTGAAGAATGAAGTGTTCTTATCAAGTGCCACAAATCTGACTGATTTTTAGTGTATTTTTAATAAAGAGTTTACCTGATAGACCTAACTCTTTTAGTTCAAATTGTATTTCTGAAACCAACACTGTTCTTCTAACGTGTCTCAACACCTTCAGAATTCCATACAAAAGTAAACCTTTTTTGAAAAAAGCAAACTGAAATTCTTTCATGTTGTTTTTCTTTGTTTCTCTTCTTTCGCCTAAAAGTTTTTCAAAATGAATGTTGCGACATTGAGAATCACAAGTGTTGGAGGGCACAAAGTTTTTAAAGCTTCCAGAAAGATTAATAAGCTTTGAAAGTCTTTACTTTGGAAGATCATCAACAACTCACTGCAGTAAATGTCAAGATTTGAGTCACTTCACCTGAGATGGGGGTGAGCCAGGACTCTCATTTCAAGAGTGATTTCCTGCTTGTTTATTTATTGAACATAATGTTTTGCTTTACCAGAAGGTAAAACTTGGTTAAATACAAACTGTGCCTGCTTGTCTCAATGCTTGGCAAGCTAAAGTTTATTGAGAAGTGCCAACACTTCTAAATATGTGACTCGTATTATCTCAGGTAGTCTTCACAGTAACCTAATAAAGTATCTAGTTCACTTTTTCATATTTTCTCAATGAGGAAATTGACATCCAAAGAGATTAATTAACTTAGCTAAAGTCTCACAGATAGAAAGTAGTAGGCAAAAACTTAACACTCTTGTAGAAAAAAAATGCAATTAACATCTTTTGTTCAAGATTATATTTGCAAGACTTGTCTATGTTATCTACTATGTTATTTAAATGCAGGAGGCCCATGTTCATCACCGACTTCCCTCTACATCTAATTATAATTTAATTACAAATCTATTGTAAAGTGAGGCTGACAGCTGCTTAGCATTTGATACCAGGGTTTATGAACTGTCATTCTATTTTCTGTATATTTTATTAAACAGATGTAAATGTTATTATGGATTTGGTTGTAAGGTTTGTGCTTAGGCAAAGTCTAAGAACTTTCCACTCTATTCTTCAAGTAGCAAATTCCTGTGACTTCTAAAGCGGCTACTGCATGGATGAGCATTCGAAACTCTTCGGAGAGAGCTTCCAGCGATTATTGCTTCCCTGAGGGTCAACCACAAATTTCATAAAGCAAATTTATGTTCACATTACAGCATTTTTATAAGCCAAAATGGTTGTATCTAGCCCTTTGTGATTTTTATGTACCCAGGGAGAAGAAGTAGGCTTGATAATAACACTAATAATATTCTTCAGCAATTCTATTTCTAGCATCATGATAATATGACATTAATTATAAGGAAAAGTTATCCTATGTTTTGCAGAACTGTTGGCTCTATATAAAATGTTTTTTCTTAATAGTTTTTCTTCTCATCTGAAATGGAAACTCTTTTCTACGTCTATGAATAAATATGGTTGCTCATTGTCTCTTCCTTCTCTCTGTTCATTCTATCAGGTTTTACACATAATAATTTTTATTATCCTCCTCTTACTTCTTTTTGAAATATTTTATGGCGAAATAAAGGCTTTGATTTTAAGAACTTGGAAGATTCAATCACAGCCCAAAATATATAAAGTGTCTATTTGCTTATGATGATACAGGCCAAACAAAGGAGCATTTTCACTGTAAAATCCTAAGTTTTCTTTTTCTTAAAAATTTGGCATTGTAGCCCTTTGTTGTCAAATCAGTTTGTTAATCATAAATAATAGATTTGTTTTTTTAACCTGAATCATGGGAAGCTCCTAACCCTACTCTAGATAATTACCCTAAGAGTTGTGATTTATACTTGTTGATTGTAATCACTGAAGCCTAATGTCCTTTCCTAACCCATTCCAGGCCTAGCTCCCGGGCAATCAACATCACGTGACTAACTGGTTAAATGGCCACAGGCTCCACAGAGCCGTCACGTAGCCACCTTACATCAACAGCTTTGAATTATGCTTTTAAACCTAACATTTTTAAGTTTATTAATTAAAATCTATATTTTTCTTCATTCAGGGGCTTTGGGGATACAAACAATACCTCAACAGGATCCAGCTCAGTCTTCCAGGTGGATTTCAAGACCCCTCTCCCTTCATCTAAGATCAGACAGGGCGAGAGTTTCGTGAGTCCCCCCTGATAGGCAGGGACAGCTCTACACCCCTGATCAGCAGGAAGCTGTTACAGAAGAAAAGACCTCCTGTCCCTCAACTTCCCATAGAAGTTTATGGGGATCACATCTCTCAAAGGAAAAAGCAAGGCAGGAAGTTAAATAGGCATGGGGTCTCTGCATTCCTACACGCCCAACATCACTCACAATACAACAGCCCAAAGGATCTCCCCTCTCCACCCAAAACTCCCCCTTCTCACTGTAATTATCTGCTTCTATGCGGAAACAAATGGGTACAAATACCCAACTAGCTTAAACCAGTCACTCACACCTGCGCAGTAAAGGCAACTACAACCTTCATTTCACTTGGGCCTCATTATACCATCATTGTCATATCATACATATGCCCAGAAGTTCATTAATATCATTATAACAGACTGAGTTCTGGGAAGGAACATGCGCAGTCTAAAAAGATAAGGTAATAGCCTCTTGTCAATCACAGGTGTCAATCAAGTGCTCCCACACCCAGAGAGGAATAAACAGCCCATTCTACAGAAAGAAGGGATAAAAACGTCAAGTCCTGGCCAGTCAGCATCTTTTGAGCTTCTTTTGCTTGGCCCTCTCCAAACTCTTTGGATTGTCGTTTCTCTTCTAATGGTCCTTGAGCTACTCTCTACTGCTTGGGTCTGCTCCTATTTCTTTGGAGTGTACTGTCTTTTCTAATAAACTGCTTTTTCACCATTTTACTTCTGTGTCTCATTCAATTCTTTGTTCGAGACGCCAAGAACCTGGACACCATCCTAAAAAGAGCCTGTTCTCTGGTAACAATGACACATTTAGCCTAGCAAGTAGCAAAAATAAATATGACTTTTGCTGCTCTTTACTGTAACTACCATAAAGCTTTTTAATTATTTTGTGATTTATACCACATTTACTTCCAAAGATGATTCCAGGTTTCTTGTAGAAGCTATTGGATATTTTTCTATTCAAACATGACCAAGTTTTCTCAGAATTTCCTAGTAAAGAAGGCAATAAGGGAACTTGCATGGGATTTGTAACAAACAAGATAAACACAAACACACACACAATGTCCTGAATCTGTTTCTACCAGAGGAAAAAGTGAACTCATTCATTTTGCAATTTGACTTAAGAATCATTGCTCTAACTAATATACACAGTTTTAAGGTAAAAAAATTGGGGGGAGGGGATAATAGTTACTAAAATTTAAAAGAAAATACCAAACTTAAAATATTGGTCTACAAGAAAGTAGAAATATTTTTGCTGATGAAACAAGAATTGTAGAGAACAAAACAAACACTTCACAAATAATTTTTTATAAATAAAGATTATTTTTATTCACTGACAATATTTCAACTGAAATATGGCAAAACACAGAAAATTAAAAGAAGTTTGTCCCATATGTGTTGTAACTGTGTATGGTATTTCAAAGACAAACAAAATCTCCTACAGCTAGAATTAAGTAGTATTCTTAAGTAAATTTAAATAAATTCAGTCTCTTTACCCTTTTAAACAAATCTGGATACTTTTATTATTTTCCATTTTCCTTACTAATGATAATGATAGGTGACTGGTTTGAAATTTCAGGGATCATTGTTATATATGTATATTTATTAGGCATCAAAACATGTGTACATTTAATAAGTAGCAATAGAGCTATAAACTTTTAAATGGTCAAAGGAAATCTTTTTGCAGGGTTTATTTGCTTCATAAATAAACTTCACTAAATAATATCACCTTACCACTTCCCTGGCCTGTGTAGAAACATCCAAACTCTTCTTTAGAGGATGATAAATACTAAGCACAACATAACAGGATTAGAATGGAATTTATGTTCTGAAAGCAAACGTAGTAAAGAAAAAGTAAGATCGAAAGCTAAGGAAAACATATATTCTCAGGTCAAATTATTCCAGGATTTTTTTTCAGTTTTTTTTTATCTACATGTTAGACATTTGAATGAACATAAGTGGCTTCTAAATATGAACATGAATGAAAGCATTATTAAACGACTATTTAACATACCTTTAAACACAATCCAGGATTGTTCAGGTGGTCATTTCTTCTGTTAGAATATACACTCCTCTAAATAATGCTGAGCCTGATAAGGGGTTGTGTTCCCTAGAACCTGAGTGGTCTGACAGGAAATGCTCAGTTTTTGCCTTTACCTGCCCTCGCTGACAAAAATTCTGGCTTTGAGCCCTGGGCTAAGGAGATTTGCCCTGGGCTTCAGGGGATGGTCCAGGACTCAGGCCTGTACACTCAGCCTGGCTCCGTCTGCTGCCCCCAAGAGCCTTTCTAGGCAGACTTTCAACTGTTCCTTTAATCAGCAATGGCTATATTTCTGGTATCTAGGGATTTCTATTTTATTTTTAATGTTACTATATGTTTATTAATTTAATTTTTCTATCATTTCTCTGTGTTTGGAAGATAAGGGAGAATTTTTAGTTTGTACTTACTTAATCTAGAAGTCAGTATTCTGATCCTATAATAAAAACCACATAAAACAGAAATGTGCACAGTGTAATGATTACTCAATAATAACGAGTAGGAAATAGAGCTTGCTTTTGCTTGCAACCCTGTTATGGGGTTTTTAATTTTTTTTTTGAGCTCACACTCTTGAGTGAGCTCTTAACCAACTGAGCCACTTGACCGGCCCTAAAATATTTTTAAACATTTGGAATAAGTAACATATTCATATGGTTCATAAACTAAAAACAGAATTTCCTTCAAAGTCTGGTTAATTTGGACTGCTTTAAACATGAGTGTGTTCTATTTTGTACACATGGTGGGGTGTGATCCTACTGGTCCATTGTACTGGGAAATCTTATGTCAGAATGTTTAAGTTGTCCATATATCACAGAGAAGACTTTTCCAGTCTCCTGCATGGTTACTGGGGGCTAAGTTACAACAGAAGTAGATAAACATTTATTTAATTATTTTGTTTTCAGCATGGAATGGAATATGTTATGGATGGATGGTGTATTCTCAAAATTCGTATGTTAAAAATCTAACCCCCTATATGACTGGATTTGAAAATAGGGCCTAAATGGGAGTAGTGAAGGTTGAATAAAATCATATGGGTGAGGACTTAATTTGATAGGACTGGTGTTCTTATAATAGAGAAAGACACCAGAGATCTCTTTCTCTCTAAGTGTCTACAAAGGAAAGGCCAAGCGAGGACACACATGGCAGCATCTACAAGCCAGGAAGAGAGGCCAAACCAGGAATCAACACTTGGTCTTGGACTTCTGGCCTCCATCCAGGAGTGGGGGAAAAGGAATTTCTGTTGTTTAAGCTGCCCTGTCTGTGGTATTTGTTATGGCAGTCTCAGCTATTCCATATCCTCCCCTGGGAACCTTCTCCCTTCTCCAGAGACTCACCCAGTTGTCGCCTGGAGGCGGGGTGGGGAGGAATCACATGACAGCACGGAGTAAACAAGGAGACCTGGCATTCTAACTACATGTTAAACAGACTTCCAACAGCAAATCTCTCTGTTTTCAGTCCTATCTTCACTTCCACTTCTAGAGGTGCTTATTGTGAGTAATTCCCAAGCTTTGGAACAATCTGCAGTGTGAACAGGTGGCTCTCCATTTTTTACCTACCATAGGGAGATTAGGATTTGGTTTGCTTTTTCTGTTTCAACAAGTCAGTTACCATTTGTCCACCTGCTCTCCAGCTCCCAAAATGTTGTTGCTGTCCTCTCCTTCACCATTCTCTCTCTCGTTGGGTTTACACAATTTTTTTCCTAATTCCATTAAGAGTTGTTTACTGACATTTTGGCAAAAAAGAGTACTCAAATGCATGTGTTCAGTCTTCCATCAGTAATTGGAAATTGCCTTTTTTGAAACACTAATACCAATGATTAACTTTATATTTTTTTATACTACTGATTATGTGTATATACTAAGTTTACATTTCTTTGTCTCTTCCATTTATGAGACTCCCATGAGGATAAGGAAGGGGAAGGTGTGTCAGGACCTACTACAACTCCTGACACACAACAGAGGTTCCATAATTATTTTGTGAATAAATGAGACATTCCTCAGATTTTCATGATTGCCAACAGACATAATTCTTTCTGGATGTAAGTTCTACTTTCCCCACTCTAATTCCATTTTCTCCCCAGCTCAAGTTGATTTTTTCTTTTGATTACTGGCCAAGATACAATTGGGATGGAACAATAAAGATATTTTTATACATGCCTATAAAGGAGTGAGGTTTGAAACAGCATTGTGAAAGTTGGGGTTTTCCTAAGTACTCCATATATTTTCAAATTACTCCACTCCAATTATTTAAATGTCTTTTTTTGTTGTTGTTCAATACCCTAAATTTCATGTAAGATTTCAGGCAATATAGAATATTCATTTGACCTAATTAAATAAATAACCCTTTTTTGAAATGTTAACACATTTACCATCTAAAAGTATCTTGAATATCAATAAAAGTACACATAACTCACTTTAGGAAACACATTATAGAGCCCAAAAGAGCATAAACTATATTATTTTCAATAACACTCACCCTAAATTTAAATAGATTACCATGGATTAAATTGAAATGAAACCAAAAAATGATTGGTGTTTTTCTTTCTTTCTTTATTAAATTAAATTAAAGTTTATTAGGGGTGACAATTGTTAGTAAAGTTACATAGGTTTCAGGTGTATAATTCTGTACTACATCATCACTATATCACATTGTGTGTTCTGGTTGGTGTTTTAGACCTTCAGCAAGTGATGGTTAGTGTTTATTTTACCATATAATAAAATCTCAGAGATTTCATTTAAATTGATTTTTATGAAATTTGTTTCATATAACAAATGAATACAATGCATGTGTTATTCATTGGGGAATAAATATTCATTTTAAAATGTACAAGAAAAAAATAAAAACATATTTTATTTTTGTGCCAAATAACACAGTTGTGTTCTCTACAGCAATCAAGTCTTAAGTAAAGGTATGCTTACTCTTTACTGTGATGTGTTAAAATAGAAAACTAGGATGTTTTTCAATAAGATTTTGACTTTATAATCAATGTTTATAGCTAAATGATAATCTCTTTACAATTGTTTTGGGAAAATATCACTTTGTACTTACCAACAATGTCATTCATGAGGCCTATAATAGTCTCATCTCCTGTAATCCAAGGACGTTTCCCTATTTCATGACCATAGACTCCCCTGAAATTGAAAAGAGACATAAACATTCTTAGCTTGTGTGGGGTGTGTATGTGTGCACACACACATGTGTGATTTTTCAAATACCATCATTAGCAACTGGACATTTCTAAATTAGTCTTTGTAATGTTTTAGTAATTATATAAAAGCATGCTTTCTAAAACCAAAAGTAATACTTGAGAACTCTATGTTATAACTTCTTATTTCCTTGTTGCTGGAGGTTAGGGAAGATTGTCCATAAACTATTTCATCATCATCATTATTATTATTATTACTTTATAATCTAAACTGTTATTTTTTCTTTTATTTTGAAAATTTCACCACTATTTGAATACTGTACTTATCTACCTGTAACATATGTAGTATTTATACTAAAACATATCTATTTTTAAAGCTAGAGATTAAAATTCTTATATACTCAATTTTAATACATAGTTACAATCTGTAAATTAAATAAAAGTGTATAAAATGTTAGCTATACTCATGATGACTTTCAAGTAGATAAAGAAACTTGGCAGTAATGAAAGCCACTACTACAACTTGACCTATTTTCTAGCAATTTCATCTATCATATTCCAGCTTAATTTCATTATTCCAATAAGTATCCTAGTAGGTATAATGGTAAAACACAAAGTACATAAGAGAACTTTAACTCTTAAAAACTTTCCATCAAATGAGGAAGGCAAATACATTTGAAAAATAGAGAAGAAATTAAAACAAAGGATCAGAGGGGGAGCTATTATAAACTTGTATCTTAGGAAGCTCTGAATTAGATTGTTCTTAATTCTTTAAAAATTCAGAAACTATGTAAACTTGGGAGAAAGGAATGAGCATATGTTTTTTGTGTAGTGCAAACTGTGAATCCATGCCCTGAAATTCAGTAAGCTGGCAGTGGTGAGCAGGTGAACCTGCTCTTAGAGGTAAAAGGTAGCAGAATACTTGTATGTCTCCCCAAAATATGTGTCTAGGGTATGTTGATTAACCTGAGCTGTAGGCACATGAAAAACATCAAATACAGGGAGAGGCTTTCTCTAAACTCTCCTATCTGCCTAAAAACATATCCTCTAGAAGAACCCAATTTTCATAAATCCCCTACTTATGAATTTCATCAACCAAGGACGATTGACTCATATCACAGAAGAGATTATAAGTCAACACCACACCCAGACAAACTTTGACACAAACTTCATGCCTCCTGTCTATTATTCACGGGTCCATTTATCTTTTCTGAAAATCATTTACTTTCTCTTCCCTAAGAGGCCTTCAGTAGCCCTTCCCTTTCCACATTAAGATGGTATTTAAGCCTGAATTTTAAACCACCTCAGGGAGTTACTCATTTTCCCCTGGGTCTCTCCCATGTATACATGAGGGATACATGTTAATAAACTTGTTTGTTTTTCTTTTGTTAGTCTGTCTTTTGTTACAAGAGTCTCAGCTAAGAACTCAGAAAGGTAGGGGGACA
>NW_017732845.1:111880-118418 GCF_001890085.2 Hipposideros armiger
AAAGAGACAGAGAGGACGTTCTGAGTGTTTATGAGAGCCAAATACCTTGCCTTTAGAATTGTTATTGGCTCTGTTTCATCTTCCTGGTTGTTGTTTTTTTTTTCCTGAACTTTAGGTTTGGCTGCCCTTCATAATGCCTTTTCATATTCTAATAACCAGAAAATATTTTTTAAATATTTCTACTTCTTTTTAAATTTTAAATATGTAAAATTTTTTAATGATATAAAAATTTTTAAAGAGTTAAACATATTTTGAAATCATTCTAGTTTCAGCTTTATCACTAGTCACCAGGGAAGGCTAAGACGTACTTAAGATTAAGGATTTATAATACAGCTAATAGACATCTCTAAACTGATTATTAATGCAATGGACATTTGGGAGGGATACCAGTGTGATTGAAAAGGTTGGGGTTATAAAGGGTAAGCAAAGGCCAGCCAAGTGGCTCAGTTTGTTAAGAGCTTGCTTAAGAGTGTGAGCTCTTAGCATCAGGGCCGCCAGTACATTCCCAGCCCAAGCTGAACTGCCTCTGAGCTGCCAACAGGTGACAGGATGGCTCAGTTAAAAACAAAAACAAAAACAGAATAAATAAATTAATTAATAAATAAATAAATAGGGTAAGCACTCAGGTAAACAGAGTGTATGAAAGGTTTCATAGGCAGCAAAATAAAACTAAAACAGAAAAGATGGGAAAAAGAATGAATGGATCCTTATTTGAGATGCATGCATGGTTGCAGGGAAGCTGCTTAGCTTAGCCCAAATGGAGAATCATCTCAATAAGTATGTTCAGTTTAGGGAGAAAAGTGTCTTCCACTCCACTCAACCTCTTGCCACCCTCCCACCCCACCTACCCCCAACACACACACACACACACATTTTTATTCCTTTATTTATAAAAAATAGTGTGATAGAGTTTAGCCAAGAGCTAATCATAAAAACACTAAATTAAATCCTAAATGTTAACTCCCTTGTTAGTCATTAAAGAAATAAAATAAAATGATTACATATATTTTCAAAGTGACAACTCAGGAAAGGAACTTACATTTTTAGGTGTTTTTTTTATTCATTTACATTTTTAAATGCTGTAAAAGTTTTACTCTTGACCTTGCCACTCACTTGCCATATGACTTTATTTATTGATCCTAAGTTATTTCATCAGTAAAATGAGGATATCGATTAACATAATCACTAAGGTTCTTTTCTACCCTAAAATTCTAGGATTCTATTAGACACCTTTCCAAATATTAGACAACCCAGTGTGATTTTTTAAATTCTTTTATGAGATATTGAATGATAGCTTTTGAAATCATACTTACATTTTGGCCCACTTTTCTAATTCTTCGTTGAGATATGTTTTAACCATTTTTGGTTGAAGGCCAAGAGAACTTCCTGAGAAATAGATGGCATTTTCATCCTTATTCACTAAAGATAAATCAACTGAAACAGAAGAAAATGTAAAAAAAAAAAAAAAGCTTATTCAATTAATTCACATTCTTCCATTTGGCATTGTTAATCCAGTACAAACAATTAATATGATTAACTCCAAGAAGGATAATAACTTCAATTCCTCCCAAGGATAACATCAGGTCCTCTGAAAAATAATTAATCTTTTACATTCATATATTAAAATATAACTTATACTTATAGAAGCTTTTGTTGAGATCTCTCATATTTATTTTGTTCCATGACAAAATCTAAATTGGCAACTACTCTGAATTATCAATACCCAAAGTCATTAGAAAAGAATTGTTAAAAAATGAATTTTTACAGAAAGTATGTAGCCTATCTAGTCAGAATGGAAGGTTAGCAGAATTTAGGCAAGTACTAGCCCTCTGAATTATTTGGTGGTACAGATATAACAACTATTAAAGAAATCTAAATGTTTATTTACATATTTGAAGTAGATATTTTAGATTGTTACATTTTTTCGTTCTGTATATCTATATACATACATATATATATATATATATATATATATAAATATATATATATATATATATATATATATATATATATATATTACATATGTATATAATACATATATGGGCAAAAATCATTCTCTATATCTTCTTATTCCAATAAATCAGAACTTTAGTGAATTGTATCTCTTACAAATCTCCCCTGACTACAACAAATGCAGTTTCATTAGTTAACTAATCCATGTGCTTAAAATATAGTCCAGAAATACACAAGTTTATAACTGTGCTCTACTAAGTATTGTTTTAATTCTATGGAATAAAGTTACCTTCTGGCTAATACGTCATTCGATCATTTGGTAATATATTTGTCTTTACTTTAGACTACCTAATTAAACCTTTTTGGGCTTTTAAAGACATTCCACCTATTTCAACTTGATCTCTTTTATGGATACTGTGCATCTTTTTCATTGGCATCTGTTAAGCTTGACCCAACAAAACATGTGTAAATATTGCTCACATATCTAAATAGATTCATAAACAGTTCTTTGTCCACTTGGAGAGCAAATGTTGAATGGCTTTATTTAGAATCCAATGCTTTTAATTGATGTACGATCGGTCAAATTTCAACTAAGCATTCAAATAAGTACATACTGAAGACTAAACATGTTCTGTGTGTGTCAGCCTTGTCAGTGATTTAGGATGAGGAGGCAACAACCCAGATCTTTGTTCTCATTGTCTTATTTTGTTCTTTCATTGCTGATGTTTCTACAGGCAAATAAGCAGTGGGCTGTTTTTATTTAGAAAGTCGTTTTTGTTTGTGTGTGCTCAAGTGAGAGAAAAGCAGAATTATAGACTAAATTATCTTGTCCCATGCCAGGCCAAAGTATGGTTTATGATAAATTAGCTTTACCTTTCTCACACCTAGGCTCTTCAAACAAATGTTACTCAAGACTAATTCATCCACCTGCATCATATCTCCTGCAGGTCTCACACTTGTAGGTATTACAGATTTTCTCTCTCTCTTCCTCTGCATTCTCCCGCCTCTCCCCCNAGGGATACATGTTAATAAACTTGTTTGTTTTTCTTTTGTTAGTCTGTCTTTTGTTACAAGAGTCTCAGCTAAGAACTCAGAAAGGTAGGGGGACATTTATTTTTCTTCTCCTAGAGATCAGTGGGAGATCTGGAGAAGAGAAGCCCTGTTTCATGTTTTGTAGCCTTTGCTGATTTTCATGGTGGGAATGCTACTATCATGGCCCATTTCAGGGTATTGACAAAATTCCTGAATATTTAACAATTGGCTTTCATTACCTGGTAGGAGTCAATTCCAGGTCACTACTGGTTATGAGACTATATTTACTAAAACCTTAGAAAATGTTTACAAAATTTTCCAATTTTGTAAAAGTAAATGGGTGACAATATGCACCTTAACAGATGGACATGAAAAACAAATAGCATGTAAAAAAGACTGGTACATAGTATCCTTTTTCTGAGTCTTCTTTCCTAATGTAAACATAGTACTAAAACTGCTTTCAATGGCATGTGGTACATAACACAGTTTTTAAGCTAATATTTCAATTACTATATAAACTGAGATGAAGGAAGAGGGCTTCCTTTGAGGATAAACATAAACTATAAGAACTAAGGAGTAAGAGAAGGGTGATTGTTAGTTATTATTACTCATATTATTATTAGATAGTCCGCAGCTTGCCTCATTCTTGACTTCCAATATAAATGCTAAAGACAAAAATCGTTATCATTAAATGGTAGTTAAAGGCAGATACTTGGATCCTTTTTTATTTTAATCACATAGAGCTCCATGGCCTTCCCTGATAGCACAATACATCTTATTACATTTAGGTAGTAAAATTCTATGTTCTGCCTCAGAGAATTTATATCTCAGAATATTATGCCACCTACTTCTCACTCTGTTAGACACCGTGGTAGTGGTAATAATCTTTAAGGATATGTTTCTTCCTGCAATGATTTTGGCATCTCCCTTCCTCTAAAATATCATACACAGTCTGCCTCTTCATTTGGCAGGCCACTAGCTGGGGGTAATAATGAAATGTATTTAAAAAGTGTTACCCAAATAAACTTAAGGTAAAGTGGCCTGTCGTTAGAAAGAGTTAATGCAGATTACAGTGCAGGTATAAATATTAGTATTAGAGTTAAGAAAACTATTATATTGCTCTCATTCAAAACTGCTGAAAATAGTCACAGCATAGTTACAGTCTTCATTTACAAATACTAAGAAGGAAGAGAAAATGGAAAAGAATTAACTTTCTACCATGGCATCCATCATTGCCATGAGTGGGTTATTCTCTGAGATGTCTATGAAGCAGTATTTGCTCATGAAATTAGATTTCAGGATATCCAATCTAATTAAGAGCTTAATAGAAACGTGTATCCTTTTTAAAATAGGACTATGCTTTAACCATCCTACAAAATGAAAAGTGGCCTTCCTTTTAAAAGCTCTCCTCCCAATAAGTACATAAATAAGAATTCACAGTTCTTCATGATATCACAACTGTTTTTTCTTTGACCCAATTGATGATTAACCAACACAGATATTAGGAAAATCTTTGTAACGTCATGCCATGTACTCTCTTATTCATACTGAAGGGTGGCAGAATATGCCACACTAAAATATTCCTCTTTGGCATAAGAATTGTTCTGAACTATAAACTCTTGAAAAACAGCAAATGGAGGGAGAGGTTGTGTCTGAATTCCCCTATCTACCTTTCCAAAGAAACTCAGTTCTCATAAATCCCTTCCCCAAGAGTTTCCTCAACCAGGGAAGATTGAGTCTTGTCACAGAAGAGACTAGAAGTCAACTCTGCCCCAAAACTGTCACAAACTATCATATCTCCCATCTATTCTTCTGAGGTCCCCATTCATCCTTTCTATAAATTGTTTACTCTCCCCTAGTTGGCCTACATCTCCCTACTTTTCTCCTATTAAAAAGTTGATATATAAGCTCTCAAATTTCATTGCTTTTTTAGGTATTCCCTTTTTCTTTTCCTGTGATGCCCTCATGTTGGGAGCCGTCAACCTCTGGGGACGGGACATCCTAAGCCAAATGTCAGTTATGCTTTACAGCCCTAGTGCTTCAGTCACCAATATGTTTAATCAGGGATATGTCCCAGGCCAGGGACTAGGGAGCCCTAGGGCAGGGCAGGCTTGAATCTGTACAAAATACCCCCAATAATGACAGATCTGGAATAGGGTATCAGGATTTACCCTGATACCTTGGTAGCTCCTGCAACCCACTCTAACTTCGTTAAGATCAAAAGGCTTAGATACACCAGTGTGGGTTGACCAATGGCCCCTTACTCAGGAGAAACTTCAAGCAGCTACAAAATTAGTCCAAGAACAACTTGTTGCTGGACACATAGAGCCATCCACCAGCCCATGAGACATTCTCATATTTGTCATAAAGAAAAAATCAGGAAAATGGAGGCTATTACAGGACCTCTGAGCAGTTAATGCTGTCATGGAAGTCATGCGGAGCCTACAGCCTGGGCTTCCCTTGCCCACTGCCATCCCAGTAGATCATCATTTAATTATAATAGATTTAAAGGACTGTTTCTTTACCATCCCCCTTCAGCCAGAGGACAAAAAACAATTTTGCATTTAGTCTTCCCTCGATAAACTTTAGGCAGCCAATGCAACGTTTTCAGTGGAGAGTTCTCCCTCAGGCCATGGCAAACAGTTCAACAATTTGCCAAGCTTTTGTCAGCCAAGCAATCATGCCTATCTGTCAACTTTATCCTCTGGCTTACATTATCCATTATATGGATGATATTCTTGTCTCCCATTCCAATAAAGAGATTCTCCACCAGATATTTGGGGAGCTTAAAGACAGCCTTGCTAGAGCTGGGTTATGTATTGCCCCAGAAAAGGTTCAGGAAAGTTCCACATTTTCCTATTTGGGGACTCTAATTACTCATAGACCACAAAAAGTACAAATTAGGACTAGTCATCTCAAAACTCTTAATGATTTTCAAAAACTCCTAGGAGATACTAATTGGGTAAGGTCTTTTCTAAAACTAACTACAGGAGACTTACAGCCTTTGTTCAATATTCTCCAGGGGGATTCTAGTCCTCCCGGACACTTACCCCTGAGGCAAAAGTTGCTCTTACCAGGGTAGAACAGGCTTTACAACAGGCTCAGGTCACTAGGGTGGACCACTCACAGCCGGTTTCTCTCATCATCTGTAATACTAACCCTACTCCCACAGGTAACATTTGGCAAATGAAAATGGAAAATGCTTTCAAATGTAGTGATATTTATTTTCCAAAGTATGGATAAAAGTTATTCTGATAAAGTTATAACAGGCTTAATAAATTATGTAAACCTCTATCATTTTTGTATTAAGCTGTGAACTTAGAATTTTAACCATGAAAATGAAGAACTTTGCAGCATTGTCTAAAAGCCATGTAAGTAATTATTTGTACAGTCAGAGTAAACTAACTTTAAAGAAATATATACTATTCTCAGTATGAAAGATGACTGGCACAAAGAATAAAGAGACAGAGAGGACGTTCTGAGTGTTTATGAGAGCCAAATACCTTGCCTTTAGAATTGTTATTGGCTCTGTTTCATCTTCCTGGTTGTTGTT
>NW_017732845.1:121323-150479 GCF_001890085.2 Hipposideros armiger
TCTCTCTCTCTCTCTCTCTCTCTCTCTCTCTCTCTCTCTCTCTCTCTCCCCCTCCCTCCCTCCTACCCTCCTTCAATCCCTTCCTCTTTCTCTTTTATTTTTTGGCTATGGCCTTCAGAACAACGTTGAACATAACTGCAACACCAACTAAGGTGTTGACTCTTTTCCCTAATCACATCACAGAAAAACATCTACTAATAAAGGGAAACTTACTTATTTTGATAAATTGTTCCATTAGAAACCCAGAGCAAACATCATATTTAATGGCAAAATATCAGAAATCCATAGGCTATGCATAAAACCTTTCTTTAGTACTTTTTAAAGTCTATATTGGGAGTCGTGATCCTTTCCAAACTTTTGTCCTACACGTGTTTATTTATGTTCTTTGTTTTTCATTATTCAGTTGCTAAAGTATGTTTGTTTTTGGCATGGCATTATGCTAGTCTTTTACAGTAATTTGAGACACAGTAGCACTTTTAGATGTCCTTAGAAGACTTTAATAAGAGAAGAAGTACTGGTTTCTTGATGAATTCTTATCTTGACTAAAAAAAAAGAAAGAAACTTTCAACACCAACTGTCCCTGAGTCTGAGTCTGATGTTCTTGTGTGGTACAAACTTGAAAAGCCACTGGACTCATCTTCACCTCTGTATCTATGGGGCTCACTTCTTCACTTCATTCTCATCTCTGTTCAGATGTCACCTCATCAGTGTTTCTTCCTAGACTACCCGGGGTAGCACTTCTCCCACTTTTCTAGCCATCCTAGTAACACTTAGAACACTACTTGAGAGTAGAGTATATATTACTTACTGTTTGTAACTTTGTTTACTATCGGTCTCCTCATACTAAAATAAAAGTTCAGGTATAGGCCAACCTTGCTGTTTAGTTCACTGATCAATTGTTCTGAAAATAGTGTCTTGAATGGAGTAAATGCCTAATAAATATCTGTTGAAAGAATGAACCCTCAGAGAGTAAGACACACACAGAATAAGAATATGAGTTAATTGATCTAACTCTGTATGACACCATCCTAAGTGATCTAGAACAGACTTCCCTCACAGTCTGTGATTTAGTAATTCTGGGATGGGACCCAGGAACTTGCAAGTTCTAGTAAATTCCATGGTGATCCTCATGCAGCTAGGAGACCACATACTTTGACAATACCTAATTTAGCAAAACTTTTGGGTTTAGTGAAATAAATTTTTGTGTCATTCAAAACTGTACTTTTTGAACAAACGAATTGTTTAAATTCTTTATCAAATCAATTCATCTTCTTTCCCTTTACATTTCTTTAAGAATAATCAATAACTTATTCAAGATTGTAAATTTTTTTACTTAATTTTCTATTGGCTATCTAATTGAAAAAAATGTTATACCTATAATCAGGTTACTAGGGTCAATTCTTTAGTAATGAAGTAATTGTACATACAATGCTACTTTTGTTTGGGTTTTGATTAATTTATCTCAAAGCTTAGAAAAGTCCTATGTTCTGGTATTAAAAATTCTTATTAAAGTTGAAGTCTGCAATAAAAGGGCAAAGAAATGAATATTCTGTCCCTCTTTTTAGCCTTACTTCACATAATCTCATTTTCATGCTCTGTAAGGTTTTAACATGTGTGAGCGGTATGTGTCTTTTCCACATGGAGGAACTGTGGCTCTGAAAGGCTATTTTCTTCTCAAAATCACCCAGCTATAGAGTTAGAACCAGAAGCTCACAGCAATGTTAGATCACAGTGGCTCCCAAGACAAGCATTATGACTTTGTTAGTTGCACATGCTGCAAATGGCAGGGGTGGATTAGAAAGCAAATTTCACAGCCATGTGGGGGAATGTGAAAAGGTAACTAATCAATATTTGTTAAGTGACTCAACCTGAGGATGAAAGTTATGTTAGTTAATGAGTGTTAGATTCAGAAACAGAAAAACTGACAAATTCAAAATACCATTTTAACGTTCTGTGTACCCCATAATTTCCAGTCTTTTGTTCCTGAAAATTCAGGGTTGGGTCCTACCTCAATTTCTAATGGTATTATATAGAATAAAGGCATCTTAAGAAAAGCAGGTCAAATACACCAAATTCCCCGAATGCATCCCCTCCAGTTGCAGGAAGTAGTTCATACATTATTGCTCATACATGTGTGTCTAGCTGTGGCTGCTATCGCGTGGCTGTTATGTCATTCTCCAAGACATCTCAGCCTAAGCTGAAGCCACAGTGGACCACTGGCCCCTTCTCATTTCATTGCTTCTGCCACGTGCTTTCTTCTTTCTGTAATACCATCATCCAGCCTCACTGGAAAGGTTTTGTTAGTATTTTTGTTTCCTTACTTTGTTGTGTCTGATTTTCTAATCACTCATGAACATAAATTATTTTTAATGGTGAGGAAATTACAATTTTCAATAAATGTCATAAAGCTCTAGAGCCCTGATTCCTGATTTAGAACTCTTGCTGTATGCTGAAAAGGTGATCCGAAGCTCGGTGGCACTCCTGGGTCCTGCCATCATACCTCTGACAGGAGCTCATCCAATGTCCCAGGCAACCCCAGAGCTGGAGAGCACACTGGGGCAGGGTCACCAGAGCTTACTTGTCTCAAGTGAGTCCTGAGTATTTCTGAGGACTTCTACACTGTGTCCTGCAGGTCACTGAGCCTCTTTTCTCCCATCACGGAAGGAATAATCTTAGGTATAGTTCCCTCATTTTCCTACATTGACAGTTCTTCATCCCTTAAGATTCAAATCAAAATGCCCTTTCATTCTGGATTTCTAGAAAGACTTAGAAGATTTTTCATCTGCGATCTCAGGTCACTTCACTTACAGCCCCATTTGGCCTGGTCTCAGACAACCGTCATTTCTATCAATGTATTTCTCAATTGATATTAAGCAACTTTAAATTGGAAATAGGGCTTTCTCTTATTGCATCCTTCCATAATACTACAGGGTGTCACCTTGTGTTACATAATAAAATGTAAGCTGATTAAGACAGCTATGTGACGTAATTTCATCCTAAAATAATATTAGCTGATTGTCTTGAATTATGATATCCAAAATTGCACCTGCCTCACTTAATCTAAAGAAAAAAGGATATTAGACTCTTGTAAAGTATGTGAAACCCATTTTAGTGGATCAATTCTATTCAACCTGGTAGTCTTTTTCATTGATGTAAAATAGAGCAAAGCCAAATATGAAAATTTGTTTCATATTTTTATACCTGTGCTACCTAGGTTTTGTTTTTCTTTTTTAAAGAAACAGCTCTCTGACCAACAACAAAGTCAGCTTACCCCATTATTATTTTTTAATGCAGTATGTATTTCTTCATAATTGACTTTTTTTGTAAGTCTTGTCATACCATCTTTACTCAAAAATGGCTATTCACATAAAATCTAATATACCAAGTCCCAAAATAACATTCTCTCTAAGGCAAATATGCTATCATAAACTAGGTGCCACAAAATAAAAGATATTCTAACACTATATTGAAAAATAATTGTTTTTGAGCTCTAAGTGCTTAGAGAATAAGTAAATGCATCTGCCTATAACTTTCAATGTCACTCTACTATTCAGAGAAGTAAATGACAGTATAAGCTCTATGTTAGTATTTTATACAGAAATACAGAAGAAGGGAGGCAACAAAGAATCTGAGGCTAAGATAGGCTGACAGATTGATTTAGTAGCACCAGGAACCCGCTGTATTTCAGACACAATTGCAATGGCTCTCATGTAATGGAACTATGAGTTTTCAAAGATTTATGATAAACACTTGCAGCAGTAAAACTAAGTTAATAAATTAAGAGAAACAAAACCCTTTCCAGTATTCTCACCTGAAGGCAGATCCTGCATTTTGGGAATATGAAAATACTCCTTGAAGTGCCTCAGCTTATCTTCTTCATCGAGGTGGAGGGCCACCCTCTCATCTGTCGGGTGACATCTAAGTTCAGATGCCACACGTTGCACTGTGTCAGCTGGTAACTCAAGGGGGAAAGGCTCCATTACAAGTTGTTTGCTAAAAATGAAAACAAAATTTAAAAATAATAAAGCTATCATCATTTTCCTGCAGAAAATTAGCCCTTTAGGTAAAACACCTTTTTTTTTTTTTGTAAAACACCTTTTGTTTTAACTTAGCTCCCCATCTTCCTAACCTCAGAAATAATATAATCAACCAGACAGCATCAAACTTCATGCTTGATTTTTTTCTCATGAATAAAATGAAGAAAATAATAACTTAGAGATATTGTAGGGATTAAATTAAGTAATGGTGCTCTCAATAAATATTAGCTCTTCTAATTTTTATTTTCTGGAAAATAAACCATATAGTGACTTTCAAATACATATAACTTCATCATCTTTTCCTCTAGATGCCTTTTAAAAGATAACAGTAAAGATGCTTTTTCGAAAAGACTAGAAAAACAATTCCCACCTAGCTTGTCCTTCTCCCTATTCCACCTCCACTCTCTCATTGTCAAGGATTCTTAGATCATAGTTTTAAAACTATGGAGATATATATAATAGAAGCCTAAGAAATTTTTTACTGTGAATAAAAACAATATTGATTAAAAAGATAACATTTAACATTATTAAATAATGTTAATAATTTGGAGCATATTAAGACCAAAGAGATCTACTTGCTGTTGCTAATGAGAAATTTATTGAAACTTATTTTACTACCACATATAATATATATGTGTGTGTGTGTGTGTATATATATATATATATATAGATAGATATATATATCTATAGATATATAGATATATATCTATCTATATATATATATATATCTTGGAACAAAACAAGACTGTTTGGTGTTTCTCGAACCCACAGTATATTCCATTTAATCATCATTTAACATTCCCCACCTTTTTTGGAAAGAAAACTTAATCTTTCAAAGGCAATAAATGACAATAGAGATTTAAGAACACATTTATAAACTTCACCCAAGTTTTATACTTATTTATAATTCTCAAAGTTTTAGTTTTTTGAAATTGCATAAGGATAGTATTAGAGAAAAAAAGTCCTCTTGCTAGCTTGATTTACATATGTATACTTTTGCTGCCTTCACTTCTACATTCCCCCATTCATTTATTTACTCTTTTAATAAATATTTATTGAGCATTTACCATGTAGCATCATGCACTGGTGGAACAGCAGTGTATAAGGTAGTGCATAAGTAGTGACTTGTATAGTTTATTTTTTAGTAGAGGAATAAAAAAATAACTAAATTATGTAATTTCATATAGTTCAAGAGCTATGAGCAAACAGAGCAGAGTAGTGGAATAGAGAACCACTAAGGTATGGAATATATGATCATTTTTGAATCGTATTATGGAGGAGACCTGAATTTGAAGAAAGATAACAGCAAGTGCAAAGGCCCTGAGGTAGAGATGGAGTTGGCCTGTTCAACTAATGCACTAAGGGAAGTAGGGGGAGGGCGAGACTATGATGTAAGAAAGGCAGAGGCAGAGTTAGTTATGAAGAACTTTGAAGGCCAGGAAGGAGTTTGAAGGTTTTTCTGAGTTTTACGGGAAATCTTGTAGAATCTCGAGTAGAAAAATGATGTGACATAATTTTACATTACATAAAAATCACTTTTTCTGCTCTCTGTTATGTTATGAGTTTAAAAAGGGAGGTAAATTATCTTAGTAGCTCAGGGGGAAATGATAGTAGATTAAATGAAATGAGGGGAAAGGTAGAGGGGTGTCTGGATTTACAATATAGTTTGGAGAAAAAAAAGGTAATCTCTAGTGAAGACAGGGAAGGGGATGACTTTTAGGTTTTGGATTTGAACAAATATGTTAAAAGCAGTGAAATAAGAAATCCCTAGGGAAATAAACTTTTTGAAGAGGGAAATCAGAGTTCTATTCAGGACATGTTCAGTCTCAGATAAATATTGAACATCTGAGTAGAAATATCAAGCGGGCTATTGAATGTTTAAGTGTGTAGCTCAGGGGAATATTGGATCATAAGACAAAAGTGATATTTTTCAACTCATAGCCTAGAATGTCTAGGGACCAACTAAAACTAACATAGATAAGTCAGAATCACCATGTAATTATCTTTCCTCTCCTCCCCACTCTCCTTCCTCTTACGTCTGAGTGTTATACAATGTCAGGAAAATAGACTTCCATCAGGTCCCCTAAACTTAAATTCTTTTGCTTGTTTGACCTCTTCCTTTCTCAGCTTCCACTGTTCTCCCCTGATGAGCCATCCTTTATACACCCAAATAAGAATATGAAGCTTCATCTAAGAATGTTTTTAGCTTTGAAACCAGTAGTGGCTTTTAGTTGCTACGATCCACACTTTTGTACATAAGTCAATGGTCTCAACATTGCTCTTGATGGTTCTTTAAGTACCTGACCATACTAAATTATTATTTGCCTTCTCCATGAAATTTTCTCTGTGATTTTTCTCATGCCATTCCCATTGCCTAACATGTGCAACTTCCCTTTCTACATAGTCAGATCCTAGTCATCCTTCAAAACCTTAGCCCGAATGTGACTTTTTTCATGAGTCATGATGTCTCAGCTAAAAGTAGCCTTTCCTCCTCTGAACACCTGTAACACTTATGAGCACACATCTTATGACAAGTATACTCATAATAAGTAGTACATTCTGCCAGTTATTCTATTTAGATGCATATGTGAATGGGAAAGATCAAACATGCTTGCCATGCTGACAATATGATTCTAAATGGGTCTCTACCTACAGCCTTCTAATGAAGGAAACTGCCTTCTGAATAGCGATGACTGTGACTCTATCACTTGTTACCAATTGCCTGGTCACCATTTATTAGATCTCTCCTGGGCACTTGACAGTCCACTAACAATAATGGTGATCTGTGAATGACTTGCTGTAAAAGCTCTGACCAAACAATCATAACGATGTTGGGCTGAGCATATAATCAAATTATTTCAGGAATCTGAGCTGAGGTACAGTTATTCATGCATTTAGCAAAAATTTTTAAAAATCATAGGGAGAACTTGAACCTCTCACTTGATTTTTATTTGCCTCTTGTTTCTTATTTCCCCTCCCCCCCCTTTGGCCTATTCCCTTTATCTCCTTTTATTTCTTGTTTCAGCCCTCTATTCAGTCTGCAAAGCACCACAGGCTATGAATCCATTTACTCATTTTAATCAACCCTTCCCATCCAGTCCTGGCCAGGCAAAGAAAGAGTAAAGTGGTTGGTTCCACTTCTGGGCCTGCACAGCCCAAGTGTCCCACCTTCACTGGCACTGATAGTGTGATATCTCTCAGTAGAATAGTCCTTCAGTATATCACACTTCCTCTCACCCTTTCACCCCACACAGCCTCCGACAGAAGTAAACACAATCCTCAGTGCCCATAATAACATAGAGCCCTCCCTCACTCCAAGGAAGCAACTTATGAACTCTTAATAATTGCTGCTTAGTTCTGCATTCAATCTACCAGCTAAGACAATTAGTGCTTTGCAAATCATAATTTATGATTTGTTTAGGTTTACCATTTCCAAGTAAATTGACGTGCTGTTATTTTGAAACAAATTCAATCTAAGTTAAACAAAACTTCACATTTTATACCAGGGATGCCAAAACAAGCTATACAAATAGACACTTAGGTCAACGTTGCTCAAGTAGTAGTTCACCATAATCAGAAGTGTCTGGACGCTAATGGTAACCACTTTGAGCACCTCTTGTAACTGCAGAAGTCAAACGTGATTTGTATTCATCTTTTGTTATTGGTATATATTGAGTATTACAATTTTAGTAGATTTTTCCTTTCTTAAAATGTTTATACATTTTTTTGGCACCCTTTGTATTTTATATATTTAGTGCTAATTTTATTAAGAAGGTGGGAATATACACATATAGTCCTGGGCAGGACACCTAAATTTTTTGTGCTGCAATGTTATATAAAATTAAGTTAAATTCTACTTTCTTCAGAGGATCATGATTAGGATCAAAGGAAATTAATGAAGTAAAGTCCTTTATAAAGAGATAAAATATATTCTCATAATATCTTTCAATATTAATACTGGTGTGGGCCAACCGTGTAGCCCCCTTCCCCCACTAAGAAACTTTTAAGTTTTCTTTCCTATAGAAAGGTTAAGTATAGAAATGTTGTCTCCTCCCTAGTTTCTTAGTTTCTTAGCTCCTGGCTTTGATTACTCTTATAATCAGTTTGTGAATCCTCTCTGACAACAATACCTTTTGATAAAAATTGCTTTTTTCCTCTCAATTTAGCTTTTGAAATTTTGTAAATTGTATTTTCACAATTTTATTTAGGCAGCTAAAACTTCATAGATAAAATTTCTGTAGTAACAAGAGTTGATTGTTTTTATGGAATCATGGAAATCAGGGTCTCCTAGTAGCCCACGGGTCGAAGGTTAAAAAGTTAAATAAATGACTATGTGTACCCAGTGGTTAATCTTTACACACTTGCAGATTTCATGTTTGAAATGAGCAAATTATACACACGAGTTTAAAGTTTATAACCTGGTAAAGCAAATTATAAAAGAAGTGTGTAGCTTTTTATTGAGAAAAAGGAAAAGAAAATGTCATTTAATATACATGCATAGAGGAATGTTCTTTAAAGCTATCATTGTTTCAGAAATGAGTGCCATCGCTTTGTCACAACTGCATATTTCATATCTAGGGTTATATCAATTACATACTGAACTTCACATTAATAAGATCAATGCATTTGCTCCAATTTACTATCTAAATAACACCTCACCCTCCTTAAAGTAAGAGCAGAAAACAAAAAACACCTTCTTTTCACTACATAGAAAAAACTATCTCAAGTTTCCATTCTTAGGCAAATATTTTATAAAACGAAAGTAGAAGAAACCCTGCTTAAGAAATAGACATTTTCACTTCTCTAAATATTTAATATGACTAATAGCAACCACGGGACAACTAGAGTTAACAGAAAGCAAAGGACTTAAAGCTTATTTAATGATCTGAATTTTGATCTAATTTTATCATTTAAACCCAAGGAACCTACAGCATTAACTTTAATAAAAAATCTTCATCTTATTTTAGATGAATTAAGTGTAGTATCGATTTTCACTACATTGGTAAAGATCTCTTCATTTAACACAAAATTTTATGAACTATACAAATGATCCCTAGAAGTATAGTCTTAACAGAAAATATTAAAGGATGCTGTACTACTTTTATGAGTACAATTTAAAGCAAAAAAAAAAGAAGAAGAAACTAGCGAAAGAAGCCTGTAAAGCACTGTGACAAGGATACTAGCAGAGAGAATATCCCTTTGGAAAAATTACTGAATATATATTTGTGTACAGAGTGTATGTCAGTGTCTCAGTGCTTACCGGCTAGAATTCCGACGGGGTTCACAGATCTGAGTCGCGTTTAAAAAGAAAACCAAAACACAAACCAACCTCTCAAGAGTTCCTTGCAGATTTATAGGACAGACCTCAGAGTGAGAAATTTAAGGCACTTCTGCTCAGACTCCACCCTATGGGGAAATTTGTGAGCTAACTTTAGTTCCTCCCACCCTATCTAACCTGACTGTGAATCTCAGGTCACAGACAAACCTAAGCAAAAGGCTGCTCTTGAAATTCTCTGTTTCAAACACTGGAGGCTCTGCTTTGGGCACTTTCCCCTAAGCAGCTCTGCCCTTGAGACTCCAGTAAACACTTCCTTGCCCTCCACGTAGGTAGTCTCTGGGCCTGTGAACTATATCCCATAATAATCCTGTACAGTAAGTACAGTATCCTCATTTGTGTGTGAGCTGAACAAATGAGTTTGTCCCGGAACTAATTTGCATTCCTTCTTTGCTTGCTTTGGGCTCTGGAATAGACAAAGGACTTGAGTAAAGTTCTTACAGAAACTCCGATATTGAGGCAGTATCCCACTGTCAAATGCATTGTTAAGTTTCCAGTCTGAAGGCAGAATTTAACATTTAATGGATGAACATTTTAGTTAAAAGTTTAAAATAGTCTTTCAGTTCTAGAATATACTTGATTGTCCAACAGGTGTGTTTTAAAAACACCTAGGTCATAAATCTAGACAGTAAACAAGGCAATCAAGGAAGAAACAGTTAGAGCTTGCAGATCAAGCAGAAAGTAGCCTTGGAGACTTTATAAATGCACATTGATTTTTTAAGCTTGTGGACTATCTATTGTTCTACCTCCATGATCTCTTTCCGCTTATTTCTAAGTTTGGGTCTTTTTGGTGACGATCCTTTTAGGTATAAAAATCAAGAGCAAAGAGTTTCAGAATTAAGACCAAAGATAGAAACTGGGTGTGAATAATTGAATCACTTTTGTATACCTGTCCCTTGTTGACCTCCCACAACACTTCAGATAAAGCATCATTTGATTCAATCATCTCCTACTATATGTTCCCTGTATAACCCTGGACAATTCATTTAATCCGTGCTGAGGCTCAGTATCACATCTTTCAAATGGAGACATAAAAGTAACTTTCCTCAAAAGATTACTGATATATATTTCACCAGTGTACCAAGACACATGAGTCAATGTGACTTTTTTTTTTTTTTTAACCACATCAAAAGTACTGTCCTCCTGTCTCTAAGAGAAGGGGATAAAATAGACACTGTCATAAGCGACTGCTAGGCTCACAGTTCATGCTGCAGTCTTTTCCTGCAAGTCATGGGGACTAACCCCGAAGAGACTCTTAGACCCCAGGATCTACCTGGCACTGATTGAGGCCTCTGTGGTAGCCATGGCACGAGCAAAGAGCAGAGCATGCAAGATCTTAAATGCCTTTCAATATGCTCTTTACTCAAACATCAATCAACACACCAAACAGTAAAGCATCAATCATCAATACACCAAGCAGTAAAGCACACAGAGTAATACAATAATTGGGTTAAATAGAGTAACAAACCAGTCCCAAAGTCAATCAGAGTCCTGGTGGAGCCAGAAAGGGTGGCTGGTTCTGGAGGTCGGTCCGGTAGTGGTTCGGTTCGAGCGGGGCAAAGCAGAGTGGAGGGTTCTGGGAGCAGAGTGGCAGCATGGTCACGTCTCAACTGAAACGGGCTCTCTGAGCTGCAAAAGTCTGCAGTTCTTATGCAGTTCTGAGTGCCTTCCTGATGTCACCTTATCTGTGTAGCCACCTGGCAACCCTGACATCCTCATATCTCAGTAGCAGACCTTCAGAGTGTAGCTGGTTACACCCAACTACCAGGGCAACCAGCCAGCTCCCTGGGCGTTGTCTGCTAAGTTCTCTGCACATAAGTTACTCTTACTCATTCAATATGGAGTCACTCTTGCTCACACAAAACTCATTCTAACAGCTTCCAGGGATGCTCTACACAGATGCAATTACTTGAATACAACTGATTGAACCGTGAAAAGAGAGTATATCACATTTTATCAATCCTATCTTTACAGTAACCCTGGAGAGTTAAGTAGAATAGCCTCATTTTGTTAAGTTGGAAGTGTAAAACTTTAAATTTAATCAGGGTATCTCAAAATTTATACTTTTTTTTCCTGTTTTGTTTATTCCCTGTACTGTAAGAACTTTCAATGATTTGCCAAGTTCGAATATCCAGGAAGTGAGCCTTAGGGTGGAGTCTGTGCCATTGTTGGTAGGAAAATCAGTGTTTTAATTACTGACTATGGTTACAGATATGGAAACAGAGATAGAGATTGACATATCAAGGTCTTGCTTTCACACTGTTTCTTCTAAAATCTTTTGGTAATAGTGTTAAAAACCATTCCATCAAAATATTATCTTAAAACTATTATTTGACATAGTCGCTTTTAAAGAACTTGTTTGGAGGTCTTAAGCTAAGCTCTTATTTCTTATATTTTGCAAATCTCTTTTTAATTTGTTACCTTTATTCATTAAAAAAAGTATTAACCATGTTCTTTGCACTAGGAGAAAAGCTAAATGCCAGGAACATAATGGTGAGCAAAATCTTTATAATAACATAAGCCTCTAAAAATACAAAGGAATTGTGAGATAGTGAGTCATGGGGTGAGGAGTGGGGTGATGAAAACAAGATTCCCAGCAGGGCCAGCTGTGCAGGGAAAAGAAGGAACAGACTGTTCCTTTCTTGAAAATGCAGGAACTGTTCCAAGGATAAATATTTGTACCAATTTAGAGTTGTCTGTTAACTTCAACGAATGTCACCTTGCTTACATGTATGACTGAGTGCCAGAGACTGATTTTATCCTCCTCACAGTCTCCCATGAACGGAGCTATGTAAATATTTGTTGAATTAGTTAATATTTTCAAAAAAAGTTTCGATTCCTTTCATTAAAATTAACAATTGGGATTATAGGAGATGTTCTGTTCTCCCAAAGGATAATTCTTAAACTGTGAACTTTATTCTTATTCTTCAGGGCTTAGTCACCATGGCTAAGCCAGTTTCTGGTATAAAATAGATTTCAATGAGCGCTTGCTGTATTATTAACCAAATTAAATTTATTGTAGCAAAATGTTTCTCTAAGAGTCCAAGGCTACAGTTCCAACAGTGATACACTATTGCTGAATGTGCGATAAATTTAAAAAAATGGGTAAGGAGATTGATAAGTAAAAATGGTGAGGCTTGATGGACAATTCAGGTCCCACTATTAAAAGTGTTTTGTAGAAGTGAATGAAAACTACAACCTTGGGGGCCAGTGGGGAAGGACAGATACAAAGCTACATTCTCAAACCTGGGTGGCAGAATATACACCCCAAAATATGATTGTATGAATTTAAGATTTGCCATCCAAAAATATGTGGCTTTGGTAGATTAATTATTTTAAGCAATAGCCATTTGAAAATCAGCAAGTGCAGGGAGAAGCTTTCTCTGAATTCCCTTTATCTGCCTAGAGACAGATCCTCCAAAAGGAACTCAAGTGTTGTAAGTCCTCTACCTGGGAGTTTCATCAACCAGGGAAGATTGGCTCTTCTCACAGAAAAGGCTGGAAGTAGACAGTACACACAAACAACTTTGTCACAAAATTTATACCTCCCATTTATTTTTCAAGAGCCCATTTGTCTTTCCTAAAAATCATTTACTCTCTCCAAAGAGGCCTTCATCCCCCCATTACCTTTCCCTATTTAGATAGGATTTAAGCCTGAATTCTAAGGTACTTCAGTGAATTACTCATTTTCCCTGAGTATCTCCTATGTATACATGACAGACATACACATGTTAATAAATTTCTGTTTTAGTTAAATAATTTATCTCTTGCTAACCTGTCTTTTATTACAGGGATCCCAGCTAAAAACTCAGAAGGGTAGAGGGAAAATTGTTCCCCCCCTCATAGTATATAGGAAATTTCACATTAATATTTTAAATGAAATAAAAACTTTTTAGGAGCTCACTTCTCATTTTTGTAGAGACAAATTTAATCTGAGTCATTATTGGGACTCTCTTTCCTTTTTTAAGGGGATGATGGAAATGGCCCAGGGTTTTACCGCAGCAGAATACTCTGGGGTCAGCCTGTTAGCTTTCTTCTCTCTCTTCTCTTCTTCCTCTTTTTTCCCCACCACACCACCCTGCATACCCAGGCACTCTTTGCCCTTCAACTTGGGTTTACCATAACATAATATAACATAATATAAGCTTTTCCAAAACCCAGGTCAGGGCCATCTCATCAAGCATTTTTCTATTTTGAAGCCAAGGAATGCAGACTCCTCTATATATGGGTAGGGAAAAATATAAAGAACAGAACACACACATACCAAACATTCTCTTTCTTCTACTCTTTCCCTGCTCCTTTCCTTTCCCCCCTCTCCTCTACCCTACACTTTCCTCCCTTCACACTCTTCTGTCCTCTCTACTCCCCTAACCTTCCTTTCCTTCCCCTCTCCCTCATCATTCCCTCCCTTCCCCTTCTCCTCTCCTCTTCTGTCTCTGCCTCCTCCTTCCCTTGCCTTCCCTCCAGCTCTCCCCGCTCTTCTTTTCTATTTTCTTCTTCCCCATTTCTTCTCCTCCTGTCTCCTCCTCTCCCTTCTCCTCTACTCTCTTCCTCTCTTCTTTTCTCCCTTCTACCTCTCCCTTCTATAGCAGGGAAAGCAAATCACATAAGTGTATCAATAAATCACTAGGTTATATTTAGATAATCTGTCTTCTCCTCCCCCTAAGGCACATACTTTAATTAAAAAAAATCCCACAATGGGAAGGGACTTTACTTTCTTCTATAAATTATGTTTTCTGGTTTTTGGAGAAGAACAAAGGCTCATTATAAGCAAATGGTAATTTGCCAGTTGTTGATTAAAATTCATTTCAAAACTAAAATTCCTATAAACCACTTACTTTTTCCTATATCGAAATTTCTCTCTCACCATTAAATTCACAGAGGTGTTTAAGACAATTGATATGTTGTGCTCTAGCAGGGCACATTTCATAGTTCTCTATTATGTGTAATTGTATGCCATTTTTCTCACATGTCTGTTTACATGAAGAATTAGAATTAAAACAATCTATTTTTTAATCTGTTTAAATAATAAGTGGATAAAAGAATCAAAGCTGAGCTACAAAGAGTTTTCAAAATAATTTTGAAATAAGCAGATGTTTGTAACATCATTGTCCCTATTTCAATGAGCGATCCAATCTGAATACATATTACTTTGATTAATAAGTAAATGATCATTAAGGAATGTAAAACTCCTACTGTAGATAGAGCAAGGGTTTGCTTTCAAAGAAACCATTTTGTAGTCATTGTTGTTGCTTTTGCTGTTTATCGAATAACACAGATTTTTCTCAAAGTAATTCTATTACTGCTATCATCATCCTCTTGATAACTAGAGGCCCCTCAGGTTCTTGTAAAACACAAAACAAAGAGTAACTTAAGTCATATTGACATTATTGATGCCATGCCATTGTTGACATTGTGATGACACGTTGCAAAATAGGAATAGGCCATGCAAAATTTCCATTGGTAGGCAAAGCTTTTATACACTACTGCTTTTTTCACAGTACAAAAGCCAATACAAGTGCTCTCCTTTTACCATAATAACTCATATCTCATTAAAACAATTTTTAAAAAATTAAAAACGACTACTAAGAGAGGCAGTGTAGTGTGTTGGTTTGGAGGTGTTTCTTCAAGATCTTCCGGTGTTTTTTACTTTCTTCCTGTGATTGACTGGTAAAGTGGTTTCTAGCACCACTAATAAATGGCATCAAAGTCCCACTCTGCATGTGTCCAGTATCAGAACCAATTATGCCAGTTCATATTCATTTGTGACTTCCCACAGTTATAATACATATGTACCAAAATATAGCAAATTACTAAATTATTTTAGTCCCCACTACAGATAAGGGGAGAGAGTTTAATAGTCTAGAATCCAAACAATGTTAGGGTAGGTCCCCACAGCCAAGGGGCAATGATGCTAAGGGGCTCTTCTTTAGATAAGGAAAGTCCATTGTATTAGAGATGGGTAAGAGCTAGCGAGAAGTGGAAAAGAACATCCATAAAGTTGGAATTTTAACTTGTTTATACACACACACACACACACACACACACACACACACACATATATATATATATATATATATATATATATATATGAATTGTATCCTACTCTACAGAATTATTATCATAATCTGGAGGAAAAAGATCATTTTTTAACAAAATGTGTATTTTCAAAATTGACTGAATTAGAGGAATACCTGAAAACAATTCGTTTGGAAGAGATTGGAAATGTGTTTAAAGGGTTAACATTTAAAAGTATATATCATGTTTGGATAGTTTTGCACAACTAATGTTGAGTTCTAGCTCAACTTTAAAGGATAGGAGATTCCTATATTATACAAACTATTCCAGGCTACAGAAAAAGATAAGCTTTCCTTTTCATTTTCTGAAATGATCCTAATCTCAGTTTCCAAACTTGATAAGAACAGAAGCTTAAGCTACAAAGTGCTATTTCAGTTTAAAAAAAAATGATAAGGAATTGTACCACTTACCAATTTTCATCAGAATCACTTATTTCTATTCAGGATATATTAATTTTGTTTAAAATTAGTTACAGATATTTCCTATTACAATGTATTAGCATATTTTGTTCTATTTTACATGGCTTTGGAAGTTTTCCCTTTGAAGTTGTTTATTTTTTAATTTTGAATTTTCTTACATAGACATTATTTTTACAGCAGTTTTAGGTTCACAGTTGGTACGTAACTTGATTAGTTTCTACTTGGTTCTTACCTTGATTTTCTCTAAAATTTGAGTGAAGAGAAAGGATTCATTATCATTTCTAAATATGCAGTATCATACAATTGATAAATTTGATTTTGAAAAAAATTTTTAAATATCTCTGCATTGCAAACAAACAAACAATACGATGATTATTGCTCCCATACAAATTTTCCCACTCACTTTGACTGGTTCCTAATTGTTGTTCAGTAATCCATTTATTCCTAACCTGTTGACTCAATATTGTAATCTCTAGAGCATGCATTTAAAATATCTATTCTCATGCTCTTTCATCTGAGGAAGGTTTCATAAATCAGGGTCAAGAGCTTCCGGTCAAGGTGGAAGAGTAGGTAAATGCTGTGCTTACCTCCTGTCACAACCACACCAAAATTGCAACTAAACTACAGAACAACAATCATTGAGAATCACCTGAAGTCTACTTGAACAGAAGTCCTATATTACAGATATATAGAAGAAGCCATGTCAAGACTGGTGGGAGGGGCAGAGACATGGAATCATCAGGTCCCACACTGACTTATGACTGTTAAGAATCGGGAGGGATATCGGCTGTGGAGGTTCCTCCCCTGGGGAGAGTGAGGCCCAACCCCACACTGGGCTCTGCAGCCCAGGGTTTTAGTGACTGGAAGAAAAGTCCCCACAGTTTCTGGCTGTAAAAACCAGTGGAGATTGCAGCTGAGTGAGACTAGGGTGCCTGTAGTCCTATGCGATCCACTTAAAAGGCCCACACACAAACTTATCACTGACAGACTCACTCACTTTGAGCTCCAGTCCTGAGGCAGCTGCTTGGAAGGCTCCAAAGATATACAGGGTGGAAATGAATTGTTTGGCTTTAGGGCAAGGGCTGGAGAGGCAGCTTTCTCCCAGGCAGAAGGGCTGCCAGAAGCCATCATTCCAAACCCCCATCCAGCCCGCATACATAGGCAGGCACCATATCTGTCTCTACCAGTCTGGCTGACACCACTTGACTTGCTCTGGTGATTCTCTGAGACCTCACCTCAACCAACTTGTGGGCCTACCAAGCCACTTCAGGTGACTTTTTTATAAAAATGGCCATTGTTGGCTCATGCTGCAGCCTTTCCTAAAGTCTCTTAAAAATTCACAAACTCCAAATAAGCAGCATCTGGCTTCAGCATGCTCCATATTTCTTGCTAAGCAGCCCCAGGCCAGCACTAATGGCAGTCAACCTTGGTTTACAGTTTAGCCTCTCCCAGGCACTGCCAAGTCCAGCACAAGGGGCTATCAGGTGACCCTGGGCAGGGCACAGGCAGCAGCTGAACTTGGCCAGCAACAGAGTCCCTCTCAACAGGCCCAGAAGCAATACATCTGGTGACTAGCTTCAGAGCAGACCAGAGCACCACCCAACTACCTTCACAAAACTATAAACCAAAAGGGTAGACTCAGCAGACACCAGAGTCCCACTGAAGCAAATTCTGCTCCATAGGATCAACCCCTGCACAACAAGTCCTAAATTGTAGTCATAGCCAGTCCTCACAACCAATAAGCCTGAAAGTCAATCACTCCCATTGACATGCAAACTGCAACCAAGACTCAACTACAAAGTGGGGCACACACAACCCACACAAGGTACACGCCTGGGGCACATGGCTCAGGTGACCAGGGAGACTGTGCCACTGAGCTCCACAGGACGTTTACTACATAAAGCCACTCTTCTAAGACCAGGAGGAATAGCAGCCCTAAAACACAAACAAAAAAACAAAACAACAGCAACAACAAAAACACAGAGGGAGGCAGCAAAAATGGGGAAACAAAAAAATGTCTCAAATGAAAGAATAGAACAAAGCTCCAGAAAAAAGAACTAAACAAAATGGAGACAAGCAACCTACCAGATGCAGAGTTCAAAACACTGGTTACAAGGATGCTGAATATTCTCAGGGAGAACATCAACAAAGAGATAAGAAACAAAAACATGGAGATAGAAAATACAAAAATAGAACCAATCAGAAATGAAGAATGCAATAACTGAAATGAAGAATACATTAAAGGGAATTAACAGTAGATTATATGAAGCAGAGGACTGAATTGGTGATTTGGAAGATAAGATAGCAGAAAACACTTGTCAGAACAGCAAAAATAAAAAATAATCCACACAAAAAAAATAAAGATAATTTTATCATACCAACATTTGCATCATAGGGTTACCAGAAGGAGAAGAGAGAAAGCACAAAATTGAAATCCTATTTGAAAATATAATGATAGAAAATTTCCCTAACATAGTGAAGAAAATAGACATACATGCCAAGGAAAGTCAGAGACCCAAACAAGATGAACACAAAGAGGTCCACAACAAGACACATCATACTTAAATTGCTGAATCTTAAAGATAAAGAGAGTATCTTAAAAGCAGCAAGAAAAAGGCAGTTAGTTAACTATAAGGGAACTCCCATAAGACTGTCTGCTAATTTCTCAACAGAAAATCCCTTTGCAAAGGTCAGCAAAGACTGGCATGAAATATTAAAAATCATGAAAAAGAACGATTTATAACTAAGATTACTTTACCCAGCAAAGCTGTCATTTAGAATTGAAGAAAAGGTAAAGAGCTTCCTAGATAAGAAAAAGCTAAAGGAGTTCATTACCACAAAACCAGTATTACAAAAAATGTTAAAGAGACTTCTTTAAGAAAAAGAAAGAAAGGATATAAAAAATATGAATAATAAAATGGCAATACCAATATGATTATCAACAATTACTTTAAATATAAATTGATTACATAGTCCAATCAAAAGGCATAGGGTGGCTGAATGGATAAGAAAACAGGACCTTTAATCTCATTTCAGATCAAAAGACTCATGCAGACTGAAACTAAAAGGGTGGGAAAAAATATTTCATGAAAGTGGAAACAACAACAAAATAAAAGCTGAAGTAGCAATATTTACTTATATCAGACAAAATAGACTTTAAAACAAAATCCTTAACAAGAGACAAAGAAGGACCCGGTAATCCCACTTCTGGGTATTTATCCAAAGAAACCCAAAACGCTACTTCAAAGTGACATATGCATTCATATGTTCATTGTGGCATTATTTACAATAGCCAAAAAATGGAGGCAAATTGGGTGTCCATCAATAGATGAATGGATAAACAAGAGGCGGCACATACATACAATGAAATATTACACAGCCATACAAAAGAATGAAATCTTGCCATCTGCAACAACTTGGATGGACAGAGAAGGTATTATGCTGAGTGGGATATGTCAGACACAGAAAGACTAATGCCATATGATGTCACTTATAAGGAATCTAATGGACAAAATAAACATTCAACTGTAACTGAAAGAAAAGAAATAAATATATTGCTTTAAAAAACAAAATAAATGAAGAAATAAAACAGAAAAACCTCAGATAGAGAGAGCATATTGATGGTTGTCATATGGGAAGAGGGTTGGGGTGATGGATGAAAAGGGGAAGGAATTAAGAAGTACAAGTTAGTAGTTACAAAATAGTCATAGTGTTGTAAAGTATAGTATAGAAAATATAGCAAATAATATTGTAATAATTATGTATGGTATAAAATGAGTACTAAGTTTATCAGATTGACCACAGTGCAAGTTATATAAATGCCTAATCACTATGTTGTAAACCTGAAACTAATATAATATCAAATGTCAACCTTAATTGAAAAATAAAATAAAGTTATAAAAAAAAAGTAGTGTCAGATCTCCATAGCTTTCACTGTATTGACTAGAGCATTTTCAGGCTATTCTACATGATAAGAGGACACTATGGTCTGGATGTTTGCTATGGGGTCAGCAGGGCCAGCATTCTAGTTGTAGAGTGATCAGCAACTAGCTACATCTCATACATAGTTTACAGAGGAGCTACTTTCAATAAGGCAGTTCATATATCCTTTAGCTTCTAACTTTTCAGTTACCTTTATTGTTTGTTAGAGCAAAGATAATTCCATTGTAATTATCCCCCTAAGAAATTTCTTGTAGTTATTCTTTAAAAATGCCTTGTAATTATCCCCCACATATGAGAAATTTGTGTCTTTGTTGTGCTTGCAAGAATTAACTTTTGTACTCATTGTCCTAACACAGGATGCAATAGTAGGTTAATGTTTTACTAATGCCAATAACTAGCCAAGCACCTTATAATTTAAATAAATAAAAAGACACTAATATAGAACAAAACTATCATCAGCAGGAGGAAATATGCAGGAGGAATCCTTCCCTAATTTTCTTTTATCCATGATTTTTTATGGGGATCACTGAATCATCATCTTATTGGTACTTCACAGAAAACATGAAATCTTCACTTTGGCTAAGTACTGTCTATTCAATCTCTCCAACCCATTTCTAACATCATTGCCTGTCCCAGTCTAACCTATCATCAGCTTATGACAGTCTCCTAACTCATTTTGACAGTCTCCTAACTCGTTTCCCTTTCTCTATATTTCCCCTATAATCTAAACTCCATATCATCCACAGATTAATCTTTTTAATCATGTCTTAAAATGGTAATTAAAGGCCTTTTTAAATGATATCCAAAAAGGATGATGTTCTTAACATCACGTACAAAGCTCTTTATTCTTTGACCTGGGTCTACCTCTGGAGTCTCATTTCAGGTCCTTGTTCTCCATGGGTGCTGTGATCCAGCAATATCAAACTCACTGTGAGCATTTGACTGCCCTAAACTTTCTCACCAACTCTGTGTTTTCCCTAATGCAGTTACTTTTCTGGTTGAAATGTTCTGTTTTCTCTTTATTGCCCTCTTCCAAATATCACCTTAGGTTTTCATCTTAATTCTGAGATCTTCCTTTAGACTCCAGGCATATTTTAGTATCTCTGGTATAATGCTTTCCATGATATTTTATTTAAATGATTGACATGTTCTGAGAAAACTAAAGTATTTTATAACTCAGAAGCATGACTGAGGTATCCAGGGGAGATGAGGGGATTTATCTACCTAATACGGTTCAATCCTTTTGTTGATGTTGTTGAAGCAATAAATCAGCAGTCTTATGTCTCTTTCCAATACTCAGCAAGGAATGGAGTTTAGAGATTGCTCCCTAGCCTATCCAATTTTCCAGAATTACTGCTTCGAATAAGATATTTTTCACTGTGGCAAGATAGGAATGTGCCACTTGCCTTCAGGGAACTCCAGGGCTCACATGAGATATGCATGCACATCCTGCACCCAGACTTGTTAGTTCTGAAACTTTAATGTATTCAGCAGCTATTCTTCATAATTTGTGGTTTGGAATTATAGTTATTACCTGTATTATTAAAGAGAGAGTTTTCTTCTCTGCTCTATAAGAAGTTTTCTTCTTCATTTTCTCTTGACTTCAAAACAAGAGCAGAGTAGAAATGTCTTTAATGTGCCTCCCTAAGTGTAGGCATCCTTTAAACCTTACTTCCATTTTCACTGTGTTACTGAACTTCTTCTATGGCAAAGCTCTAATGATTTCCTAATTGGCAAATCCAAACTGTCTTCTCTGTTGACAGGCTTTACATTGAAAGCTCTTGTTCCTATTACTACTTTTATAGTGTGAATCTCAGTTTAATCTCCTTTCTCATTCTCTTTTGTTTTTTCTCTTCCAGTCTCATTCCACAGTATTTCCCTTAGCTAATAACAAAAATGCTTCCCTTTGTTTTTATACATGTAGTATTTTTTGTACCTGTCTTAATAGCCCTTTGCACAGGCTGAGTTCTCAAACTATCCGTATGAATGATTATCTTCTTTCTAGAGTATTTGATACTTGAGTATGAGGTTTTTACTGCCTTATCCATAGTAGGTAGTCAAGTGTTATTAATTAATTAATTAGGTTGCCTCTGCATTGCCTCTATTCACTAGGATCAACTATTAACTAGAAAAAAATAATAACTTAAATATGTTAAAATATCACTAATTTTAGTCAAGAGCAAAAAGAAAGCATGGAAGATTCTTTGGTAGTAAAGAATCTGGCAAAAATATGTACCGATTGAAAGAGACAAGAAAGGAAACTGGAGTGGGAATTTATCAAACACTAGCAATTTACTTCAATGATCATTTCCTGAGAACTTCTGAAATATTTTCAATGCTTAGAAAATTTGTTTAGTAACTGGAAAGGAAAGTTTCTGCTAAGAGAAAACTACAGGCACTTATAAGAAGATTCCAATTTTGCCATTGTTTTTCGTATCTATATTTATTTGCCAATATCTATAATACAAATTTTAGGAAACATATTTTGCATCATGAATTTATGAATGATTATGTTTCTTATAATGACATTATCAGTGTATTTCTTTTTCATGCCTTTCTAGATTCCTTCTTCTATAGTAAAGTAATCGGACACACTTCACATTTTATGATGCTTTTTCCAAAATATTTTGACATGTTGGGTGATATATCATGCACTAGAGACAAGAATAATGGTGATTGATGAAAGTGTTGCAGTTAGGAAAATATAAATATATGGCTTCAATGAATACACTTGTGCCCAAATGAGGATGCCCATCATCAGCAGGTCAGGTTTTTGCTTCAGAAAGGCAGGTCAGCTCTAAAGGCTGGGTCTGCTTTCCACATGAACAAGAGTGCCAGGTTAATGTGAGTTCAAGGGCAGAGTAAAGGTTCCTGATTCCCCAGCCACATCTCCTCAAGCTATCACATTGATATAAATGTATAGCGTACATTCTAAATTTCCTGTGTCTAGCCTAGACTATGGTCTAGAATTAAATACAGTACAAGAAAAGTCATTCAATTTAAATATAGATTAATTAAATTTAAATCTAAGTTTATATGTATATCTAGGTCCAACAAAAAGTATCAGTTTAACTTGAAAGAGACTTAATGAATAATTAGTACATAATGAATAACTAGCATCCTCACTATTGTATTATAGTGTCAAATATTGTATTAGTGTTTTATTTGTATTATTTTATTTAATCCTTAGAGAAAAAATGTTATAGGTACTATTATTGTTTTTACTTTAAAGGGAGAAAAATGAAGCATAGAAATAATAGATCCAGCTAACAGAAAAGTAACAAATTAGCAAAAGATTTATATGTAGAATATTTAAGGAATTGCTCAGAAAAAAAACAAACAAAAAGACAGAAAACACAGTAAAAAATGGGTAAGAAATTAAAATAAACAGTTCACAAAGGGAAAACCTGAAGAGTCAACACACTTTTAAAGAGATAACAAACCCTTCAGGAATCAGAGAACTGCACATTAAAGACATGCTGAGATAATTTTACATCAATCATTAATAAAAAGTAAAAATTCAGATGCCATTTAGAAGCTGGAAGGAAGGAAGAAAAGTGGGAAGTCCTGTGCACTCTGGTCTTTTTGTAATTTTCTTGTAAATTTTTGTAATTTTTGAGGCCTTTTTGTAATTTATTGAAATAAACAGGAACATGCCCTCTGACTCAGCAATTCTGCCCCTGGGGCTGTAACTGTATTGTTTTTCTCAGTTCAGATATTTAAATTGACTTGCCAACCCCACAGAATACACCCACTTAAGGATAAAAAAAGAAAGGCTACAAGTTTGGCTCCTGTAGGAAACAAAAGTACCCCTACAAGTTGGGCTACCAGAACTATGACCCAGGCTTTGGAGAAAGAGAGGCGTGAGTGGGTGGGCATGATCTGGATAAGGTAATTAAAGTGAGGTGAGGGAGAGAATATCAATAATCACATGAAATTTTCTTTTTCAAAATAAGTCTGCAAATTAAAATTAAAATTATATCAAGTGGTATAGCACTAAGAAAGACATACATAATCATTAAACACATAGTAAATTCACTGCATAAAATTATAATATGAAGAAGTGTGCTTTAGATTATTTAAGAAATAAAAAAAACATGGAAATCTAAACGAGCAGATATGAACGTAAAAATAATGTCAATTAAAATCTTGACAATAAAAAGGTAGATACACACAAAATCCACAGTTATAATAACTGTGTCGAACACAATTGAACGGACAGTACAGAGCAGGACTTTGGTTGCTCCCTAGTTAAAGGATATAAGCTGACCAAACAACATATGCACTACATTGTACAGTTTGACTTCTGGCATCCCCAAACAATCTTTTCCTCCAAATATGTAATTCTAAAACAGTACCCATGGTCCCAATTCAATTATTCCATGTGTTATTGAAACACAATCACCTTGCTTCCAAAGAGACAACCCCAAATCCTCCCAAATTAAAGTTTCTTCCTAAAAAGCAGCAACTTTGGGATATGTGCATTATTCTTGCTTTTTACAAATGTGGTTTCTCATTATTCTGGCATCTATGACATATCTCCCTTGTCCCTAGTCCTCTATCATGATACTTAAAAAATCTATTCCAATTTTTTGTTCTTCAGTTTTAAATCTAATCGTGAGTATTTCCTCTAATGGGTATAGAAAATAATATGATTTTGAGTATTTGCATATCAACAAATGTGCTTCTTTTTTCTGGCATGTGAATGATTCTGAGCTGGGTATAAATACTTAAGATTCCAATCTTTTTCTTTCTGTAGCCTGTAGATATTATTTCATAGACTTCTTTTCTTCACTATTGTAAAGAAAATATCAATGCAAGTCCAATTGGTTGCTTTTTGTATGTAAATAACTTGTCCTTTTTGTCTGAAAGCCTGTTATTATTTTTTTTCTATTTTTAGAATTGAGAAAGTGTGCCAAAGCATTCCTGTGTGTGTGTGTGTGTGTGTGTGTGTGTGTGTGTGTGTGTGTGTGTAGGAAAATTCTTCTCAATCATTTCTCTAGTTATTGTTTCTCCATGGGTTCTTTCATTTTTTTTTCTACTCCTATATTTCATACATTAGACTTCTTGGATATGTCTTATAAGTCTTGTGTCAGTCTCTGTATTTTTACCATTATGAGATTTAGGATTCTTACCTCATTTTAACTATCTGACCATCTTCTTCTTTTATTCTTTTAATAATTTTTAAATTTGAAAATTATATGCTTGAGTTCCTGAAAGCCTTACTATGATATAATTAAATCAATATCAGTGTTCCTTTTTGTTTCTGTAACAGTTGTCATCTCTTTCCTCCAGATTCAATTTCAACACTAGATTGAAATTTTAAATCCAGATCAAATTCACTAGAAGAACCTACTTGTTTGGGATGTTTTCCTGGTTGTTCCGGTCTTTAGATGCCGCATCGCCTTCAGCATACACCTACTCTTGGCTTTATTTACCTTTGTAATTCAGATTAAGCTATTGAGATAACTCAAAAGGATACAAGTGATATGAGGTCCTGTAGTGCCCACAGCTGGGCATTGGTGATGTACCAGCTGGCAATCTGCCTGCCCTTGTTTGAGGTTCCATCAAGAACTCTTTACACTTCACAGTCTCTTTCATTGAAAAATTTACTGTTCTCCAAAATTCAGATTCAAGTGCATCCACTGGTATAAATGCTCCAAGATTTATTTCAAGGCCAGGGTATTCCTAAGATGACACACTTGTTCAGGTGTCACCTGCTTCTCAGCAGTCCATGGATTTTTGCAGATTGAACTTTCTCCAGGAACCTCAGGACTTAATTCTCATCCCAGGACTCTCCAACGTTGGTCTCGAGGCATCTATCTGACTAAAAGAAGATAAATTTTCTGCATGTATTTTCTGTTTTTTTCCAAATCATTTTGGGGTTGGGTTTGGGAAGAGGGATTTGGCTTTCCTGACCTCAAGCTTTTATGCAGAGAAACTTCAGTTTGAGTTAATGGTTCCAACCACTTCTAAGTTTTCTCAATGACAGAACTGCCAATCTGTGGAAAAGTTGTGTTTTGTTTGGCTCACCCATGTGGTAAGCTTATTGGGACAGTGTCTGGTTCAAAGGGGCAAAAGGCCTATTTTTTATTGGGGAAATTAATTTGATGTATTGCAGAAGCTAGGAGCTCACTATCACTACACTTCAAAGCATCTTCAAACAGTAACAGAGCTCTTCTGAGCTTAGAGCTTAGATAGTGGTGTGCTTAATTATTCCCTCATTGCCTCAATACCCAGTAGTGCCTGAGACCTTGATCCTCTATTCAGTAGTGCTTCATTCAGGAGCAATAGTTGAGGATATGCTTAGAATGGAGAGGGTAGGATGGCAGGAACATGGATTGAGCCATCATTTTTCCAGAATGTCTTTTGAGTTATTACTTTTTTACTTGATGTTTGTGGAGTTCCAGCTCTTTCTCCAACAGTGACAATACATGGTGTAACCATTTTTCATGGATGTGTTTCACTGATGAATTTGACTGCTTTCTTTACTCATCATTGCATAGAGAGATTGTTCTAGCATCTACATTTTCAGATATATCAGTCTTTACTCTACCAAGCCACCTTATAGTTATTGCAAAGGATTTACTTAAAATATAAACAAATATATAATAAATATATAAAATATTTGGTTAAATAAAATATAACCAAATGAAAAAAGTACCAAAATCACACCTCATTTATCTTTTTCAGAAATAGCATCAAACACACACACACACACACACACACACACACATACACACACACACACACTAATGCGTAGCACATCCCTGTGTTAAAGATACTTACTGCAGTCCCAATTTTTTGTGTGTTTTATTTTGTTAAATATAAAGCACAAATTGATGTGCTTTAACATCAAACTGAGATTGAAATTAACTTGTTTTGATACCATTGGGCTTATTCTTTATTATAGTCAAAGTTGTTCATGTAAATGTCCTTGAGTTATAGTTACAGTTATACTGGTAATGGATTTCAAAGGAGGCCTCTTCAGGGTTTTGTATATAATATCATACTGTTCTTAATGATGATAATTGTAGGCAGTGCTACAGAGAAGTCTTGATTACTACATTACAACTTGAAATTGTTCAGATATACGCTCTATACAGTATAGCCTTTTTAGGAGAATTTCATCTTCTGAAATTCATTATTTAAGAACTCTTTGTCTTGAGAACTCACTCAGTTTGAATTCTTTGTTCAATTTCAGATTTTGATTTTTTCCCTACTGTTCAAAACATAATTGAATGAATCTATAGACAAAATCAACATAAGCCTGCATAAAATGTTACAAAGGAAGAAATTCATATAGATGGAGAAAAATCCCAGTTACGGTTTATATAAATCTGCTTCCTTAAAAGCCATATTTGTTACAAACATTGCGGAATATTTTATGGAACTCTCATTAGAGGTAGAAAATGAGTTTTAGACCTCAGGAAAATAAAACAGAAACATATAATGCCTTTGCATCAATATTCAATAGAATATTTTCTCTTAAAAGAAAACAATTTATATTTAAAATACATAAGCATCTGAGGCACTCAGACACATAACTGCACCTGCTTTGTACCCTGAAGAAATGTACTGTGCTTTCTTCTAATCTATATTGCAATCTATTATCTAGCTCCTGTAAGAAAACTATTTTAGCAGTGTTAATTTTAAAAATTAAACTATTATAATGTAGCTCAAGCAAATGACAGACCTTTAACTCAATATTTGGAGTATGGTTCTCTACCTATGATAGAAATTGATCATTCTAAAGCCCCAAAGTCAGAACATATTCAGAGAAGAAAAGCCTCACTTTGACATTTAAAGTGATATATTTTATTCTGTCCAGACAATAATTCTCTTGCGTTATTTGGACATCTACTATAGGAAAAGTGTCAGCAAAACATCAGTTAGGAACATGATTTGAAAGCTGTTTTAATTGCAGAACTTTTTGTCAACACTCTTTGCTCTTTGTCCCTTGAATTATGGCTCTTATGTTGAGTGAATCATGGCATTTTTTATTATTATTATTATTGGGGAATTGGGGTTGGGAACAGCGCTGGTGAATTGGGGGAAGGGGAACAGACAAGTTGCTGTCCTTTTTGATCTTCAGTCTAGTTGTGGAGGACGTTGCTTCACTGGCCCAAGTTGGCACCATCATTGCACTCTTCCCGGGCAAGGCAGATCAGTCGCCCGCCTCTGGATGGCACTGCGGCTGCTGGCCGCTCACGCTGGCTGCTGGCTACACACGGTAGCTCATGGCAACCCACTGTCACAGGGGCTGCAGCCTACGCCGTTGCTGGCGACTCCCAGCAGCTCAGCTCCAGGTTGAGCTGTTGTTCAGCATCTTAGCTGTAGAGGGCAGTGTCACATGCCCTCATATATGGGATACGAACTGGGGTCCTCTGGCGTCCCAAGCCAACTCTTAACCAACACGCCACTGGGCCGGCCCAGAATCATGGCATTTTTTGACTGATGCGATGATGGTTTTCTGTTACTCCAGGCTCTGTCTTGAAGGTTTCTCTTAAGTGAAATCTCATTACATCCAGAATATGCCATGTTCAGTCTTTTTTCACCCTCTCTGCTTCATTGATTTTCACTTGTTACAGTAACTTACATATTTGTTTCTGAAACTCCCTCATTTTAAATCCTACTACAGTCTTACAAAAAAAAAAAATCATTCCCTAAACCTGAAAGTCATGGTGTTTCCACATAACGTTATTATTTAACGACTTTAGTGTCATCATTGTCTCTTAAATTTTAATTATTTAATAAATACTGAAATGTGGGACTATTGGGATAAATATTTTAAAATATCAGAATAAACGTTAGATCTCTAAATCAGATCTTCTAAGGCAAGGCCTACGTCATTTCTTCTCATGATGCCTATCATGCATGGATGCTAACAGGAGTATCATGTCGATGCTGACTGATTAATTGGTTGTTTCTTCTATCTGTCATTCCCATTTCTGGCCCTCCACAAGAGTTCACTATGTTTGTAGCTACAATCCATATTTAAATCTACACCATATGGCAAGGCTAGGGGCATGAAGGATTTGCTGGGCATTTCATAGCTGGAACTCAAGGTTCTCATAGCAAATGTTATATCTAGGTAAATTATGAAATTATACAGCCATAAATATTTGTAAAGAAATTTACAGAAGTTTTGAATTAAGTGATATAGGGGAAGAAAAATTTCTTCCACCACCTATATAGGTTCTTCAGTAGAGGACCTTTGAACTTGACTGGCCAAAGACAGATTAATAAGAGAAAAGAAACAAAAGTTAATTAAGGTGTACATCATGCATGTGGCACATATGACTACTTGGAGATGAGTAACTCAAAGATTTGGCTATAACTTAG
>NW_017732845.1:154954-158469 GCF_001890085.2 Hipposideros armiger
AACAACAGTTGTTTCTAAATCAGCCAGCCGTATGCTGATTTCTTGATCAATTCTCAATTGCTGATTCCAAGTTTTACTTGCATTTTCATGCCATTGTTGTACAAATTGAGTAGTCTGCACCGTCTGGTGAAGAGCCACTCCCGAGACAGCAGCAACAGTGATTATATCCATTATTCCCATTATTGTTGCTATTAAAAGGCCAATAAACGTTTTAGTTTTATGTAAGATCTTATGAAGAATTTGTAAAATAATATGAACAGTTGGGGAACCTTCCCATATACCCTAGAGGCTTGAACAGGAAGCCATAGTCCATGTCTTCGCCTGAGTATCATAATCTGGTCATGGGAAGTCCCAAAAATAGAGGAATTAAAACAGATATATAAACAACATTGAAGGCATTCAACCAACTTTGCAGTTCAATTAATAGTAAATTTTCCTGTCAAGAAAACAAAAGAGTTTTTAAGACAAGCTTGTAAATAAATTATTTCTGTTTTTTCAAACTGGAAAGTGAAATTTTTATTGGTATTTTTAGTAAGATTTCCTTTCCATATTTTATTAGTTCCAATACTTAAAGCTATTTTCCATAAAGTCCTTTGAAATGGACCCCAGAGGGGTCTAATCATCCTTAACTGAGGTGGGGCCAGAGCCCTATCCTTCCAAAAAATAGAAATGTTAAATGGAGATTCAAAATTTCTAGGAAAACCATATTCAGTTATCTGTCCCCTTAATTGGTGAGGTTCTGAACATTTTTTATGGGAACAGGCATGAATGGCAGTCCCAAAGGGACCCCAATCTACTATAGTTTCATGAGAATTATTAATTATTACTCTATCCATACTTCCATGACATTTCGCCCAATGAATTCAAGATTGACTCTTGTCCCAGTGATTTTTTAAAGGACAAGTAGGGATTGGAGGAGGGACGCTATGGGAGCTAATTTGCTGAGTAACAAATCCTTTTCCTGTTATAAACAATTCCTTAAAAGTGTCATTCTCCTTTCCCCTGGGAATAGCCCAGGCTTGATTCAAAAGAGAGACATGAGGAACAGAGCCAATATAGATAACCTAGTGAGGAATGGCCAGATAAGGTAAAACTTTGCCCTTCCTCAGGAAACTCCGGTCCTCTAGGAGCTTCAGGTCCAGGGAACCAGGAGGTATCATTAAGATAAATCAGAGGAGGATCATCATTCCAAGTTACAGGAGTTAACAAAGGAGGATTGGGTATGTAAGCCCAATAAGTAAAATTATCAGCAGCAACACCGATTGGAAAACAACTTACAACAGCAAGAACTGCCATCATAGATAATAACATGTTGGCCTCTGTTTTTGGAATACTTTCTTCTNATTAATTCTTTAACAGGAGGAAGTAAAGTTTATAATATAATCAGTGTGTAGATCTTATAGTTCTATTTGTGCATAAATATTTGAAGTAACATGTACTCAACTCTCATAACCGATATGGGTTCAACTACCATCTACATAATCTTTATTTCTTTTCATATAATCCTTCACAAACAAACAAAATTTGGTATATACAAAGTGTACTGGTTGGCCTGTACACTGACTTTCTATAAGGTTCATTTTCTGGTATACAGAGGAATAATAAGCATGAAAGTCACAGCCTATACAGAATGCTTCCTTAAAGTCAATTTTCCTCAGTGTGCTACAAATGTTATTGTGTTGAGATGTCAAATATGATGTACAAATAAACCTAAATTAGGTTTTCAATAACTTCAGTGAATTTTACAGTTTTAAAATGATCTCCTATTCGTTAACAACATGAGCTACCTATTTCAATGAGACTAACATTTTAACTGTGCAAAATACCTCTTCTTTTTTGCTTCTACCACATGCGACCCCCTCCCAGCAGACAGAGATGCTATGCTGTCACATTCTTTCTGTACTGTCTGTGCTTTCCTTGGATGCTGTCTTCTTTCCTCTGCCCATCTGTATCCTGAGCATTCTTTGGAAACAGTGTGTCAGGTGACACCCACTTGACAATACTGATGCCTCTTTTCCCTAACCGTCTTTTACTGTTGAGTCAATTACATCAAACACAGTTAAACAGATGAACATAGGACAAGCTCAGCCAACTTTATGTTGACTTATTTCTCTGCTGGTGGCATAATAAAAGCAGAGATTTTGCATATAAGTCTAAGTATGATATACACTACACTGAGTCAGTTGGTCACTCTCCCAATCAGATTCCTGTCACTTGATAGGGTATCAAAATATTGCTATGGGGAGACATGGTTGTGCCTGATGTTAACCTCAAATGTCAAAAAAGGTTTCCTAAAACAACATTGTTTTCCTTGAAAACCTGTATGGAACTGTCATCAGTGCATTTTTACATGCTGTTTGTGTTTTCAACTTGTACAATCACTCGATTTATGAGGAAGTTCAAATATAGGGGGAATCGTGAAATGGAGAAGCCTCTTTGTAGGTATCCTCCTTAATTCTCCTCTGTCTCTCATTTCAATGTATCCAGTTCTCCCATACTGCTTGCCTTTCCAGTTATGTAGAAAACTTTATAGGTGACACCTGTTTCCATGCTCTACTTATTCCATAAATATTTGCATTTTAAAGTATAAGAAGGACATGCCTAACATGATGCATGCATTAGGATTGGATGAATTTGAAGCTATCAGGGACAGGCCACTGAAGAATATATAAAAATGTTTTGAGTTTAAAAAATTATGTATACTATTTCTGATTCTAATGGGCACAAGACTTACTCATTGGTTTTTACTTTTTTTTTTTTTAACAAGAACTGATGCTGTATAATCAGACCAAGAAATCCTTAGAGAGAAGAGTAACAGAATTCAATAGTTCATTGTACTCTGCTAACATTGCCAGGTGTGCTGAGATATGGTTTAGGGGCTATAAGATATAGAGGCAGGAATGTTGACTTTGAAGTCAGAACACACAGAATTTATATCAAGAATCTGCTCCTTTTTAGTGTGTAGCCTTTAGCAAAAGACAACCTCTTAGAGTTTCAGTTTCCTCATCCATCTCCCTCCCTCGCAGGATTGCTGTGAGGATTACATATGATAATATACCTGTAGGAATATTCCCATGGAAGACTCACTAGATGAGTCCATGGCCACAGGAGCATAATAATGAGCTCAAAGAGTATCTCTTTCTCCTGTATCACATCCTTCTCTTAATAAAAGATTTCTGTGGATATGAAAATGGAATACCAGGTCTGGATGGAGAAGGATTGTCTCTGGAAAGAGCTGGCCTCCAGAACGTGGATAATTTTTGAGCAGAGGCTCTTTTGAGCCAAACATGTGGCTATTTTGCTTTCAGTAGTAGTACGAAGGCCACCTTGAGACAAGGCACTGATGTGTTAATGGTATAGTATTTTATACATGTGTGCTCACTGGTTGATGAATCTAAAGTGGTTATTTTCATTTTGTTTTGTTTTGTTTTTCCTGTGGGAGGAAGGGCGGGGGGCAATGGAGAAGATTATGATGAGAAAGGTAAAATGTTTTAAAGCAGTGTCCTGTGAGAATG
>NW_017732845.1:161914-163069 GCF_001890085.2 Hipposideros armiger
TAAAAAAATTTAAAGTGAACATGGCTTTTGTTAATTGCATCTGGGGAGTTTCTTTCATGTCTCCAGCTTCCTGTTTTTGTAATTGTTTCTTTAAGGTTGAATTAGCACGTGCTACAATGGCTTGACCCTGTGGATTCTAAGGGATTCCAGTAGTATGGGCAATCCGCCAAGTAGCGCAGAAATTTGCAAACTTAGAACTGGTGTAAGTAGACCCACTGTCTGTTTTAATAGTTTTTGGAAGGCCCATAATAGAAAAGCAAGTTAATAAATGACGGCAAAAATGAGCTGTGGTCTCACCAGCCTGAGCGGTTGCCACAAGACAGTCAGCGGCAGTATTGATTGTAACGTGTACAAATGATAATTTTCCAAAGGAAGGGACATGAGTCACATTTATTTGCCAAACATCATTAGGGTTAAGACCCCCACGGTTTACTCCTTCAGGACACTCCTATGGAGTGTTAAGAATTTGACAGGTTTGAACTATGTGTCTGGCCTGTTTGCAAGTAATTGGAAATCAAGAGTGAAGACCACCAGCATTGGTGTGGGTCAGAGAGTGAAAGTGGGTTGCCTCAGCAACCTGAGCAGTCCCTACTAGGGAATCTGCAATAGCATTACCACGCGTCATTGGACCTGGGAGGTCTGTGTGAGCACAGATGTGAGTAATTAAAAATGGATGTTCACGGTTTCTCACAACCTGTTGGAGTTGATTAAATAAAATTTGAAGAGATGGATTTGAATTATATGATAGAGATGCCGTCTCAATGTTCTGTACTGTATGAACAACATAAGCCAAATCAGAAACAATATTCAAAGGGTCAGAATAATTTTGCAAGGCAGTTAAAACAGCCACAATGTCAGCTCTTTGTACTGAGATACAATTAGTTTGTACAAGCTGACGTCCTTTTTCACTAACAATTGCTGCCTTGTCATTGTTAGATCCATCAGTAAAAACTGTAACTCCCTGAGGGATGGGGCTCCTGTCAGAGCTTTTTGGGTAAAATCCAATTAGTTTTTTGTAAAAACTGAAACAATTTATTTTTAGGATAATCATTATCAATAATTCCACAGAAATCACCAATGACTACCTGCCAAGATTCATCATGAATATTGAGATGAGAAATTTGTTGTTTTTTAAAGGGAACTACTATTTGATTA
>NW_017732846.1:0-873 GCF_001890085.2 Hipposideros armiger
CAGTCACCTTTTTCTCTATATTTATACCAGTATACTGTTTATTACTGTAATTTATAAGTCTTGAAATTGGATAATGTTAGTCCTCCAACTTTGGTCTTCTTTAAAAAAGAATGGTTATTTTAGGTCTTTTGCATTTTCCATTTAATTTTTATAATGATCTTGTAATTTATATATAAAAGCCTGTGGGGATTTTGATTGGGACTCCATGAATCTTTACATGAGTTTGGGGGAAACAGGTATCATGAGAACTTTGACTCTTCTGACCCATGAATCCTGTGTCTCTCTCCATTATTGAGTTCTTCTCAGTAATATTTTACAGATTTCAGTATACAGGTTTTGCAGAACTCTTCTTGGACTCATAAGAGATGGGAGGGCTCAGGGCAAACTACAGCTCCCAAGATTGGAGAGACAGACAGGCGGATAGAGGGAAGCAGGGTGTATGCATAGAAACTCATGAGCAGAAACCACCCCAGAATCAGTAATCGGGTGGGAAACCTGAGCTGGAATTGACAAACTGCTGCAGGCTCAGTGCACACAACTCTGAAAATTAATAACTCCAGGGGGACCCAGTCAGACTGCAATTCAGTATTGTGAGATTTATCTGCAGGAGTTCAGCCTGGTTTCCACAGTAAATACCTGAGAAAAACTCCCTTGTGCTTCCAACAAGGGGAGAGGAAAGGAAACATTTGAAATACCTCAGATCATTGTGTTCTTCACAAGGCCTGCCTTCAGAAGAAACCAGTTACCAGAGCCTGACTGACCTGAAGAATGGGAAATGTGTAACCCAGCCAGCCCCCGTTAGCCACCCCATCCCAAGTAAGCAGGGAGGAAAACTGAGAAACACCTATGGTGCACACAGTGCAGAGACAGGGG
>NW_017732846.1:8483-9792 GCF_001890085.2 Hipposideros armiger
TTAAGTAAATACTTTTAATTTGATTGAATATTGTTATTCATTCTAAAATATTTCAGTGAGAAGGAAATTTGGTTCCTTCCCCTAACAAAACAACATCATTCAAGGATCATTTACACCATTTTATGCTTACATCCTATTTATATACAACATTAGAGAACTCACACAAGACATTAGTCAAACAGGCAACAATACATCATAGCTGAATGAAATAGCAACACAAAGGTTTGCTAGTTTCAGATAAGTATTGCTTAGGATGGTTCCCAATGTAGAGAGAATTCCAAAAAGCTCTGGCCCTTGCTGTTCTTCTCAGATTAAAATTCCCCTTCAAGCAAAACCATTTGAAATTAATTTTATTCTTCAGGAATGTGACCTGCACACAAACCAGTAATATAGGTCTCCAGTTATACTATGTGCTAACACCTTAACATGATAATTTGCAGAACCAAATATAATCCATATAAATTTTGGGTGGTGGGTGGATAAAACATATGGCAGGGATAAAGAGAAGCATTAGTGAGTGAGACACACAACTTGGTGTGGCCCTTTTCTCTGAGGTTCCTGCTAATAGGCTAAAAAATGGCACCCTAGCGTTCTTACTACTCTCTCCGCAGCCTTTTTAAACTTCACTGGTGAGTGTGACAGTCCCAGACGTAACTTGATCCATGATCAAGTTAGCCGTGCTAATACAGCTGTGACATTATGCCTGCTGCTCCTGGAAGTCTCATTCTACTGCAGCTAGGATTTATTTCATTATGTGGAAATTGGTAACAAGAATACTCTTAGTAAGAACACTCTCCTAACTCAAAGGTGTTAGGATAAAAGCCATCTGGTACCCAATTTTCTTTGATCCAGGACTTCAACTACTTCTGAAAATCAATGACGAGATGGGGAGAGAGAGCTTGGAAGTTTTATATAGTAATTCCTACCCAAGATGGAGTGTCATTCCTCATTTAATGCATTATTAGTAGAATGTTAAGAAAAAAAACCCACAGCTGAAAGAAAGAACCCGTTAAAGATAATTTCCAAAGTTACTTCTCTGAAGACCTGTGCATATACTAGTAAATAGTGTGTAAACAATCACTATGTACTTTAGAGTGGTCTGCTATGTTAATATGTAGAACGTGCACTAAATTAAGGCTAACTCTATTGCAAAATGTGTTGTTGCTGTTATACTTACAAGGCCAACATACGTGACACTCACTTGTGAAAAAACAGTCAAGGTATAAACATGTGGATCTATTATTGGCCATTAAAAATCTACTTAAAATTATGAATATAATTATTACATGAGGATAAGCACAGTGATCAT
>NW_017732846.1:12498-13447 GCF_001890085.2 Hipposideros armiger
TTTTTTTGTTGATTTGGTTTTTTTGTTTGCTTTTTGTTTTTTTTTGTAGTTCAAACACCAATGGGAAATCATTACTTTCATTTTTAACCTTTAGAGAGCATTAGAGTTTATAAGTGTGCTTCACTAAATCACTTGGTGACTAAATCCAGTGTAGTACAAAAACAAAACAAACCAACAAAAAAACCACAAAAATTTAAATTTATTGGAGGTAGCAAAATTTGTAAGCTTTCAGACATTAAAAGAGATAATGCATTGGTTCCTGAAACAATTATATGCTTGACCCATATTCAGTTCACAGTGGCTGTGGGAACTGGTAAAATGGGTCCTTTCAGTAAGAATTTGGTGAGTTAAGGTCAGTGCAGAAACAAATTCTGGACTATTAAGACACAATCTATAAAATCCAATTTACTGTTTACTGCAAACTACTATTTCAAGTAGAGAGCTGCTCAGCATTTGCTAGCTCCCTTGGATAGTTGGTGTACATTCTTTATATACCTGCCCCATACATACATGATGCCTTCCACATTTTTGCATGGGGTACTTATCACATGATTTCATATCCTGACTTGTTGACTATTCCTCCAAACATGCATTCTGCATCTTGGGGAAAGGCATCTTTTTATTGCTCTGTGTGTGTGTGTGTGTGTGTGTGTGTGTGTGTGTGTTATTTAGAGGAAGTATGTATTATTATATAGCATGAATTTCCATTTGAGGGCATTTTAACTTATTTTCCTGCCTCCTTCCACCTCCTAGGAAGATGGAGTCCTACATACCTGTGGGCGGGGAAGTGGGCTGAGGGCGTACAGAGACGACATTAAGAGTTTATTTAAATTGCATTTTCTCACTTTCTTTCTCCCATAAGTCAGCTATGGAATGAAAATAAAGAGTCACAAAGAAGGGCTATATCTCAAGTCTGAATTTTCTAGAATGGAAGCCTCCTGTATTAAAA
>NW_017732846.1:13835-15038 GCF_001890085.2 Hipposideros armiger
TCTGTCCCAGCTTTTCCCTAAATATTTAATATGTCCACTGTGCAGTACAAATGTACATTTTAAGTTTGTAATTATAAAGTGTGATCACAAAATCACAGCGGAAAAGAAAACCTACCATTCTAACAAACTAAGAAACTAACAAACATTGGGGACTAATCAAATACAGTTTTACTATACTTGCCAAAGTCTGTGCAGATAAGGTCTATGAATACAAAAAACAGGGTTTTAATTTTTACTTTTAGTTTGATTAGGCGGATTTATCATCAAGAAAATGGATAAGAATGTGATAAACTATAATACGTTTACAATACAAAGTTGTATTATATTTTTAGAGTTAATTACTAGGATAAGTAAGTTTCTTCCAAATACTAGGAAGCTTTGTATCATAGCTTGCAGGCTACCAGAATGGATAACAAAGTACAAACTGACTATAGGCTTTTTTTTAAATTAATTTTGAATAGAAAGATAGATATGGGTTGAAAGAAAAATAATGCAAAATATTTACCATGCAAACACTATAAAAATCTAGACTGGCTAAATTAATGTCAAATAAAGTAGACTTTAGAACAAGAAATAGTACCAGAGATAAAGACATTCTATAATGAATAATGGCCAATTCACACAGAAAATGCAACAATCATACATGTGTCAAAGAGCTTCAAAATACATTAAGCAAAAACAGATAGAACAGAAAGGAGAAATAAAAAAATCAACAATTACACCATTAACAGTAGGAATCTTCAACATTTCTCTCAATAATATCAGAATGTGCATTCTTTTCAAGTACACATATGAGATGCTGGAAGAAGATAATATTCTAAGCTCTAAAACAAGTCAGTATATTTAAGAAGATTGAAATCATACATTTCTCTGACCATAACAGATTTAAATTAGTAACTAATAAGAGGAAGATCTGAAAATCAATAAATATTTGAAAATTAAACAACTTTTAGGTGGCCCATGGGTCAAAGAAAAAACACAAAAGAAATTAGAAAAACAAAATAAATTAGAGTATATTTTAAATTGGAATAAAATTGAAAAATGTGTCAAAATTTGTGGGATGTAGATAAAGAAGTTCTTAGAGAGAAATTTATAACATTAAATACCAATTTCAGTAAAGAGAAACATGCCAAATCAATTAGCTAAGCTTTTCCTTTAATAGACAGTTACAAGAAATCAATCCCAAATCAAAGATGCAAAGGC
>NW_017732846.1:16207-20287 GCF_001890085.2 Hipposideros armiger
TCTATCCTAGGTATTTGTCCAGGAAAAATAAAAACATTCGTTCACATAAAACCATATTTAAATGGTTACCCCACATTATTCATTATCATCAAAAAGTGGAAATAATCCAAATGTTCTCAGTTGAGTAAATGCACAAACAAGCATTGGTGCATTCATACAATGGCAGGCTCCTTATCAATAAAACATATGAACTCTTTATACGTGCAATATGGATCAATTTCAAATGCATCAGGCTAAGTGGAAGAAACCATACATAGTGTAACGTATCCATTTATATGACATTCTTGAACAAGTAAAGGTATAGGGATACAAAACACAACAAAGGAGTGGCTGCCAGAGCATAATCATGACAAAGTGACATGAGGAGATTTTCGGGGGCAATGGGAATGATCTCTGTTAACTGTGATGGTGGTTATAAGGCTGTATACATTTGTCAAAATTCATAGAGTTTTACACTAGAGAAGACTAAATACTGTGCATCAATTGTACCTTCATACAAATGGCCAACAGAGACATGAAAAGGTACTCAACATCACTAACCATCAGGGGAATGCAAATCAAAACCCCTATGGGATCTCACCTCACACCTGTAAGGATCGCTATTATATAGAACGATAAATGTCATTTTTTAAAAAAAGCATATTTACCTTCATTCTACTTTCCTTCATCAAATATTAAATATTTTAATAATGAAAAGCACTTTTTAAAATGTGTACTTTTATGTATTACTGAAGAAACAAAAACTACCACATACTATTTATAAATCTAAATATGCGGTATCCAGAAAAAGTTTATCATTTTGAAATTTTATTCAGACTAATGGATCCTTCATTCGATTCTGAGACACTGGTGTTCCAAAGACAAACAGGTCCTAACTAAGATATATGCCCAACATTGTTTCCTGTTATTCTGTAATCCTAGCTACTTATCAGTTGTCAAAACAACAGACTAAGCCTAACAGCTAGCCATGTGCCAAATATCTTTTTTTAAAAAACAAATCTGCAAAATCTCATCAGGACTTTATATCCTCAGCTTGACCCGGACACTCACAGTTTCAGAAAACAGAGAGTTAGTGCAATCATGCATAAAATATGAGGACTCAGGAAGCCCATGCCTGCTTAGGGGAGTGTGTGATTTAATAAAGTGTGCCTTGATGTCAGCATGCTGGCTCGTCACACTTGTGTTGGTGTGGAAACCGGCAGCACAGAGGCTCCTACTGCTAATTAGATGACTGAAGTAAGATTACACTTTCCCTTGGAGACAGACACAAAGGTGGGAAAGTTATTGTCAAAGGGATTTAGACATACAGTATCTGATGGAACAGAACTCAAATAGGGAAGGACACACTTTAGGGAAAGCCAACCAGGAAAACAGACTAGACAGAGTTTCATTATTTACAAGAAAAGTTATGAAAGACATCGACAAGCTTCTCTTGCTCCCATTTTTTTTCACACACAGATTTCAAATGCAAATGATAAATATGGAATAATTTTTCTGTGACTTATATGCTAAGCTTTCTCACAATCCCATGTAAATCCCAGAGAAATTCAAGCAATGAATTAGACTTCCAAATACTGTATTTTACACATGATTGTCTAGGGATGTCCATTACTTATACCTTTTAAAATTATATCTGAAAAAGTAAAATTAATGATTTCTCAAAAGAAGTTGAATTATGTATTATTCACAGAGCTACCAAGGGTTTTTCATGAGATCATACAAATGGAAGTTTTGCTCATATTGAAGCAAAAGCAAATATGCACTTTTATGATTTTCATAAAAGTGTTTTATTACAACTTTAAATATTTTATCTCTTAGCCTGACCTAAATATTAAAGATTACCTGAAGATAAAAAAATTATTAACTCAGTGTTGTCGTAAAGGAATTTTATATTTTAAAGCAAGGCCTCTGGATTTTTTAACATGGCTATTTTGTTTGTTTCGTTTTGTGTGTTTTTGTTTTGTTGTTTCTTTTAAACATCAACCTGTACATTGTAGCTACCTGACAATGTTTTGAATCCTCAATTTGCTATTAAAACATCCTGGGCAAGAAATGTTAGTATTAGGAGAAAGGGCACTAAACAGTGTACGTAAGACGATACTTTGTATATTTTAATACTAACATAGACATAACTCTTTCAAAATTAAACAAACCGCAAACAGAATTATCACATTTTAAACCACTGGTAATGAGAAAGGATAAGAAGCAGTAATGGATTCTATTGGAAACTGAGCCGTCCCTCTTAACTTTTCTTACTCTATTTGTCAACACAGTGTGTGTTCTCTCTAATGGCTTGATTTATAGTCATGTGGTGCATAATGATATTTCAGTCAATGATAAACCCTATATATAACAGGGTCTATCAGATTATAATGGAGCTTAAAAAGCCCCATTGCTGGGTGATGTCATAGCCATTATAATATAATGTCATTGAGCAAAGCACTGCTCGCATGTTTGGGGTGATGCTGGTTTAAACAAACCTACTGGGCTGCCAGTCGGATAAAAGTATAACACAGACAACTATATACAATTCAGAATGCTTAATAATGATAATAAACAACTATGTTACTGATGTATGCACTTACTCTACTATACTTTGGTTGTTCTTTTATAGGGCACTCTTTCTAATTATAAAAAAGTTTTTTATATGACAGCAGTGTGCCTTATTACATAGGCAGCAGTTTCATACCTCCAGTGTGTTCTTCATTTCTTGAATGCAACGTTTTCTCTTGTCCTGATTTAATCTTGTGTTGTTTTGTACATTAACATGCTGTGCAGGCTTGTGGCCTAGGAGCGATAGGTTATACCATAGAGCCCAGGTGTGCAGTAGGCTGCACCATTCAGGTTTGCGTAAGTGCACTACAGGATGACTGCACAACAAATTCGCCTGAGGACACATTTCTCAGAATGTATCCCCATCATTAAGTGGCACGTGACTGTACTTATGCTCTGAATATTTTAGCAAAAGATGTCAACATATAACATAATAGGGCAAATTGCATTGTCCCAATATTTCAGTGAAAATAAACCATTAAAATGTTTACCATCCATCACTTACTTAATCCAGTCAATGAACAACTATTTAATACTTAGTATAAACCAGATACGGTGATATATAATCAGGATTTAAAGGTACAACAAGGACCTTAAAATTCAACTGAGAGAAATAGAAATATTAACAATATAAACAGAATAGCTTTTTAGAAAGTGATTAAAATCGGTGAATTTAAAAATTTTTCCCTTGACACATTTTGCTCATCGCTGCACTCCAGCTGATTGATTTAACAGTATTTTTTGGGCTGGAAATTTTGGGTGTTAGGCTGCAAAGGTGTGGACAGAAAAAAGGTGTGATCACTTAGCACTGAGTTTCAAATTGTATTTTCTTTAGTATGTTTGTGGAATAAATGCCTTGAAAGTCAGTAACTGTAGAATATGTAAGGCTTTCCTAAGAACCTCAGTATAGCGAGAATTAAGGATGAAATGTAGAATTCCCACCCCACTGGATAGGGAGAAACCACTATGAGTTCTGAAGAAGGAACTCTCAGGAAAAGAAATTGAATGACAAGTGGTCAAAGAGGGCTTCTGGCACTTTCTTCCTCGTTCATTCCTCTCTAGTGGACATCGGGAGGCCTGGCTGAGGGGTAGGGAGGAAACGTCCGTGCCCAGATTGAGTGGCAGATAGAAATGCTGATGGATGTGTCTGACTGGGTGCGCTCCAGGGCTGCCCCACACAGCTGAGCAGGTTCTCAGGAAGCCACTTGTGACCCAGAGCGAACATCAGAAAACAAAGTGGGACTCCAGACTTCAGTAGCAGATGACCACAGGATGCTACTAGAAATTATTAAGCCACATACACTACATCAGAGGGCCCACACAGCTCTGGGAGCATCTCCCAAAACGATCACCCCTGAAACGATTATGCTGTAGGTTTTCAGGGACCAGCCACATTGCAACAGAGACCAAGAGGCATACCAAAAACCAGGAGCCCCCACCACGAGGCCACATGAGCGTCCCTGCAAGGAAGGTGCTGGCTTCTGCTCTTCCAACTAAATCTCTCCTTGCAAGCACATTTCCCAACCC
>NW_017732846.1:21157-22363 GCF_001890085.2 Hipposideros armiger
ATACAGAGATTACATATTGATTTAATTTATTTCTGGTGAAATCTGTATACTAGCACTAATAAATATTTCCTGGCAATAGTCTCATCCTCAGTATTTTATTTTCCTCACTTCAAATTCTCATATGGTACTTACATGCTTTTACATGAGAGTGAAGAAAGTGGGAAATAATAAAGAGCTAAAGAAATGCAAACTAACAGGTGACAGTGCTGGAGAAAGAAGGGGTGATGCCCTTTGATTAATCTCCTAAGAGTATAACAATTGCTCCTTTGTTGTCACTGATATTTAGTAAAATAAAATAGCAAAAAAGGGGACCTCTGCAGGGCCAACATTAGCTAAGTGACTATTATAAGCCAGACATATTTCTATATAGTTTAAATGTTGTTTCTCATCATACTACTCTGGGAAAGGATGATTTATTACTTAGTTTTTTATCTCTAGGATCTAGCATGGGTCCTTGTATATATAGTCACTCAATAAATTCTTGGAAGGTAACATATTTTTCCCTCACAGGATACCCATAACTAGATCATATTAGGTATCGATCCCATTTAACTGATAAATCATATAAGGCTGAGGAATTAATCTGTCTACACAATATAGCTAGTAACTAAACTAGGATTTTAAAAGTCTTTCTCTCTTTCCTCTTTATAATACTATCTTCTAACAATAGCCTGTTAATAACTCGTAAAACAGCAAAACAAGAAAACATAGGTTATAGGGGAGAACATAAAACAGGATCACTAGATAAGTTGTTTAAAAATTCATGTCTCCTATTTTTCAGAGTAGAGTTTTATTCATAATTGTGGTAGGTATACATCCAAATGGTTCCAATAATCCCTTCCTCCTGGAATTTACACCCATGTGTAGTCCCTTCTTTCTGAATGTAGGCTGGCCTAGCTACTTTCTCCTAACCAAGACAATACAGAAGAGATGAAGGTATATTAATTAATTCCAAAGACTGTGAATTACATCTTACTAGTGGGCTCTCTTTATTGCCTTCTCTGCATAATTGCACAAACAAGCTGCCATGTTGGAGAGGATCATGGGAAAAGGCACTGACCTTGGCCCATGACCAACAGCCATCAGGGAACTGAGGCTTTCAGTCCAACCCACAAGGAACCATTTTTTCAGTCCCTCTCATGACACCTGGATTGTACCCTGTGAAAGATTCTACAGCAGTAACCCAGCTAAGCCATGTCTGGATTC
>NW_017732846.1:22448-25294 GCF_001890085.2 Hipposideros armiger
TAAAACCATTAAAGAGAGCCGGGAGGAACCTGGGTCCTTGCACAGCACACAATCCCCGTATCAGGCAACTTGACCCATCTCTGGCTTTCTAGCTAACCAAGCCAACATGTTTTCTTAGAAATTGAACAAGACTCATTAACTAGAGGTTCACTAAAATTTGCAAACAAATCATCCCGACTTCCTGATACAAGCTGTGGATCTATAACTGGAAATAAAATAGTATTTGTTGGTTTCGCTTCATATGTAAGGTAATATATTACTTTATTTATGGAATGTGTTCCTAGCACAGATGTTTAATGTTTTGTTGTTGTTGAGAAAATAATTTATTAAACAAGGAGCATGCTGGTGATCTTAACATAATAGATTTAAGTGTAAAAAAAAAAAATCATGATACCATTACTCACTTGACAAGTGTGAGATGTTTCTAAATAAATGTCCAGCTATGAAGATATTTAATGGTTACTTCAGTGGGATTTATAGTTTCTAGGAATTTGCCATTTGAATCCTTAAAAGTGTACTTTCTTACAGGTCATACATTGCTCATTGGAACCCCTAGGAAATTTTATGAGTGTTTTTACATCAGTAGACTTATTAGTATTATGTCATAGTTTTTAATCTGTTATTTGAAGATTTTAAAATAAGTTTTTAAATAGGCATAAATGAGGATTTGAATCTTTGAATTTTGAATTTTAAGTTTACATCACAAATTTTATCCAGTGAATGGTTTAAAACCTAGAACTCCATTAACACAATTCATGTCTCTAGTATACGGTGTCAGGTATTTCAAGTTAAATAATTTATACCTACATTTTCTTCCTAAAATTAAGATGCTCACACATAATTTATATTCTTTCATAGAAGAGGGTCTAATTCACATCCTGTTAAAATATGAAAAGGGTAAAAGGGCACTCAGTGTTACCCTTTCTGTGTTCTTGTCTTTTCAATTTAAAGATACAAATTAACACTTGTATAAATATTTAAAGATTAGGAAACTCACATCACTGTTGTATATAACCTTATCAGTACAAAAACCCCTCATATTCTGAGTTATTTTTAAGTTTGACTGTTTTAGTATATTACTGAACAATCCTATAGAACACACTACAACAATACATAACAGTTACAAAAATTTGACTGAGGTCTTTGACATTTGCAAATAATTCAAAATTAAATAATCAAGTAATTGTTTTTTTCAAAAACATATTGAGGATAATTAAGATAGGAAATTTATTACTGACACTATGCAATGCCTATAGACACTTCTTAACATGTCATTTAATTTCAGTATAAAATAACCTCTCCAAAGGAAAGAGTAGTCCAATTGAAAAAAAGGAAGTATTCCTGTAGATATTGAGTTTCAAGATCATATGATCATGTATAAAAATTGATTAAACTGTTATAATGTTCAAGCATTAGGTAGATAACTATACAATGTAATCTTTTTCTCCTCTATGATTCTATAAAGTGGCCAGTTCTAGTTAACAGACCACTTGTTTAATAAGTTAGATGGTCATCAGTTAGATGGAGCCAGTACTTCCTTGAAATCACTATGTCAGAATAAAATTGAGGCCAGAGTTTAAAGGACAGTTAATACAAATTTAGAACTTTAAGAAAAATTACAAATTTAACAAAGAAAAATGCCTCATGCCAACTTGGGCCAGTGAAGCAACGTCCTCCACAACTAGACTGAAGAACAAAAGGACAGCAACTTGTCTGTTCCCCTTCCCCCAATTCCCCAATAANAGGCTTCCAGTCTTCATTTTGCCACCTGCTTGTTCTAAGAAAAGCCAAGAGAACAGGGCTCATTTTTTCATGTAGTTACCTCTGCTTTCCTATTGGCTACAGCAGTAGCTAGTGAAGGTGTGCAGGCTTTGGCTTCAGCCATCATGCCATTTTCAACTGCAGGCGTCGGCACCTGGAGGCATTCACGTGCTCTGATGTCACTGGTGAGTGTGGCCACCTCCCCAACACATTAACATAGGCTTTTAACTATGCTTTCTTTCTTGTTTAGTTAACTTTATTAAGGTATACTAAATATATATTTTTAATTGCACATAGCTAATGTATGCATTTCAATGTGTTTGGACATTTGCATATACCTCACCACAAACAAGGTAATGAACGTGTCCGGCATGTCTAAAAGATTTCTTGCATCCCCTTGCTTTTCTTTTTTGGTGGTGAGAACACTTAACATGAAATCTACCCTCGTAACAAGTTTATATTTATAAATACACAACATACACAACATATTATTGTTAACTCTAGGTTCTATGTTGTACAGCGGATCGCTAGAACTTATTCATCTTGTATAACTGTAACAGTACACCCATTGAAGAACCAGTCCCCATTTCCTCCTCCTCTCGTTTTCTTATGCTGCCCATGTTACCCACAATGCATTATGATGCTGTCCCTGCCTATTTTTCTAAACTCATCTCTCATCTGCTGCCCTTGATCGATTTTCTTCTGGTACACTGGCATCTATTCATTTCCACCAATACATCAAGCTCATTTCTGCATCAGGATCTTTAACACTCCTGTTCCTCCTGTGTGGAAAACTCCTTGCTAACGTTTCACGTATTTCACATTTCACATTTATCAAGTCTCAACTCAAATATCACCTTCTCAGAAATGTCTGACTATTCTGCTTAAACGAGCCCTCAAAGACATTCCCCTCCTTCCATTCACAGCATTCATTTCTTGCCTAGGATTTATCACACAGTGATATTATTGTTATTTGTATCTATTGCTTAACTGTTTGTCATCTATTCTTAAAATACATTCTACAAAAGGACAGGAAACTAATATTTATTGCTCTTTGTTGCAGCCACAATAAGAGAGCAGTACTT
>NW_017732846.1:29444-31638 GCF_001890085.2 Hipposideros armiger
AAATCCAGCCAAAATTAAAAATGAAATTTTATCATCCCATGGTTTGCAGTAGCAACATAGCTAATTATATTATGGCCTATGGTAACCCAGAGCAAAATGCCCACTGAGCACCAGTCTTTGAGGAATCAGGTGGCTGTTCTGAGCGAGACAACAATTAAAAGGCAAAGGAAATGTGTGAAACTATGAAGGTAAGTTGGCTTGTATCAAACTGCACTGACAGCTTGAAGAAAACGAATAACAAGCTCAAAGCCCTAAATTTTGGCTCAAGGCCCCGAGAGGAAACCACAGGAATTTTACGACTGATGAAATAATCTTGTATTAGCTACAATCACAGACCTAAAATACTAAACTCAAAAGTTTGATCCTGCCAATTATAAAATGTAAAATTTGGTTGCATACAGTCTCATTACTACCACAGTATGAAAGCCAGTGAACTGATGGAGAACAAGTGGGATTCTAAATATTAGAATAAGGTAGAATCCAGATGGCTCAGGGTCCTCCAGACTCCCAAATTCTCTTCACTGTTAGCAGAAGCAGCCCTTCCTTCCAAGTCCAAGAAGGCCCGTTTGGCTTTTGTTTAAAATCCAATACCAAATTCATCTGAGAGTTACCTTACAAGGGAAAAGCATTCTTATTATGCCCATCCTCCAGCATTTCTAATTATCTCCTGATCTAAATTAGAAGCAGAACCCAATATGCCCCAGGGACGCAATTACAAACGCAAATTCTAGAAGGGAAGAGGAAGCATGAAAGCGCTACAAGAATTTTTGGATTTGTATCATCAAAATCTAGAAAATATGCATAGGAATAAATCTGGAAAGTACTAAACCAAGGATTGCAGAACATAATTTTATAATGCAACATTTATTAATATGATTGCCCTTCCCATGGAGTTTAGAATTATTGTACTAACCTCTGCAAATGATAATGGGGTTTGCTTTGTTGCTTGGTTAGCCAATTAAAATATGAACTTACTGAAGATTCTGAGATGCCCAAAATGCTTTCATATTTTGTGTATAAAAAAGGTGCACTTAACAAAGAAATGAAACTTGGTAGAGTGGCTTTATCATGTGTAATTCACTCAACCTATTCCTTAGGTCTCTTAAGACAGAATGAAAAATGTCTTTTATCTCAGGTATTGAGAAATACATGAATGATGGGACATCAGTATCTTTCAAAAGTATTGTAGAAGTTGTTCTCTGTTAGCTAGGAATTTTGCTAAGAGATTTTGCAGTTGAAATAGATGTCCTTATATCCGTGGGCATGATGAGATCCTTGGGTGTTGAGACCAAATATTAATGAACCATCAGTTGCAAGATACAATTTCTATAATTAATAGTGGCTGTAAGAGAGCCTGTTTCAGTCCTTAATTGATCAGAGTCTCTAGGACTGAAACAGATGCACAGAACTCTAAGGACTACAATAATTATGTAATTGAAAAACGTTTTGGTTGGCCAGGCAGAAAAATGATGCTCCAACTACAAAGACGTCTGACTCTTCAGCCAAAGTTACTTGAATTACTTCAGACCTAAGTTACTTCAAAGACTTAAGAGCCCAGTGAACAATTAAATATGTGAGTACACCTGAGTAATGACCATGGTAACAACACAAATATCTTCTCCCTAGTATTTCCAAACAAGATTGAGTATTTTCTGGGCTAACTGTGAACTAGGAGGAAAGAAATAACTAGATATTTTGAGAACTTTGATAAATTTCAAGCTAATGAAAATATCTCAGGGGACCCAAACAATTTCCTGATCCACAGACCAGAATGGGGATAAATCAGCGTTAAAATGGATGCCTGATATGATTCCACGTCACCATCTTCTCAGTGAGCTTCAAATCTATCCAAGAGCAATATACTCAGTGTCTAGGCATATTACTGGAATAAACAAGCTCAGAAACTGGAAGAAAACCTCCAACAGCTAGCCAGCATTTAGTCTTTTTTTTTTCTCTTTCTTCAGTAATCACATATTTAGACTTTTATATTCCACTCGCATCTTGTCAATTTATGTTCTTCAAGAGAAGACTTAACCATACCCAACTTTGCAAATTTCAGGAATCCCATGCCTTTTTGTCCTGATTGATTTAAGGATAAGCATGAGAGAATCTCTTCAGTTATTCTCAATGACATCTCTGTGTCACTTTCTCTTTCCACCTCTTTCACACCTATTGGTCATAAACACGAAAGCAT
>NW_017732846.1:33253-37583 GCF_001890085.2 Hipposideros armiger
GGCCAGTGAAGCAACGTCCTCCACAACTAGACTGAAGAACAAAAGGACAGCAACTTGTCTGTTCCCCTTCCCCCAATTCCCCAATAAAAAATCTTTGGAAAAAAAAAAAGAAAGAAAAACGTCTCATGCTTGTTTAATTATTGTGTATAAAATTAGTATAGTCACATGATACTGAAATAGTGATACTGAAATTATTACGTAAATGTGATGTTAATTGAAAGGATTTAAAAAACAAGTGGTAATGTAGCACTTAGCAACCAGCTTTACAGAGTTTGTTAAGTTGAACCACAGTTGTCTCCTAAACTTATTTGAGCTTTTGCTTCATAACTAATCAGCCTTCAGTAATATTCGTAAGAGTGCCATTTCCAGAGACCCAAAAATTATTGCCATCATGTCCGTGTTAAATTATTTTAACCCAATATTATCCAAAATTATGCTCATAGTAATAGTTAATTTGTCTGAGACACACTCTGGAATGAACAGTTGATGAATCACCTTTATGATTTATACACAAAATGGGGGGAAAAGACCAAATTCCTACCAAACATAGATATTGGACACTGATGAACTGGGGTTGTAATCTACCTTTTTAGCAGTTGCAGGAGATACAGGAATCACAAAATATTTTTGACAACGGCATATAAAATGGGGAATGGAGACAGGCTGATTCCTAAGACCCTGCCTTCTTCCATTTGGACTGCTATAACAAAAATACCATAAATTGGATGGATTAAACCACAAATATTTGTTTGTTATAGTTATGGATTTTGGTATGTCTAAGATAAAGGTGCCAACAGATTTGGTGTCTGGTGAGAGCCTGCTTCCTGGATTAGAAATGGCCATTTTCTCACTATGTCCTCACACACGAAGGGGCAAGGGGGCTCTCTGAGGTCTCTCTTATATGGGCACGAATCCCATCCATGAGTGCCCTACCCTTATAACCTAATCACTTCCAAAAGGCACCATCTGCAAATACCTTAACATCGGGGATTAGGTTTCACCATGAATATTGGGGGATGAAAACATTCAGTCTATGACCTATCCGTTATAATTCTAAAATGGTCTGGCTTTATGACCAACCCCTTTACAAGGTGACCACCTGGGTTTATAGGTATATTGACATTGATGATATAACACAATGCCTTAATGAATCTACTTAAAAAGTCCTAAGAGCCTGTTGGTCTGAGTCATACATTTGGTACTCAACTATATATATCTTTATAGATAATTTTATATGCATATGCTTTTTAAACTGTCTATATAAATTATAAATTCATTTTGATTTTCTGTTTAACTTTTTGTCCACCTCCACACCCACACACCCGCATCTAAGAGAGAATGTTTGCCCAGTACAATGATTAGAGATTGATTGACTCAACTCACTAAATACTAGAAACTATCTCCTTAAAATAAAAGAAACAAAAACATTGTAGCATATAATAACTTGGGACAGTTGTCATGTATCCAGACAGCTACTTTGATATTTTTACTTCTCTTCATATCCAAAGAGAATAAGACCAAGAATGTTAAATTCAAATGAATTTCATTAAACACAAAGTGTATAATCTTTCATTATCAATGACTTTAACCCCTACTTCCACCCCCAAAAAGAAAGTATTCAGTAAAAGGATTAATATTTTGAGCATCAGGAATTCTTCATAGATGAAAACTGCCCACAACTTTAAAATTATACATACTCCTCCCTTAATGTCTTTAAAAAGAAAAGAAAATATATGTTGCTATTAGCATGTATATCAGAATGTAGGTGTTATAATATTGGTAATATTATATGTTAAAATATGTGATGACATTGGTATATAAAATAATTATGTTATATACTTGCATATGTAGTTTTAAGTACTTTGAAAATGATAAAGCTAACATTTTATTTCTTCTCAATAGTATGCATGGAGAGAAACCTAAACACAAGCTGGAATAGTTGAAAATGGTTAAAAATTTTTGAATAGGTTCTATAAATGCAATTTAATATTGTTCACGAGTTTAAGTATGTTCATGATAATGCCTGCATTTTAAAATATACCAAGTACTGCAACAGAAATTCAAATAACCAAATATCAGGCTTTAGACATTCAAGTAAAGTATCATATTTGCTTCAGAAATTTCTTTAAAAAAAAGAAAATCTCAAAAAAACTAATTACAACTTGTCTTTTTCTTCTCCCTGTATAAATACAATACTGTCATAAAATTACTGAGTATGTTTATGTGCATTTTTTCTACTTTTTGTCAAAAGATATGTAGCCAAAATACAACATATAATTTTATTTTGTATTGCGTCTACTTAAATGGTACCATACAGGACTTATCCTTTTTTGTTAAATCTTCATTATCATTGAGGTTTGTTTATAAAAAGGAATCCTTTTAGTAACAAAATGAATGAGGTACACTTACTTACATGTTTCAGCATAGACACCTCTCCAAAAATACTAAGTTCTGGGCTGGCCGAGTCGCCCATTGGTTAAGAGCTGGCTTGGGACGCCAGAGGGCCCGGTTCGGATCCTACATATGAGGGCCAGTGACACTGCCCTCTACAGCTAAGATGCTGAACAACAGCTCAACCTAGAGTCACCAGCGATGGTGTAGGCTGCAGCCCCTGCAGCAGTGGGTTGCCATGGGCTACCTGTGTAGCCAGCAGCCAGCGTGAGCGGCCAGCAGNAGTACTTCCATAACAGAAAAAATGTTAAAGAGTGCAATATAATGGTTTTTATTCTACCCTTACTGGAAGTATCTGTTTCTTAAAACTGAATGATAATTGAGGTGTCAATCAGCCATAGAGGATGTGTGGAGAGTGGAGAGTGGTATCAGCATTGAATGGTTACAATTTCATGTTTTGTTTGGCTATTATAGCTGGGGTTAGCAAAAGTCCCTTAAGAAAACAAACTCAGGAAAAGCAATGTGTTTGTACTTTCTTCTTAATATATCTATAAGCAAGTATAAATAACAGGGTGGTTAGATAAGACTCATTTTCACAGCAGTATGATTCACTTTTATAGCCTTCCTAGTAAAAGGGAAGACTAAATCCTCTTTCCTGTCTGGTAGTTTTCAAAATATTGGTCATCATTTTCATTGTATTATTTGCTCTATTGTTTGGCTTGCAAACGTCATCTTTACTGAAATAAGAGGAAATGACAGCTTTCATTTACCATAAAAGTGAAAAAAAATATTCTTTGAATATTTAGGGCAGCTACTGAATTCTCAGTAAGTACAAATTGCAACAATGTTGCTACCTAAGACATCATGGGGATGGTCTCAAGTGTTACATAAACTGACTTGGGGGCATATAATTTATTGCTCATTAAAGAACTAGTCTCTTATGAAGATACAGTGCATAGTATAGATGAAGTATTTTCATTGTTCTTGAGTAGAAAGACTTATAGCAGAAAACTTTTTAAAACTGAGTTTCTCTTGCTTTCCCGCTTCTACTGAAAACACCTTGACTAAATATTCAATAAATGGATGTCTGTTGAATGATAAATTTGTTTAAGAACAGACAAACAAATGCTACTGAATTTGAGGAATTATCTTTTTGGAGAGACACATAATAGCAAATTTAACAGATTGTTTTGTGGGTAAAAACATGCATTTTAGAAAACCCTAACTAATGTCGGATCAGACAGCTAAGAAACAGTCTTAGAATAATTTTGAAAAGGGTGTTTTCTGCTTCTACTGTATGGTCAGTGTTACTATATAGCAATGATACACAGATGGATCTCAAATTGTTACAAAATTAATTACTTGCTATTAACAGGACAGAAGACTCTGTGAGATATAAGAATAGACCATATTATTGCAATGAAAATGCAAAATGGAATAGGAAAACACAAACAGATAGATGAAAGGCATGCTGGAACCTTTCAATGGCAGCCCCCCCACTCCCCAATCATATGGTACAGGATTTAGACAATATTAATTTGGGACGAAAAAAGTAGCAATCATGAAATTGTATTAGCTGATCTGACTGTAGCTGAGGATGTGCATATCAAAGTTTTCAATTCTAAGTCATAAAGGGTTGATCAGTACCTAGCAAAGCAGCCAGCATGATACTACAAAGAAGCCAATTAAATGGGTCAGGGGTGGATCCCACTGAGTTTTCTTTGCCTGTGACCTTCCACAAACAACCTCCCCATTGTTGGGGCCACCGTCCAATGAAGCTAGCATTTAGCATTGTTTTCCAGACAGGGAAAACAGAGACTCAGGCACAACTATGAGGCTGGTGGTGTCTGCAGTAATCTTCTCAGCCAACTAGACTGAAATGTGTTATTTGGGGATGAATTCTGAGCACCTGTTTAAAAATGTGGCATAACATTAGATA
>NW_017732846.1:39748-41220 GCF_001890085.2 Hipposideros armiger
TGTAAATCAATTGTTCCTGTTCTGTGGGGACTTAGATGTGAAACAAAATGAAATTTAACCTCCAGAATGTTTGGGTAAGCATTCAGATGCTTTCATTGACCCAGATAAACAGGAGTATCAAATTCATATATCTATTAGACCACTGAACTGAGGCCAATGTTTCGTGTTTCTCAATTTGGATGTCAGCTAAGTTCACTTATGCATTATTATAGATAATACTGGTCCTCAAAGTGTGTGCACTTATGAATATATCTTTTTTTTTTCAAGAATATCTAAGATAGTGATTTTAGAAAACACAAATGTCTCATTATTATGATTCAGCTGAATTTAATATCTTATCCCTTTATTCAAAAATCTTTGCATGATTTTTACTCAAAAGAAATGGTAAATCCAGCACCCTTGCAAATGCATTAAGTTGTATTCATAGTACATTTACATCAGAGGGTTTTTGTTTGTTTGTTTGTTTTTTTAAGAACAGCACTATTGATATTTTGAACTGGCTAATTCTTTGTTGTGGGGGGCCATCTGTGCTAGGTAGAATGTGTGACAGCATCCTTGGCCCCTCTCCACCTAAGGCCAGTAGCAATGCTCCCATGCTCAGCTGCGACAGACAAACATGTCTCTAGATATTATGAACTGTTTCCTCGGGAAATCAGAGCAAAATTGCCCCCAATCAGGAACCACAAAATTGGGACATCACTTAGAATATTTATATTTAGATCAATAATTTAAGCATGGAAAGCAAACCCTAAACAAAATGTGTAAGTTTAAAGAAAAAAAAAGAAAGACTGAAATTAAGACGTGGCTATTGTCCTGATTAAAAGTAGACATTAAGCATATGTTTGCTAATTAATTCACATGCAAACCTACAATGTAAGCCAAGTTTTTATATAGAATAGCATTCTGTTTTCCCATTTCTAATCTATTTTCATAAAAGCTTAAAGTTCAAAATGACCTCAGACTTAATCTAACCTAAAACAGTAACTCTGTAAATGCAAAAAAATGAGTCTTTATAGGAGTAAATTATTTCCCCAAAGGTTAATACTAGCATAGTTGATACAAAAACTCCAAACTCCAGACTCCAGTCTCACACCAAATTCCCTAAACCATTTCACATACTCCCTAAAACATCCCCTCTACTCTCTAAACTATTCTGTATACTCTCAAGCATACTCTGTCTTGCAACACACTGAACCAAAACTCAGGAAAGTATTGAAAAGCTCATTTATACTAAAATGTGTGACTGATAAGCCTTAGTAAGTTCTATTCTGAAATAACTGGCAGAGTGACTACCTGGAAAAATTGGCACCTGAGGTATGTGGCAGAAGGTAGAGGCAAGAATGCTGAGGTTCACAGGAGCTCAAAGCCACTTTTCGTAAGCAATAGCATAGGTAGTATATAGTTGTTAGAATTTCTATCCTAATAGTCTGCCTAACCATCTATCTTTATTTTCACCTTGGTTTTCATTGGAA
>NW_017732846.1:48555-76670 GCF_001890085.2 Hipposideros armiger
CAACTTGGGCCAGTGAAGCAACGTCCTCCACAACTAGACTGAAGAACAAAAGGACAGCAACTTGTCTGTTCCCCTTTCCCCAATTCCCCAGCGCTGTTCCCATCCCCCAATTCACCAATAAAAAAATTAAAAAAAAATACTAAGTTCTTTCCTCTTCAATCTTACCTTACTGACCTCAGACATATAGCTTTTCTCTCTCACAGATATTAATATATTCCATTTTTCATCATAATAGACATGGCAATACTTTTTCTAATATTCCTGAACTGAGACATTTTTCCTGTTATCCTTTTTTCAGATAGCTCAAATGCAACAATTAATTATTTATGCCTATTACATTTTGTCAAAATTATATACATTAAAAGAAGATTCCATATTGTTTTAAGATGCAAATCATTTTCTTCAGTAATGTGGCCTCCAAATACAATGAAAAAGAATAGTATTAAAATGCAAAGCTTTCATTTTTTCTAAAATGAACAAGCCTCAATTATGAATCAATTAAGATATGAAAAACCCTTGCTTAAGACATATAAAAATGTGATTGTGAGCTTTTTCTTCTCCAAAACCTGACTTTTGGATAAAAGGAGGTTTCTAAAAATGAGGAAGCACATTAACATTGCATTTGATTTAAAATCATAAAAATCCAACTATTATTCTAGGAGGGTGGTAAGGACAGGACACATATTTGTTGAAGTTGTACTTTTCTGACCTTCATATATTGTTTAGAACTATTCTAGGCAGTCAGCTCTGTATATGATAGTTCTGTATTACAAGGTATGAAGCAAAGCAGGTTTTTTTTCTCCTTTCATTGCCACAGTTTTCTAAGTGGTGCCTTTACCCGTCAGTATTCATGTTAGACATAAAGAATGTTGACAGAAGAGGCACAGAGAAAATATACAAATCCTATAAAGCAGCAATTAATTTAGGTGACTGACTAGCTCTGGACAGTTTGTTTCAACTTTTGAAGGTTTATGGAAAACTCTTTTTAGTTTCATCTTGTCATCAAGGTCTAGCTGCCAGCATAATATACAAGACATTTGGAATGATCAACATTTGACTTAATATTTTGAGGTTGAAACCAGGATATATCTGCCAGCATGCAGCAAACATCGGCAGTTCTGATGCAGTTTAATTCAGAAAGGAGCCTCCTTCATCAGCTGTCTACTCAAGGACAGTCAGAGCTGCCAATTCAGGGGAGCTGCTCCTTAGAGTATCTGGAAGCACTGTTTCCTTTCATCCCTCGCCCACATTACTGAGGGGTATCAGAGAAGCAGTGGGGAGAAAGAAAACCAAAGTGATCTGTTCTCCTTGAAATCTCCAGGATTGAAATTGCCATCTAGAAACCTAACAGAATCCCTATATCCTTTCATTTATTTAAGCATTATATATGTATATATATATATATATATATATATATATACACATATATATGTATATATATATGAATTGAGAAGACATGGAGCTAAACAAACAGTATTCTCAGCAGCACAGAGCTTACATTGGAAGGATTCAAACAATAAATACAATAAAAAAGTAAACAGCAGAAACAAAACAAGCAAATTCACTGTCATCCAAAGCTTTATTTTTGGGGGAGGATACCAACAATAAATAAATGGAATAAGTAAAATATATAGTATGTTGGGTGTGAGAAGTGTTTAGTAAACACCAAAACTGTAAATGACATAGGTAGTGTTAAAGGATTTCTATTTTAAGAGGGATGTCACGGAAAGCCTTCCTGAAAGGGTCATGTTTGAATAAAGACCCAAAGGAAAGGAGTGTGACCCTGGCCCAATATAATATAATATAATATAATATATATGCATATGTGTATATGAAAAATCTTTAAAATGCAAAGGTACCACCCAAAGTGGGGGAGTGATAGAATGTTATATGATCAGCCAGAAACCAGGATGGTTGAAATGGTGTGAGTCCTGGGAGAGGAGGAGAGCCTGGAGAGGGAATGCAGAAGGAATGGTAGAGAGGCCTCGCCAGCTCTTACAAAGTCCTTGGCTTTTACACCAAGTGAGATATTTGCACAGAACAGTGATATAATCTCAATTACTTGGGTTGAGAATGAGTTGAGACAGGGCAGGCACAGAAACAAGGAGACCCATTTGAAACTTCAGTTAGGATGGAGACTAGAAAATGTCGGCACAAACTCTAACTCATGAGCCACAGTGGACCTTTGACAAAACATATTCACTGAGGTGGTGAATGACTGGTACCCAATATTTTTTGGCTTCTGAATGTTGTAGGTAACAGTACGCAGAATGGATCATGAATATATTGTTCATAAGTGGGTGATGAGAGTTTCAAAGGAGGAAGATAGTAGTGTGCAGAAAGGACATCCTCTTGGTCAACCATATTGGATTCATTAGCTCTGTTGGTATTAAAGGGTGTGTTCTTGCAGGCTGCAGAATTTGGAATGCATCACGAGGATGAGAATTGTGCAGAATCAGGTACATGCTTTGGCCAAATCACTCTAGCTTCTGATTAGAGAATGGACCATCATTCTAAATCCCTATCAATTTTGACAGTAATAACCATGACTCACTTTAAATCTGCTAATATACACTCTTAGATATTGGTTATATCTTACCGCTCTTCAGATCCTAGCTCCTGAAAACTCTAGAACACAGGAGACATTTAGCGGTGGTGGTAGTATGGTGGCTCTCAACATTTATGAGACACCAAACATTGTTTCATGTATTTTAATTACAAAGCAATAAAATGCAGTTAGCTGGGGAAAAGTCTTTAATGTAAGATTTGTATTTTACCCACATATTTTTAAAATAAAACCTTTACTTAGAATCATTCCATTCTGTAAAACTCAGGAAAAACAAATGATAGAAATTCTCCAATTCAAGTCTTCATTTCAAAAAGAAGAATCTGAGACCAAATAAAGTTATGTGACTTGCATATTTAACCGTAGTCCTGGCACTTTCTAGGCCACACAAAAATGTGAAGTAGCTTCAAAGAGTGCCGTGCTTACAATGCTAAATGTAGGGAACAGTTGAAAAAAAAACATGGTTCGCCTCTGCCAGAAATGAGTATTACTTCCTTTCCTTTCTGTCACACAGGAAGATGATATAGGACTTGGAAACAGAGCTACTGGATCAGGGCAGCCTCACCAGGTTCATTTGCAGCCAATTCTAAGCCAGTGGTTCCTGGAGATGCAGAAAGCCAGTCAAGCACACTCCCGATGGGGGTACTAGTTTTATTTAACAGTCTTGAACAGCTGGAGAGCACACAGCTAACGACCACTTGAGCATGAAAATGTCTGATGATTGCATATAAAATATGGCATGCAATGAGGAAAAAGGTAATAATAATATACAACAGAACCCATGTGCAGTGACACTCTAAAATGTGTAAGTTCCATAACAAATTTTAAAAGAGAACCGTCATTGCCACGCGCAGTCTTATAGGACAGTTTCTTTCAAATCAGAAATAATTTAAACAATAAGAGAAATTATCTCTTTTCAATCACCTCAAAGCCGTGAATGAAAAACGATGCAAAGTTAACAAAAGTGAATAAGCAAATCTCAAGCACAGATTTGCAGATCAGGCAAGAGTTTTTCAGTAGAGTTTAAGCATCATCTGAACAAAAATATTTATGAAATGAAACAATCATCTGGTCAGAGCATCTCTTACATTGCAGGAACGAAAAGCTATCAGAAACAAAGCAAGCAGGAAGCGGTGCTCAATTCCAATGCAATTGCAGCATGAACTGTATTTTTAAATAGCCACATATGTGTTTTTAGGGATTTGTCTCACAGCACGTCTTTTTTTTCCCCCCACATAACTGTCAACTCTATCAGTGATGAAAATGAAAAATGTATCACTCAACTAGTTTTTGCATTTTGTGAACTGCACCTTATCTACTGAGAAATGAAAGTTCTCTCTCTCTTTTTTCCTCAAGAAATACATTTCTGTAACATTTCTCCACTATCAAAGTGTAACAGCAGGCTGAAGGAAAAAACAGGACACAGCCAAATACCCACATAGCAACCATTTTTTGGAGAGCTCACTAGGTACTCCAAGGTATACAGCAGGAGACAAAAATGGAGCCATCAAGAAACAGCCTCCTGCTGTGAGGAAGGAACTGATTTCAGACCAATAACACATTCTTCTCTGTATTTTTCCAATCAGTTATATTAAATATTTTTGTTTAGGTTTTGATCGTTTGATCCCCACTCTAGAATGAAAGACCCATGAGGTCATACTTTTTCATCGATTTTGTGTGTGGGTTTTTCCCCCCCACTGCCTCAATCAATATTTAAATGAATCAATAAAAAATTACCAAATTTTGGTGAACATTATTTAATCAAATTGTGAGTAAGCAACATAAACAAAGAGGGAGGAAAACATAACTATCTCTGAAACATTTAAAGCAAACTGTAATGACGTGACACAAGCCTGGGTGTGGTCATCACGGAGATAGGAGAGTGTTTCCATGTTAGTACATGAAACTGTGAGGCTATTTCCTCATTAATCACCACACAAGGTTTACTCTAAATCATTTTGTTATATTTCTTGTCTCAACCACATCAAAAAGTATTTTGTCTTTTTTAAAAATAATCATTTTGTAATTTCATTTCTGAGATTCTAGATTCAGAAAGGAACTTAAAAATCAACCTTTCCAAATGCCCAATTGGTGATAAAAGCAAAATAAACTCAAGAGGTCTTAGGCATATGTTAAAAGAACCCTTGGTTGGTGACAAAGGCTGACTGGCCCCACAGTCCGAAATGCTTGCTCTTTATGTTATGAATTTCTATGAACCACGATTGTCAATGTTCTCACACAATGCAGATGTCATTACCTCAAAAAATATATATGTAATAAAGCTAGAAACTGCTCACAGAAAGACAACTAAACTATCACGAAAGGAATGGAGCAGCTTTGTATCGGAAGACCTTAAAGATTAGAATCTTCAATCTGGAAACTCTGACATCTATTAAATCATGAAGAAGGTGAATAGTGTGAAAGCCAAGCAAGCTATCCACAAACTTCAATTATCCAAGGTCTAAGGGCACCCTTTGAAGTTTAAAAGAGATAAATTTAGGATAAATAATGGAAAGTGCCATACTACTTTATTTATTAGGTAGAGTGCTCATGGAAGTAACACAGGCTGAAAATATAATAGGTTCATAAAAGGTTTAGATAAAAAACATACAATGAATCAATTCTAGACTATTAAAAAGAAGTGGCCCAATACATCATTAATACTGCTTTTATCTTTGTCAAAGTATAGGGCTCTCCTTGCTGTTCAGTTATACGTGAAGTCATCAAGCTTAAACATTCTCACACTGAAATTTAAGAACCAGGTGTCTTAGTAAAATGGGCTCAATAGCTGGAGCCGATGGGGTGCAGTACTCTAACACAACAAGTGCTCAACGTGAATGAATGAATGAATTTCCTGTAGCCGACATAGCTTCCAAATGACCTTTACGAAAATGTGATCAGATATATTGAACTCTCTGAGAGTGCGTTCTCTTCAAGTGTTTGCCTAAAATGTCTACATTAACTGCAATTCTGTCTGACTCTGAAAGATATATAAAACAAATTCACAAACAAAACATACCAAAGGCTATTTCTCTATAAATCTAGACTAGATTTTGGTACACGAAAAGCTTTATTTTGAAGTCCCTTAGTCCCTTGGGGTTAGGGATCTATAAAGTTTTCTCATATCGTGAGGTCCATCACCTTAGCTGCAAAATATCATCATGAGCTATTATTTTCAATCAGTAGTTTGGATTTGCAATATGTTTACTAAATATTGAGAGAGATCACTTCAGATTTATTATGGGCTTTTATGTTGACTTGTGTTCTCATATGATATTTGCTGCTACATTGCTGTGAATTATTTATAGGATAATGTTACTGAAACATGTATAAAATAAGCATAAGAGCTTGAATACATTTTTTGTAAAATGATAAATATTTGTGTTTACAACACAAAAATAATCATTGCAAACAAACTCACAAAACTAATAGCATTAAATTAATACTAATTTTATATAACAGGTCATTCTAGTTCATAAAACTAAGTTGTTGAATGTGAACATGACATTGAGAATTTAAATTAAAATACATTAGAGATAAATGCATATAGAGACAAGTAAACTCTTGGTTCACTTGTCTCTATGTGTCAAAATTTTCAAATAATTCATGTATTCCATCATAACATCTTTTGAAGCTCATTTAGCAAAAACCTATAAGATATATTTCCACCTCTGATCTTTCTTCATAAACCTAGTGGAAGCATGAAAGTGACAATGATCACCATGGAAAAATGGGTTCTGAAATAACATGAGAGTAATTTGTTACAAGATAGTTATTTGCCTTAAATATATGCTTATATTAAATATATTAATATTATCATATGAAAGCTCACAGTTTTCAAAATTCATATAACCTGAGTCAGGTTTGAGAAACCCTGTTTTATGTCATAACCCCAACAAGGTTTTCTAATAGTGAATTTTTAGAAAAATATAACATCCTCTTATAGTTAGAGCCATATGGGGAAGAAATGTTAGTGAGTGTTTTCCTGATAATAACTATTTAGTTTACTAAAACTCAGTAAGTAGCAAGGACTAACTTGACATGTGAGTGGGTCAACTTACGTTGTAAGACGGGTTTAAGAGTTTGGTATTTTTCATTTTGCATATGCTCAGTAGGCTTCATAATGATTAACAAGCTATTTTTAATTAAAAAGTTGTTTGAAAAATTAATTCATAGTCATAATACGTTTTAGAAAAATTATGTATGTACAATGAAAAGGGTTCTCTAACCATAGACACATGAACCCCTTACCTCTGTAACCAAAGAAAACCACTGCGAGTGTTTTCCTATGTATACTTCAGAAACATTCTATGTACTTTCAAAAATATCATTATATGCCTTATTTCTGCAACTGGGAGCATTGGAAAATAAAAAAAATAAATAAATAAAATAAAAACTACTGTAATAGTAAGAGAACGACTTAAAGCCAATTTATTGCAACTTTTTAAGTTAGTTGTTTTAGTGATTTTTCCTACCGAAAATGCAAATCTTCTCATCATTCATAAATTTTGACAACTCGATTGTACATATTAATAAAACAGTGCTTAAAATATGGCACTATTTTATTTTTACATGCTAAATCCTACTTTATTTTAAGCCAATTTTCTCTCATTGAAAAAGAAACAATAAGTAATAATAAATTTTATAAAAAGGAAAACAAGAGTAGAAAAAAAATAGATCATGTATGTTCTCCCCTCAAGAATACATACATAACATAATTTTACCTTGGCTACAGGAAATTCATTCATTCAACATTTATTGAATGCTTGTTAAGAGATAAGGGGCAGGCACCCTAGTACCAGAGTTTGCATCCTGGCTCTCTCACCTTCTAGCTCTGGGATCTGTGAAAAACATCTAACCTCTCTGTATCTCAGTTCTCTCATTTGTGAAATGAAGACAATAATATTACCTGTCTCCTTTAACATGATGATTAAAATAAATACTAACTTATAGAATTGTACGCTTGAAACCAATGTAATTTCACTAACCATTCTCACCCCAATAAATTTCATAATTAAAAAAAGAAATACTAAATGTAAGTCACTCTATACAGTGTATAGCACGCAGAAAGTTCTCAATAAATAAGTTATCGTTATCATGGATAGTATTATCAATATGTAGTCACTTGCTTTAAAACATTTTAATAACAAAACATCGACAAATAATCGCTTTTAGGGAAAGCACAGTGAAAGCTTCAGCAGTTATATTAAAGAGTATGTACTGCACACTACTAGAAGATTACAAGTATTATCTCAGTTAATTATAAAAAAATAAATTAACTCATGAAGTTGATATTGTTTGGGTCTTCACTTTACAGCGATTAAAACTGACTACTTTTAGAGCCTGGTAGTGATAACACAGGGATGGCTTTTAAGACATAGTTCTACTGTGCATTTTGCCCATAACTGGCTACGACACTAAGGATAAGTTGTTTTCTCAGGGAAAAAATAAATAAAACAGGAGTTTGAAATAAACAACCGCTGGTCACACAAATGAATCTACACTAAAGTAGAATTTAAACAAAACTATCTGACACATCAAACTATCAGTAGTCCTAACAGCTTTGGAACACCAGAACCCATCCACAAACATAAACTAGAGGAAATTATACTTCCACCAGGCGAAAAGATTGCTAGACAGCAATTAAACCATGAGGGACTATAAACGGGCTACAGGAAAATCACAGGCATCACATGGAAATTTAGAGCATATGTGTGTTTGAGAGCATGCACGAGGAAATTGCTAGGAATGGGGCATGGGCACAATCAGACACATTTATTAGCATAATTCCATTGGCACTCCCAGGGTGGCTTACCCTGGGGGAGACCATAGCTTTTGGTTGACTTTCAAGCATTTGCGTTTGTATCAGTTACACCATATGAGGTACATAAAATGCCGAGAAAAATGGCTGATCCTTATCTTAACCTTATTCGGCCTAGTGAGTTTAGGGTAAAGTAATGCCTTTTGAAATGAACTTTCAGGATACTGTCTCTTGTAAAAACTTTTAAATCATGGCTGAACCCCTTAAACCAGTATTTAAGTTTCCTCATAAATACAGTTTTCTTAGGATAATTCCAGCGTGGCTCCTTAGTGACCAACCAAAGCTCAATATTACTTCCTATCTTTGCTCATAGTGACACAAATTTTGGAACACCTTCCCTTACATACATTCTATACATCCTCCAAGCCAAGGTCAAGAATCAAATTCATTTGCCTCATTGCTCCAGCTTTCTGACTTGCACTGATGATTCCTAGTACTTACAGGTTTAGACAATTTAGTGCTTAATTATATACCACCAAGTCCTGCCTGTGCTATTTTGTTTCTCAGTATCATAATACGTCTCTTACTTTTTCTATTATGTTCATCTCTGTGTATAACACAAAGCTCTGCACATAATATATGCTTGAAACAATACATGGTTATAAAGAAAAGAGTCAAAAAGGAATCAAATAAGAACCTGTGTATTTCAAAATGAGCAATGTCCCCTTCAATGTTCCTACTTTCAAGAATACTTGTTATTTTTAATGTATTTCTTTCCATTTTAAAATTAGTTTTAGAATCAGTTCATTGGCTCAGACATAAAAAAATATCTCAGTATTTTCTAGCTACAATTATTTATCTGGTGTACATATTCAAGTCACCCCTCCAGATATGCTATATGTACACACACACACACACACACACACACACACACACACACACAGAGTCATACATAATTCCAAAAATTCTGATGCAATAGGGTCTAGGGAAGGGCTTGTTGTGCATATTAAATGAATAACATAATCAATCGAAAGACCAATACATCAGGTTGAGAAAAAGAAAAAACTGCTTCAGAGTTTGTATTTCTAAAAAAGAAAATCGCTTCAGATTAAAAGAGATAGAGAACATTATCCAGTGAAAAGGAAAACACCTTTTAATTAGTTATTTAATCTTTCAATTACACTGTGTACCATATTTATCTGTAAAATGTAAACCATAATACATGTTCTACTTATCTGATGCACGAATTTCCTTATTACACATTTGCTACTATGTGGGAGTTACTGAATTAAATGTTGGGGTTGTAGATAAAAATCAAAATTATTCCGGTTTTAAAAAGATATCTATCAAGGCAGATGATGACCCATGGGAAAGAGAGGTATAAGTAAAAAGTTGTGAGTTTTCCAAAGCTAGAGAGCCCTTTTAGCAGGAGACCTCAAAGACCATCTTAAGAAAAAAGTAACCTGTGAAGCTGATCTGAATGGTTTGAGTTTTAGCAGGTGGAGCCTGGGTGGCAGAGTGAGCAATATAAACAAAGCTAGAGCCATTAAAAATAATAATAAAATGATAATTCTCCTGGAACTGAGACCAGGTCAATTTGTTTATATTATGAAGCAAATTGTGTGTGTGTGTTGGAGCGGGGGGTGGGGCTTTTACCCAGTAAGCAGTAATAATGCTGATAATATTACTAGGAATTTATTAATTATAAAAACAAACAAAAACTGTTTTCCACATATAGGTTCATTTAATCCGTTCAGCTGGTTTAAGAAGTAGCTACTTTTTTATCCTATTTTCCAGACAAGGAAACTGAGGTTTTAGCTAGATTAAATAACTTGGCCAAGATTTCCAAGCTCTGTGGAGGCAGAGGTAAAAGATCTGTCCAACTCTGGGGAGACAACAATTTACTAATATGAAGTCAGTAAGTAGGTCCCCACAAAATGGAGCTGTGCAGGGAAATTTTTGAGCTAGTGAGTAAAACAGAGTCACAGCTTTAAGGGTTTAGCTTTAATCTCATCCCTGAAGGAAGCTTGTTTTAGACTTTAATGTTGGCATATGCCCTTATCTTTAAAGAGTACCCTGTTTATACTCTTCCTTGCAATCATCAGACTATACTGTAATTTCTGTTTTGATTTTCTCCTGGAAAACATCATGCAGCATTGGACATCAGGAGGTTTGAATATGACTTATTTTCTATCACATCCTAATACCTAACATATTGCTTTCTCCATAATGGGGAATCAATAAATATTATTGAATGAATACATATAGAAAAAAATTAATTAAGAAAAATATGTTTTAAGAAAGGTTAGAGGGGGAAGAGTGAAGATGAACTGGGAAATCTTTGGATTTGCAGAGCCACGTTTCATTGTTCATTAGTTTTACCTTTTAATAACCAACTGGAATATACTCACCTTTCAAGTCCCCCTTCACCCCCACTACGATTAAATTGCCATATGCCTTATCTACATTCTCCTAAAAATTTGTTCATTTTATAAGCAAAGCACTAAATAATTTAAAATATATTTGCTATTATATTTTCGTCTCATTGAGGGAGGGACCGTAACTGGTTTCCAAGTTCCTACCAAGTTCCACATATATTAGGAATTCTAAAATATGGTTGAACTGCAAACGGAAGATGTAAGTTGAACCTCTTCTGTAGCATTGAATTGGAATCAAGGAAAAAACTAATTTTATATTTTTTATACAGTTAGAATTAAAAGGATTTGTCAAATAGTCATATTTGGAGGGAGGAGTTTAGATTTATAGACAATGCACTAGGTATTTTAAATTTCAAAATGATCTCAGGATTATGGTTAATGATGGAAATCTCCCATTTCATCACTTGAGGCTAAATTGTCTTTGGTAAACAGGTATACTATGTTTTAGACTAAAGTTGAGAAGTAACTAGAAATTTCTAGCTAAAAGTGTCTTGGGTTGTTTCTTGGTTTTTACTCACCAGGGCAAGAGGTTTCATGTTACTTTCTACATTTATGATTATCCATTTACTACTCATTAGCCAAAAAACAAACAAACAAAAAAACTGCCCTAAGCAATAGCATTAATTGTGAATATTACGTCATCATAACGTTTCATCTACATTTTAAATGTTTCTAAACTCTTAAATATGCCAATTTAATGTCTATCTCTCTTTTGGAGTTGAAATAAATACTTTATATATTATTTGAAATAATGAACAGTGTGCAGCATTGCATAGAAAAAAACCTAGCAGTCTTTTGAGAACAAAAGCAAATCAATAGTAATATCTCTCAGAATAGAAGCACTTTTGTTGAAAGCGGGAACATGGTTTTAATGGGAAGCAAAGTAGTCTTTGTTTTCAGTCAGACTATTGTGATGTGCATGAGAAATGACATGCTATGACCAGTTGTTCTATATGAAAATATAGCCTGGAATATATGTGTGTGTGTGTGTGTGTGTGTGTGTGTGTGTGTGTGTGTGAGAGAGAGAGAGAGAGAGAGAGAGAGAGAGAGAGAGAGAGAGAGAAAGAGAGAGAGAGAGAGAGAGAATTATTTGTGTTATAAAGATGAACAATTTATAGCTTTAATGTGTAATATCATCATGAGATATTTGTTTGTAATTTTATAAATTTGTCTTCAATTCCCATTGAGAACCACTTTTTCAATTAAAGTTAACCATCCCAATGCCCCAAAGTGGGGCAATTCAGCTCTTTACACTGTGGCCTGTAAATGTGACTAAGTGATCAGTCCATGTCCAATCTTGGAATTAAAGTCTAACTAAGGTTTTGACGATGACGATGATGATGATGATGATGATGATGATGATGATGATGATGATGATGGATGGTAAAACTTCAGGATGGTAGCATACATGTATCTAGATAAATAACTAGATAGAGATAGTTATAGCTGTAGATAGAGAAGTAAATTAGAGGAATTTTTTGCTCATCTTTTGCTATGGGCAATGTACAAATAAAATGCATTCTGATCGTGATAAGCAATGAGGCGTAAGCTCATGTCAGCAGTCAATGATTGTTCCTGATTTTAAAATCTAGAAGTGATTACTTCTGGTTCCTAGGAAATAATTGCATTGTTTTGTTTTTAAGTGCAGGTACTTCCTTGTGAAATTATAAGACAAGCAGGAAGTATGGGTCTCCCTTTCGTCCAAGTGTGTTATTAGGTTGCAAAAAACTTAGTAAAAGAGACTTGGTGGGTTTTTTTTGTTTGTTTTTTTTTTTAAGGAGGGTGCAAGCTCAAAGTGGCACATGTGAGCATAGAACCAGGCAACCTTCTTCTTCAGAGCACACACTCTAACCAAATGGGCCACCCGGCCGCCCTACAAATTATTCTAGCACTTGTGGAAAAATGAAAGCAAACACATTTGTCTTTCTAAACTTCCAATGAGTTCACTGACAAATGCATTCTGTTGGCATCAGTTCTTTGCTTTTTATGTAGGTTGCATATTTACATTTAAGCTTTCCAAAATGCAAAAATAGAAAACTATCCAGCCTCTGGTTTCTTTGTCCTGCACACCAGAGGATGCTGGAAGGCATTTTGCCTCGAGAAAGTTAAACATTTAAGGAGTCATTAGAGCTGACTTGCAGCTCAACAATAAAAATATGTTTTACGTTAAAAATTCTATCTTGTCTTAAAAGTGTTTAAAATAGTGTGCTTAAAGTTTTTGCAAAACAACATTTTTATAAGTCATAATAACATGTAAAGATTAAATTGAATTAATCTAAATATAATCCATTTTAATGCCATTTTACAGCCCTGAATGGAAGTTCACATTTGTTTGAATGCTTCCAAGTGCAATGTTCTTTTAGAAAAGAATCTGAAACCAGAGCGCATTCCCCAGTACACTAGAACATGGCCACAAGGTGGCCCCAAACACCAAAGCATGTTATTTTACCTAGACAAGTTAATAGAATTTTACCAGAAATATTAACAGCAATTTGTACTATAAATGGGTTAATACTTCAGAAATATAAAGGCACTTCCACCTTCAGATTAAGTTTTGAAGTATAATTTACATTATTTTAAAAAGCAGTCATTTAAAACAACACATTAAATGGTTGAGAACTTGAAGGAATTTGAAAAGAAATGATTAACTTAGTCTGTATAATTAATTATTCAACATTTATTGTGTTTAGGTTTTTAAAATTGATTTATCCTCTATTTTGCACGATTTCCTTTTCACTTAATTTCCAACTAAACGATAAGAAAATATTTGCAAGGTAATGACCTTTTTCTTTAGCATAAAGAATTTTAAAAATAAATAAAAAGTATGTCTAATTTTTAAGTCCTTGGAAAGCCTAATTCTAAAAGCACATACTTTTAGAAAATCAAGTAACCTAAGTATATAATATTAATAGAATACGTGAAAATAACCATTCCAATCAATCAGCCATAGTTAAAACATTTAACCAAATATTATAGTGAAGCTATTGGATAAAATGAATGTTATTAAATGATTACAACATTTAACAAAGATGACATGAAGACTGTGACTTTGATTAAATAAATAATTATTAAATAAATAATATATGTAAATATATAGCTATGATACAAATGAGTTATTTTTACTATGTTCACAAAATTATACCTGTTGGCTAGTTTTAGTGGTTTTTATATGTGGGTAGATAAGACAAAGTGCTAAGTATATACTTTAAATAGAACTTCTACAGTCAATATAGTAATTAGTCCTGAACTTTAAATAAAAATGAAAACTGTGGTGTAAGTTTGAATTTTAAAAAGTTTTTTTTTAAATGAAAGGTATTTGTAGACTCACAGAAATGTATATTTTATGACGTTAACATTTTGATTTATGTAATCCATAGGATTAATTCCCCATACTTTTTAATTACCATATAAATAGAGCAACAAAAGAAAGAAAAGAAGCAGAAACTGTCCTTTTAAACTGCTCTTCCTATCACCTTGAATGAAAAGGATGAATTACCTAAATAAAACCTGTTAAAATTTTCACATATTGCAGCAGATTATATGTCTTCATCAGACGACTTTCGTGACTTAGTCTGAGAAAGCAGCAGCCCAGTGACCTTTCAGCTTGTAATACAGACTGCAGAATGATTTCCAAGATTTATAGGGATCCAAAATTTAATGGGATTATTTCTGTAATGCACTGCCTGTGTTCATCCTTCTTGTTCTAATTCTCATTACTCTGGCCTCAAGAAGGCGAAGCTGTGAAAGGAACCATTACTGCAGTATATTCAGAATGGTTCACGCTTCACCTGAGTGCGTTTCTGTGGCTTATGGAATTCACAACAGTTAGTCTTCGTCCTTCTAATAATGCTTTCTCCCTCCTCTGTCTCCTTCTTGGGTCCTTCAACGTCATTTTCAAAATGTGTATCTATTAATTCTCTAGCTCATGCAATTACTACATGTGAGTCTGGGAATGTAATTTAAGTTTTCAGGTTACATTATCTCTTTATGCAAATGACATTTTCACAATCATTAGGGGATGACTATATTTATAACAGTTATATATTGAGCCCTTCTCAACTAGAATAATAAGTCGTATGAGCCCATTCTCATGATAAACTACTGTGTCTTTGGAAACTATACAGTTCAAAGTATTTTCACACACTAAAAAAAAAGGAATGAAAAATTTATGTTAGACTTAGTGACAGAATCAGACAAAACAACAAGAATTTCGTGTTTCAACTTAAGCACTAAATTATTATTACATGATACAAGTTAAATTTTTCAAAAATTTTAAAGTGGTAGCCAAAAACATATCGTATGCTGTGGTTAAAAAACGCACACTCAACATTAACAAAAAAGCATAAGTCACATGAGCTTACATATAGTGATAATAATACCAATAATTTAATAAGTAACAATAATAATATGTAACACTAGGACACCTATTGCATGACAAGTATTATTAACGCTTTATAATGATTGTTTCTTTTAATCATGACAATTGCACCATTATGTAAGTAGAGTTATTAACCCATTTAACAGATGGGAAAACTACCAGTAATATTAAATATTAAATATATGGTTAAGTGACACAGGATTTAAACCCAATCATCTTGGTACCATGGTCCATGCTTTTGTCCATCAAAGAAATTCTAAGAAAGGGCCATCTTGCCAATCTTGCCATTGTAAGAAAGGCAATCTCAGAGCTTTAGACATGCAGCCTTGTCACAGTGCCATTTCCCTATTAAACATGACCTTCATCAAGTGTCCTCACAAAAATACAATGCTACATGGGAGAAAGTTTTTCAGAGTGACCAAGTTTGAAATTCAATGCCTTCTACGGAGTAAACATTGTATTTGCTTGTGGGGGTGTGGAAGCTTTGGTTCATGAGAATTTTTAGCATAGCATTTTGGGGTCCACTTAGTATACAGACATATACTTTTTATTTGGGCTTCTTGTCTGGAATGGATATTAGTATCAACTTTGAGTCCTTGGGGCAAGATGACAATCAGCTATTGTAAACGTGAAGTACAAAATCGATCACCAGCCAAGGTGGCTGCCCCCACCTGAAGCAGAATTCTCAGCAGTCCACTGAATGAATCTGAGGCTACACAAAACTGTATCATGAACTCATCTGCTAACTTGCTCTGATATTTTCTTGAAAGATGTCATGTAGATTTCAATATAATACAACTTAAAAAATGGATGAAATTAGCGCCTTATATTATTCATTCCCAAAGTTTTGTCCTTCTTACATTTATCAAAACAGGAATATAATAACAAGTCATATGATTATTCATCTAATGCCTCACTGTAGCGGAGGCTTTGTTTTGTTTTTCTCTCTCTCCCTATGTGATCTCTGGATGCTTCCATAGTGTCTGGCTTCAAGGATACATGGTGAACGGAGAAATGAAAGAACGGATGAATGAAATAAGATACTGAAGGGATTCTTCAGTAATCTATATAAGAGAAAATCAAAACTGAAGGCTCTGTGTTACGTGGAGAAATTATGCGACTGCCCAATGATATTCTGCTGTCTAACTTACTACTGTTCTTGAAATTAAAACTTTTAGAACTGCTAATAGTTTTTTATAAATTATGTGATATTTAATTATGATTGTCTCACATTAGAACCACCTCTCCTCAAGTACCAAATCTGTAGGATTCATCCTTATATCCCTGAGTGTGACACTAGGGGGGTGGCTCATATAAACTTCCCCCTAAATGAATGAAATTAATTAGAAGCTGAGGGGAAAAAAATGAGCAAGTTATTATTTAGATTTCAGGAGATGATTTAAATTTATAAAGAAAAATGCAAAAGAAAAATATGACACATGCAAAAGAATAAATAGCTACATATCGTAGCTTAAAATCAAAAGATAGTTAAATTAATGAGTATGAATACTCCATTGTCATTGTAGTTAGCCTGTCAGCACTATTAAATATTGAAATTTTCCATAAAGATTTTTTTGAGAACAGTGGGGCTTATATGCAGTATTTTAGTTTGCCTCTAGAAAGAACAAAGCTCTTCTCATCCACACCTTCTCCATCTTGGAACTACCTGGAATTAGGTTTGGCCCAACCCCTACCAATAAAGAGAACTGATGTCTTTGCTCTGAAGTCAAGATAACGGTCACCATTTCTTGAACTTCACATCTCTATTGAGCTTCATGGCCCAGTAGAGGTTGTACACCTAACACTGACAAGTCTTTGTGCTAAACAAACAAACAAACATGTTTTTTCCTCACCGTGTTCAGATTTCATACTCAATGATGGAGGATAATCCAACGCCAAGAAAAAAGGCTGAGTAAAGAAATTATTTCTCTTAACTTTTATTTTAGAGATGATATTTTTTTCTGTTGAAAATAGTGTCTATTATCAAGATAGAGCAGCTTTACAAATTCAAAAAAGAAAGATTATGTAGAATTGCCTACTTATTAAATGTTGAAAAATTGGGGTATAAATTTTTTAAAAAGCATAGTAGCTAGAAGACATTCTTAGAAAAATGTAGAGCTCTCATTTTTTTTTTATTGCATTGATCCAAAGAGCTTTGTCAATAGGGGGGAAAAAAAAAGTCACTTATTTAGTATAGAAATTCTATAGAAAATCTCCACTCTTCATTCCAGAAGGGGAAAAGAAAAGAGAAAAGGGAAAGAGTGCTTCTAAGTACATGCCTGTACTTAGCATTTAATTTTTAACAAATCTCCAAAATAGTAGCTGAAGCATTGGTGAAGGGAGTGAATAAAGACAGAAAGACTTGGGCCGGCCGAGTGGCGCGTTGGTTAAGAACTGGCTTGGGACGCCAGAGGGCCCCGGTTCGGATCCCACATATGAGGGCCAGTGACACTGCCCTCTACAGCTAAGATGCTGAACAACAGTTCAACCTGGAGCTGGGCTGCTGTGAGTCACCGGCAACAGCATAGGCTGCAGCCCCTGCTGCAGTGGGTTGCCATGGGCTACCGTATGTAGCCAGCAGCCAGCGTGAGCAGCCAGCAGCCAGCGTGAGCGGCCAGCAGCCAGCGTGAGCGGCCAGCAGCCGCAGTGAGCGGCCGTCCAGAGGCCGGCGACTGATCTGCCTCACCCGGGAAGAGCACAGTGATGGTGCCAACTTGGGCCAGTGAAGCAACGTCCTCCACAACTAGACTGAAGATCAAAAAAACAGCAACTTGTCTGTTCCCCTTCCCCCAACTCCCCAACGCTGTTCCCATCCCCCAATTCCCCAATAAAAATCTTAAAAAAAAAAAAAAGACAGAAAGACTTTCTGTAGGTTCTTATTCATGGGGAAAGGGTTTCATTCAAATTTAGGAAGCTAGATGAAGACATATAAACATTCATGTCGGTGGTTTTCACTCTCCTGAGGCTACATATTGAAAAATCACTCTGGTGACAAAATTTGGTTCAAGGCTACAGAGCAGGAATAGCCACCAAGGTCCTTTATGAAGAACTCAAGAAGAAGGAGGAGGAAGAGAAGGGAGGGGAGGGGAAGAGGGAGGGGGAGGAAGAAAAGGGGGAGGGAGAGGGTGGAGGAGGGGAGAGGAGGAGAAGGAAGAGGAAAGGGGAAGGAGAAGGAGAAGAAGGGGAGGGGGAAAGGAAGGGGAAGGAAGAGAAGATGGAAGTTTTATATTTGACTAGGGGAATGGTTTGTTGTTGACACTCAGTTTCTGCTTATTTGATTAAATAAGTTAACACACACTATTATATTTTAATGACTTCTTTTATGTCATTGCTGAAGCAAACAAATGTTGGTGTTAAAAGAACACACAATCAGGGCTCTGTCAAACTATTTCAAAATCCTCTGTTACAGTAAATGAACAAATATTCCCAGTCAATAACTGATGCTCTGAGTATAATAGCTCATGTCTACGCATTCTACATCCTGATACTTTGGGGAAGTCATTTCATTATAAATGCTGAATTTCCCATTATTGCTTGCTAGTGCAATAAACTACATTGGTGTCAATTTCAAATCTTTTAAAAGCCTAGGTGTTATAATATCTATAAAAATTGCTCTCATTTTAAAGGGTACACTCTAGCCAACTGATCTGTCATGTACTTTATGCTATAATGCAAAGGATAATGTAATGAATCAAATGTATAATGCGGCAGATGATAGAATACTGGCCATAAATTTCACAAGAGCTACAGAAACATTTTTTCATGTAGGGTGACATACAAAAAACACATGGGAAACTCATTCAAGGACTTCTGTAATAGTCATAAATGAAGAAGAGGAGGAAGGGAGGGAGGGAAAGGAAGAGAGGAGGAAGGAGGAAGGGAAGATGGGAGGAGAGAGAGAGAGGGGGAAAGAATGAGAGAGAGAGAGAGAGAGAGAGAGAGAGAGAGAGGCTCTGAAAGTGTTTAGACATATTATTTAATGATAAACTTCCTATTGTGAAGCCATGTTGTATACCTTGCAGCCTATAGCTTAATCCTGTGCTGAAACTTGAAATATTATTTAACTTTATATTTTTGCATCATACAGAGTATTCAGCATCAAGGCTGCTTTCTAATAAGGTGGGGGTGGGGGTGGATTTTAAGTTGAAAGACATGGTTTGGTAAAGTGCTTTATAATGTTACTGACAAACTCTCTAAGGACATGTATCTTTCTACTAAAGGGGATTGTTTACATGAAGGCATTTCAACCTCCCACAGGCAGTCATTATTTTCAAAGAATGCTACATTTATTGTCTAAAATGCGGTAAAAAGCAATTTTATTTTATTTATTCTTACTCAGTTTTCAGCTTTCCCTTTCTTTAAACCCACCACTAATATGGTAATGTTTATATAGAGATTATCGAGTTCATTGCAAGAAACAAATAAGCATTAGTGAATCAAAGCACCTTTTCCTTTAAAAATAAAATCAAGTTACTTTTTTTGTGAGTAGTTGCATTGATAAAGAGTTAAGCAAAAGTTATATCGAAACATTTGCTTTTAAACTGATTATTTTAACAGGTCAATGTTAGCACTGCATTAAGGCTAATGCATTTCCAGAAATCTACAACTTTAACGTGATAGATGTGATTTTTTTTTTTTTTTTTTTTTTTTACAATGTTTGCCTCTTGAGTTAACTGGATCGAGTTAGTGACAAAGAAGGTCTGGCTAAGGCAAAAATGGCCTCATATGCTTTAGACACCCTTACAAAAGACAACACAAATGGACTGTGAAAGGGCTCAAGGGCTCACTCAAGTGTCAAGTGACGTGAGGCTGCTGTGTGCAGGCAAGAAAGGGAGAAAAGGACAGAGATGACTCTGAGCTGATGCTGGTATCTTAGAAAACAGGCATTCCTTGTTGACTGTCTGAAATTTTCTCCTGCTTATGCACGAAAAAGAAAATCTGTAATTTTGAAAGCTGAGTTTACTGGACGTAAAAGGAGGCAATGTTACATTAGGGCTCTGTGGACTTAGTCTACATGCTTTGACTAGAAAAAAGAAGGCCGACTTTAAAATGTTTAAATTCAGAACTTTTTTCTATCTGCATAGATCAGGTTATTGTAACTATGACAAAATGAAATTTTCTTTATGAACGCATTGGTCTGAATATGGTGTCAAGAAAAGGGAAACAGATTTTCCTAGGTTCACTTTCATTTGCCAAATACGTGCTCATAATGCTATTCCTTGAGCTCTGTTCTTTTTAAAAATATTCATAATAGGGACTATATACTCTTCGTACAAATGCTTCAACGTCACCACTGCTCAGTATAAGCCTAACAAGAATGAGGGAACCTTTCTTGCTACTTGATTTTTAACTCCAGTCTATTTCAGACATGACTGCTAAATATAGTATGGTTAGTAAAGTGACTTTTCTGAAACTCTATCCAGATAATATTCTAGATTAATCAAAAGCAGAGTTTTCAAAAAAGACCTGGTATTTGGAGATCAAATCCCTGCATAAATTACTTATGATTAGTATAAATAATTTCTCTGCTTATACTTTGTTACTTTGTATCAGTGTTTTGCAAGCACTTCTAATGTGGCAACAGTATTAGAATGTAATTTGCATAGTAAAAATAATATATTATAGTTAATGTTTTTGAAATCCAAGGGCTAAACTAGAGGTACTTGGGTTTACATCCGTGAATTTTCATTAATTGCTAGTACCATGCAACACTATTACTGATAATAACACTTAACAAAAATATGGTTCACTTTGCTGCTGAATCAGCACCCTCGGAATCAACGCTGTTCATATGCTGCAGCCTAGCGGAATGATTTGGTATAAAAATGACATATTCCAGGACACAGTGATAGCACTCGCTGCAAAGTAGGTTAAGAAACAGAGGAAATAAGTCATATCTCCAGAAATCGCACAGGTAATATATACTCTGCCCCAGTTACTTGTTTATATTGGAAATTAAGTGAAGATCAAGAAACGCATCCTGGAGTCTGAACAGGACTCACATATTTTGAAATTAACCTTTTCAGTTTCAAATAGTCTCTTTTACAGCAACAAAAATCATACCCCCTTAGGATTACACTTTCTTCGTTATGTGCCAGAAATGTATATCTCTCTAGATACAAAACCAATTTTTATCCCTTTTTTTCTTAAATAAAGAAAATCTGAATGTAGGTAAAAATTTTACAGTGTACTATTAAATTGAATACCTGTATATAACTGTTCTTATCGATAAACAGCTACTTTGTATAAACATCTAGGAATGTCACACGAAGCACTGATCAGGTACCAGAAAATTTAACCATCTCACACCTATACGTATATATGTGGATGTCATACAGGTTATATGGTGCTGTCCTATTTTCCTGGGGGATTTTGTCTGTTTGTTTGTTTGTTTGTTTTTGTTTTTGTCCTTTTCCAAAACATGTAAGTGTATGGAATTCTATTCTTTGATTAGAGTCCGGAAGGCATATGCAATCACCAGGGAAGTCATTTGTTAACACGAAGTATTTGAAACCAAGGAAGTACCTGATTTAATGAAAGCAGACATCAACTTATACTTGAACAACACAGCCAGAAAAACAGTGAAAGCAAATGAAAGAAGCATTCCTTTATGTTTTTATCATCAGAATGGATTTGTATTTGATGTGTCCCTAAACCACAGACACACTCCGCTTATACCTGTGCACTCTCCAACCCCTTCACCCTCCCCAACCCAATACACCATGATTTCCTTATACCCTATGCGTTGAATACGTATGTGCCACATTACTACACTGCAGGGAAGGGGAGCAAGGCAGGTTATCCACGCAACTTATATACCTGTGTCTATGACACCACCTTTTCCTTTTCTCTTCATCACTTTAACTAAAAATGAACCTAGAGCTGTTGTCAATAGCATAATGTTTTCATGAAAGTTCTACTCATTAAAAATCCTCACCATACCAGACCTAAAAAATGAGCCCACTCTTGCCAAGTGTTATTCACCACAGAGACGCTCTTGTAGCGACGTTTTAAGGAAGGATAAAGAGGGGGATGGTGACAGTTGTCAGCTTCAGAGGGACAGATTATTTTTAATACAGATCCTTCAAGGAAAAAAAAGAAAAAAGAGAGAAAGAGAAAAGAAAGGAAAACATAATGCATCTCCGAATAGCTGAGAGTAATGGATGTGTAGTTTTGGATAACAGAAGCTTTTACTCGAATGAAGAACCACAATTATAGGAAAGAGGTCTGTTTCTTTCCTATTATTTTCTTTTCTTTTTTGAAGCAAAAGATGATAGGTCAATGTGTAAATGATGCCTGTCTTTGATTGCACCTGTAGACCCCCCTTTTTTTAACGGTAAGGAGCTGGTAGGTTTTTAATGCAGGGGCATAAAAACACTTTCAGACTAAGGCTTCTGCCCCTACTTACAGAGCCATCAATAGTTACTTGTTGGGAACATGCATTTAGACTTGCAATGTGCTGCATTAATTTAACACCACATAAAATATGGATTTTATTGCAGCAGAGACAATGCTGCAACTGCTGACTACATGCATTTAACCTCCCCTCTTCATCTTTTCCCCTCGCACTTCTGACTCAGGCATAAAAATGTGAATATGGGGATGATGCCTATTCTATTTCTGATAAATGACAATCTATTTTATTTATGTGGATGCTTAGTGACCCCTGACTGTTTCAAGGAATCTGTCTTCTGCCTGTCATTTCTTTTTATATTAAACGTACAATGAAGTATGATTATGAATAAGCACAGAGTGAATCCATTCATATGGAATGCAAAGTAATGTTAGATGATTCTAGAGTTCACAGCAACAATGTTCTCTCTTACACTGGTTTTTAAAATAAAGACAAGCAAGAATAAGCATGACAAATTTCACTCCGTAATATGTTTTGAGCATCTCTTTAGAGTGAATGAATTCACAAACTAATATCATGACCCCACTGATGAGCATGATATATAATTTATCCAGTTTTACATTACCTCTACATTCAAAGCAGTTGATTCTAGACTCCAATACATAGTTTAATGCTTTTAATTTATTAATGTAGTAAAGATAACTATTTGGAAATAATTGCCAAATACAACTTAAAAACATCCCCCCCCCACCTCCAGGGAAAGAAAATAAAAGACCTTAAGGGAGTTTTTGTTTTTGTTTTTAAGAGAGAGATTAAAGACTTCCTACCTTTTTTACCGGCTTCTGGATAACGGAAGTTGGTTCCAGCCAAAATAGCCCAGAGAAATGTTCACTAGGTCCCCTTTTTGTTTGTTTTCGGCTGTTATTTTCTATCACTGATTCTACTTCAATCTAACTCAAGCTTTCTCTCAGCATCACTTTTAACTCTGGACGGCAGGGAACCGGAGAAAACGGGCTGGGGTGGGGGGAGGCGAGCTCTCTCTGATTGGCTTTCATTCAGTGCTCCTGATTGAGGAGGAGAAAAAAATGGGAAAGGAGAGGGGGAGAAGCCTTCCTCACTGGGAGAGAAAGGTTCCGCTGATAGAGCTGCAGCACTCGCCATGGGAAGGTTGGAGACTGGGGAAGTGCAGGCTTTTGCTCGCACACAGCGATTTGCAAGTGAATGCGAGGGGAGGGCGCATCCGAGAGGAGGGCTTTGGATGAAAGGCGTCCCCTCCCCCCAGGGCAAAAAGACTCTCTGTTTCAAGGCGAAGGTAATCAGCCCAATCTAATCCGGCTGTGTCCGTAATGCAATCTCAGGAACGGGACTGCTTCTTGCAATTCTTTTTTAATAGATACTTTTTCTTCTTCGGACATATATATTCCTGCATCATCCTCACGCCAGATGATCGAAATACAAGTATTCACGGAGTTCCAAGTCAAATTGCAACCAGAACTGAAACGTGACTAGCGTGATTTTTGTTGCAGTTTCAATTTTTAATTTTGCTTTCAGTGAACTTTTTTTTCCCCCTCTGATTCTCCAAATACCTTATTTTTGTTGTTTATTGTCATATGAGAACATTCCTTGCTCATCGTTTTGAAATGTCCGTGAGCCAGTGTTGTCTGCTTAGCTTGATCTGCTTTGCATTTTTATATTTTATAGATAAAAAATATTTTATTCATAATTTAAATATGCAATGAATGCATTAAAATATTTAGACTTTGGACTGGACACAATCTCCTTGTATTTCTCTTAACGGTTTTTTGTTTGTTTGTTTTTCTCAGAAATTTCAGTTTCATTCCCAAATGTGTGTGGGGCAGATGGAAATATATGAGTGGTTGGTTCTATTTACGTATCGATCATTTAACTCCATCTCGCCATTCATCTATCTCTACATTAGGTTGGGATCAACCAAAACCTTACCAAAGGATGTCAGTATAACTCCACTAAATAAGGAACATGTTTATATTTTTCTGGCTACATGTAGATATCATTTTAAAGTAAATAAACTTTATAAAAATAATAATATGCTATACAATAATTTTAAACCTGGGGAGGAATTATGAAGATAATCTTGTCCAGCTATAACATTTTTTTTTTTAGTAGATACTACTACTCAGAAATGTTAAATGACTTGCTTAAGCAAGGAAACCAGTGACAGTTAAAGCTATAATGGCAGTTTATATTTTATAGTTAAATAACTACATCATATATAAATTTATATATACTTACAATTTCAGTTCAGTACTGTTTCTGAGATGGCATACTACATCCTGGGTATGTATGTGATTTTCCCACATCAGTAGGTCCCTTACACAGTCAGCATAATGGGCAAGGAGAGAATCTCAATCTGAGGGGAAAAAAGAGGGGGAGGGAAATTCTAAATTAGATTCAAAAAAGTGTTAGTATACCACAAGGTTATTATATGACCGATGTTACCAACAAGCTTTGTATTTTAAAATATCGAATATCTCCGTTCCACAATATGATATTTAGAGCACAAAGGGACCTGTGAAATTCTAATTTTATACATGAGAGCATTAATATCTGGACAACTGCAATGACCCTGCTAAAGTTGTGTGACAACAGAGGTAGAACTCTTACACTTATCTCTATTCCTCATCCATAGGGTTTTTTTTGAGCAGAGTGCCTTAACTTTAGAGTCAGGTCAAAATAAGTATTCCATTTTCTTCTGTGATGTGTTTGTGTTCATATGATGTACGTGTCTGTTCCATATAATATTGCTATTGACATATTAATGTTGATTGTCAGGAGAAATTTTGGAATCTCATACTCTATATAAATTATTTAGTGTTTAAATACAGAAAATCAGGTACACAGACATGACGGCTCTTATAAGATTAACTATTTTTGCATGTTTGCTCTTGGTTTCAGAATAAATGGCTGCATAATGTGAGAAGTTGTTTGAATTGAACTTAAATAGATCTAGTTGAGAAAAATAACAAAGGGCTGAGATCAGATGGGGAATGACATTTTGTTAATGAAAATACATGTCACAATGAGTTATTTCCAAAATAATAGTTTCTTAAGAGAGAAGTGTATTCTTCTCTTACGTGAATTTCTGAGTTGGTATGATTGCTGTACCACCAGAAACTCAGGTTGTATCTGTCTGGGTGCTCTACCATTCTTTTTATTTTTAAGATTTTATTGGGGAATTGGGGGAGGGGAACAGACAAGTTGCTGTCCTTTTTGTTCTTTAGTCTAGCTGTGGAGGATGTCGCTTCACTGGCCCATTTTGGTATTATCATTGCGCTCTTCCTGGGGGAGGCAGATAGGTCGCCAGCAACTGGACAGCCGCTCACGGTGGCTCTTGGCAGCTCATGCCAGCTGCTGGCTGCTCACGGTAGCTTACTAGCTCCACTGCAGCCTACACCATTGCTGGCGACTCACAGCAGCCCAGCTCCAGGTCGAGCTGTTGTTCATCATCTTAGCTGTAGACGGCACAGCGTCACTGGCCCTCATGTGGAATCTGAACCAGGGCCCTGCTGCTCAGAGCTGGCGTGCCAAGCCAACTCTTAACCAACGCGCCACTCGGTCGGCCCCCCTATGCTTTCAAGAAAAAGGGGTAAAATGTAAAAGGAAAGGGTGCTCCCTTCCATTGGAATCTTCTATGATTTCCTTGGCTAGGAACAGGAGACTTGGCCACGAATTATTGCAAGGGAGGCTTGGAAATGTAGTATTTTCTCTGGAAAGCTATTTGCCCACCTAAAGTCATTTATGCTATTAGAGAAGGATATAACAGAAATGGATACAAAGAGCAGCAGTGCTGTCATAGCTATGTATCATGCAGTGGTATATTTTATGGCTTTCTTAGAGAAAAAAATCTTGTTCTTGTCTAAAATAGAATTTGTCATTATGTTAGAGAATAGTATCCATGCAGATAATTTTAATAATATTTTTAAACCTTTCAAGTGTGAAACAATGGTATTGTCAGTTATTGCATTTTCTGTTTTATAGTCAGGTAATGTATTTAATAAATGATACACAAAACATCCATGTATTCCAAAGTTCAGAAGATGTAGATACAACTATGAGAGAGCATAAATGTATTAAAACTTATCCCATTTGTTTTCATGCCCTCCTTATAAAAGAGAGACTCATATGCTATCTTAGTGAATATAAGCTTTAGTAATAAAAATTAAAATAAAGAACATACAGAACATTGGCTAAAAATTAAAACCCCTGATGATAAATTTGGTTTAATTAAGCAGTATCATTTTTCAATTCCTTCTTTATTTTACTCTATAAACGAGTTAACTTGAGATTCTGCAAATTCCTTTATTTCTTTTGGGTTTCCTCTGGAAATTTTATGTAGAGTAGTCCAGTGAATTAGATACAGTGTCCCTGTAGTCACCAGCATTAGGAAATGGTAGTCCATGAAAAGTCAGAAAAACAGACCCTAAGCTCTGTATGACTGTGACGAATGGATCGTTGCCTCACAAGAGTGTCCTCCAGTGTTAGGAGAGGCCACATGTATATGATAAGCACATACCTCATAAGCTGATGAAAACTTTCCAACATGCATATCCATACTTTTCAAACTAAATGTAAAATTGCATGGAAAATACTTTACTATAATCATAAAACACTCAATACATTGAAGAACATTCTATTATTATAATCACGAGACCCTCTGAATGCTGATGTCCTTCCTTGAAAATGTAAAAGACCCAATTTGTTTAAGATCAATGAAATAGAAGGTTATTTTATTGCAAATGTAAAAGACCCAATTTGTTTAAAATCAATGAAATAAAGCAACCTTCTATTTCATGCGGCATTGTTACCGGCCAACCAAGCAGAACCCCCATCACTGAGAAACTTTTAAGTTTTCTTTTCTATAGAAATGTTAAGTATAGAAACGTGAAGTCTCCTCCCTAGTTTCTTAGTTTCTTAGTCCCTGGCTTTGATTACTCTTCTCATCAGTTTGTGAATCCTAGGCTAAAGATTGCTCCTTGCCTGAATCCTAGAATTCTCCTATCTCCGGATTTTTTATTGCTTTGTAAATCAGTTTCTGAATCCTAAACAATAGAAGTCGGCTACCCCTGCTTCAGATAACTACTTGAAAGCCTATGACTCCTAATGTCCCCCAGGCCAGTACACCACCTGAATGACAGTCTGAATGGCAATAGGCTTCATGAGAGCTAACATATTTATTAATTAAAATCTATTTTTCCTCATTCAGGGACCTTGGGGATACAGAGGATACCCCAACAAGATTGCCAGTCACAACCAAAGAAGCCAGTGCGGTCTTCCAGGTGGAGCTCGAGACCCCTTCTTCTCATCTGAGATCAGGTAGGGTGAGAGTTCCATGAATCCCCCCACCCCAATAGGCAGGGACAGCTCTACGCCCCTGCCCAGCAGGAAGCAGGTACAGAAGAAGTGACCTCCTGTCGCTCAACTTCCCACAGAGATTTAAATGGGGATCACGTCTCTCAACGGGAAAACGAGGCAGGCAGTTAGAGGCAGGCATTGGGCCTCTGCATTCCTGCATGTCCCACAGGATTTGACTGCCCGGAGGCCTCTCCTCTCAACACAAAACTTTTCATTGTAACTACTAC
>NW_017732846.1:80050-87892 GCF_001890085.2 Hipposideros armiger
TTTACTCCAAAGGGAGACACTGTCTTTATTTTATTGTACAGTGTGAAAATCTTTCTACCCTGGTAGGGACACGCGCCGTCATCCAAGAAGGTTCCTGTGCAGATTTCCTTGAAAAGTAGTTTAAAGAAAAGGGAGGTTGGTGCAGAAATGTGAGACTATGGAAAACTGCCTCCCAAGATTATGATTTATTGATTTATTATGATACAATGAGAAATGTCAACTTAGAAAACTCACCTATACCCAGTACATGGCCACCCTTAGGAAAATTGCACTGATGACTGGCTATTCTACCTATGGAAGTGATTATGTGGCTTGTGACAAAGACTCTCTCATTGACCAAACTTTCATCAAGCCTTTCTGAGTTCTTTATCAGCTAAGCCTGACCTTTGACTTCCATGTTTGCCTCTGATTTGTCCAATTGTAGCAAGGCTCCTGCTGTATCAGTTTCACCGAATCCCCACCCTCAATTATTTGATCACCCTCAATATTTGATCAGGTTTCTCATGCTTCGCTATCCCCCAAGTGATGTCTGACCATCCGGTCTTCCCTTCAACAAGAATCCTGTTAGGTTAGTTTAGCCAGAAACCCCTCTTACTCCTGATGTTTCTTCTTAGCAATTTTGCATCCACTGACCCCCACCCCTGCTGTTTGGCTATAAATCCCCACTTGTCCATGTTGTGTTCAGAGTGGAGCCCAGTCTTTCCTTCCACGGCAAAACCCCACTGCAGAGGTTCCTTACCTATCGTGATGCACTTTTTGAACAAAGTCTTCTTTATCATGCTTTATTTTATTCATTTATTTTTTTATTAAAGGTTTTATTGGGGAATTGGGGGAGGGGAACAGCGTTGGGGAATCGGGGGAAGGGGAACAGACGAGTTGCTGTTCTTTTGTTCTTCTGTCTAGTTGTGGAGGACATTGCTTCACTGGCCCATATTGGTATTATCATTGCGCTCTTCCCAGGGTAGGCAGGTCAGTCTCTGGTCACTGGATGGCCACTCATGGTGGCTCACGGCAGCTCATGCTGGCTGCCAGCCACTCACAGCAGCCCAGCTCCAGGTCGAGCTGTTGTTCACCATCTTAGCTGTAGAAAGTGCAGCGTCACTGGCCCTAATGTGGGACCTGAACTGGGGCCCTGCTGCTCAGAGCTCATGCTCTCAATCCAACTCTTAACCAACGCGCCACTCAACCCACCCTTCTTTATCATGCTTTAGCAAGTGGCATTGAATAATTATTTTTCTTTAAAGTCTGGAACAACGGTTCTCAAATGCAGTTTATGGGCCAACAACATTAACATCACTCGGACCTTGTCATAAATGCAGATTCTCAGGTCCTGCCTCAGACCTAGCGAATCAGAAACAAGGAGTAGTGAGCGTGCTATGTTCTCCAAAGTCTGAAGGTGACTCTGAGAGCTATAATTTCAGCATCAGTGGTTTACAGTTGCTTTAAAGCAATCTAGAAAAGAAACCCTGACTTAAAACTCACAGTTTACAAATGAGATATTTGTTTATGCAACCACTTATTATTTTTTTAACACATACATATTGTATGCAGAATCACTGCAAAACATTATGCTATTTATGAGATAGTGGGGGAGAGCTATAACCGACGTCCTGGCTAAACAAGGATTTAGCCATCTAATGAGAGAGACGGTAATGAAGACAAGTGATACACAAAAGTAAATGAAGGGGGAGAAAGAAGGGAATGTTGCCAAGTTCTGTGATGAATGTAGAAGTAGTGACTCTCGAGGTTTCGAAATAGAGAATTACAGCTCTGATGAATGTCAGCTTCGGTTTTTCATCTCAGCAATCAACATGCGAAGGGGTGGGTGGCACTGAAAATACCTGGCCATCATGCTCCATCTCAGCAGCATGTTGATTAAACAAAGTCCCCCCAGAATTGCCAAGAGAACAGACCAGAAGGAGGACGAACTCTGAACTCCTTTTTTATAATCTCCATCGAGGGTGGCAGTTTGCTTTGCATACAAACACCTGTTCTGATCACAGCCCCTCTTGTGATTAGCCCCCCACCCCCACCCCACCCCGTTTAATCCTTCGTGGGACATTATGAAAGAGAAAGAAGGAGAGCAAATGAAAACAGTGAGAGGAAACAGAAGGAAGAGGAGCAGTTTCATAAAATCAGATTCCCAAACTAAAGGAAACCACAAACGTCTTCTTCCTTAGTACCAGGGCTTGCTTTGTGGGTGTGTGTACTGCGTAGTCACACAACACCCATGCTTAGAAGCGGCCCACCCTTGGATTAATGAATGCCCTGATGGTGCATTTTTGAATTTTGAAGTCATTTTTGACCAAGGGGCTCCACATTTTCATTTCGCATCGGGGCACTCGATTTTGTTTCCAATCTGCTTAGGAGCAGGCTCATACTGCTGATGTAGTATGATGTCACCCACGGACTAGAAAGGTCCCATCATAGGTGGATGTGTGGACAGTAATTGATGTTGACATTTAACAGACAAACACATCGATAAATCTATTTGTCATTACTAAACAAGGACAATAAAGTGCACTTGACTCATGAGAAGCTGAGCTGCACTCTTAACATTTGATCTGTGGTGTCAAGACATTGGCATAAGCCCTCAAAGACAATCGGTAGGTAAAATTTCATTCATTCATGTATTCAGTTGTTTATTCTCCAGCTACTTATTGAGCTGCTGATGTGTCATACATTTTGCTTAGCACTGGGGATGTGATGGTAATTAATAACTCACTGAGTTCTTAACCACACAGAGCTCACTCTCCAGTAGGAGAAAAGAATAATTATTTAATGTCGCAAGTGATTATATTTTTGCTTACCGTGTTAAGCGCCCTGAAGAAAGACACTTGATTGTATTGCAGCTTATAGGGTCTTGACCTAACTGGGGGACAAGTTAGGAGAGGGGCTGGGAAGAGGGGTCAGAGAAATGTCCTAGATGAGGTAAGGCTTGAGGTAAAATTAGAAATATAATGGGGTGCCTTTTTCTCCAGTGACTTTTAGAAGAAATCATTTTGTGAGTTGCCTGGTAACGCTTAAATCATCCCCTCATAGCACCTACCAGTTCCATTATTGCAGATATCCGTAACCACCACCACAACAATTTCTAATTTATCAGACATATTATGCACACATGCATATATGTATTTTGTTGCCCTAAGAGCATCTTGCTCATGCTATAGGTCATTGAAATAAAGCAAAACATACATCAACACTACAACATGTGAAAAGTGACATTTGTCTAGCCCCTGTGAATGTATTTTAATCTTCGTCAGGCTTTCAGTCATTTTTCAGCACTAACAACAACAATAAAAAAGCAAAACAACTATTGAACCATTTGTTCATTCTTTGATATCAGACCATATTTTAGGGAAACCATGAGAGGAAAAAACTGTGTTACTGTGTTGGAATAATACATAAGTATAGTGAATTATGCCACTGTTTAATTTTAATTTTTATTTTTATTTATTAATTTTTATTATTTTTTTACAATGGCCCCTGCATCAAATACACTTTGGCTGTAAAGTCACCAAGATTTATCAAGTATTCAGAGTTTTTTAAACACAATCTGAATCAACCCATAGTAAACCAAGAGCCAAAATAAATTCACTCTAATTAGAAGAGTTTTATTTTTAGATAAAGATTTATATTTCATAAATTTAATCATTTAATTGATACAGTAGCTATTCAACTAGATACAAGATCTCAAGCTAAGTATAGTTGCTTAATATTTTGCATTTTCTTATTCTGACTCAATTAATGCAAATGAATTAAAAGTGTTTGCAAAAAATACACAACCAAAAGTAAATTTTAGTGATTTGTTAAAATAATTAGCAGTACAATTACTGCCTAGTTTAAAATATTCAATTTAAATTTAAGAAACAGAATAAATCAAATCATAAGAATGATTACTTGTGAAATTCCTGAGTTGGTTTCTATAAAATCTGTCCCAGGAGTGGAACTTTTTAAAGTGTATTCTTTTTTTTTTTTTTTTTGAGAGCAGTGTAACTGGCCCTCATATGTGGGATCCGAACCGGGGCCCTCTGGCATCCCAAGCCAGTTCTTAACCATCGCACCACTCGGCTGGCCCTAAAGTGTATTCTTTATCAACTTTACTTTTGTTGTTTGTCATCATTCTAGTATAGTAAAATGGACTTTCTCCAAAAAAAGAAAGATGATCAATATTGAAGGAAAACAAGAAAACAACATAATTTAACTAAAAAACGTGGTGCTAAACATAAAACAAGAAAACAACATCATTTAACTAAAAAACGTGGTGCTAAACATAAAATTTCAAACAGTGGGAAAGATTTAGGATGCAAAACTATCAGTGATTTTCAATGTTTCTCATATAAAATAACTTTAAAACTTTGTATAGAAATGATATTTAGAATGTTATAATCATCAAAGTATGTTATCATTTACTTTAAAAAAAAATTCCATTATTCTCTATCTTAATCCTGAGCTGCCTACTTTCTCACTCACACATCCCTTTGTAAGTCTTCCTATGTTATTTGACATTTTTAATAAGTTCATTCTCACTCCAGTATTAATTAATCTATGTTTTCAGCTTCTTATATCTTGCACTGGGGGTTGGAGGAGAACAGTATCAAGGAGAAAAGGCCTGAATTGAGGATGACATGCAGGGGCCTAAAAGAAACAGGAAAAACACTGATTTTGGACCAAAGCATCCAGATAGCTTGGTCCCCAAACTTGGCCTCATCAGTGGAGGTGTCTGGTCCTGGCTTGGGGCACATGGTTGTCACAAAAATGGACTATTTTTCCTCCATAAAACCAAGATGGATGGTACAGTAGGCTATGTTAAAACATGAGTTTATGATTTAGTATTTTATATTTTTTTATAAATTCTACATTCACTCTTGTGTCTCTGTCTCTCTGTATAATCTGTCAATTTTCATATATTTTTTCTTAATAAAGACTATTATACATGAATAGAAGCCATTGAAAAATGTATGAAGTTGATAACCACATATAGACCAGAAAATGTAAAATTTGATTGTATTAGTAGTATTAGCAGAGCTATGTGACCCATATGTAATGATTGCATTTCAGTTTAGCTCAGTATACAGCAACAGAGGTAATGGCTGTGGATGTCCTAATGGGAAATACATTGCATATATTAATTACTAGAGCTTTGAAACTCTTTATCTTGATATTATTATCTTTTATTCTTTGTGTTCCCCTTATGAGCTTATACTTGTGCAGGCACAATTGTCTGTACCATTATTGAAGCCAATAGAAACACATATATAGATTTTTGTTTATATGCAATTCTTCAAATATGTTTATATGCAATGTCTCAAAAATAAAATGGAATCAACAGTTAAATGAAAACAATCAGGATAGATTTATGACCCATGGAAGAGGGCAAGCATTCAGATGATACATTTTTTAATGAGTGTTAATGTTTTTCGATTAGAAGGCATTGATGCACAATACTGTTAGTATGAAATGTTTGGACTGCATTTGTTTTTTTCAGTGACCCCACCATCACCTACCCATCCACTCACATACACCTTGGAATCTTTGGGGTGGGGTGATGTAGCTTAACAGCTAATATACTAGTGTATATTTTGTTTTTCTTAAAAAATGAAAGTTTCATCTGGTTACAAACTTTTAATATAGGATTAGTTAATTTTTCTTTACTGAAGTTACCATTCCTTGGTTGAGCATGGGAGAGGTGGTGGTTTACAGACAGATTGCTATAATGAAAACATATGACATACATTATTTCACTACACTTGTAAATTCTATTTTTATATTCAAATGAAATCACAAATTTCTTGAGTAATATTTCTCAATTTCAATATGGAACCTACTATTTCTAGTCATAAGTATATATTTTACTTATTAAAGACACCTGACATTTATTCATTGAACAAATATATTTTTTTAACACCTTCTATGTCTAAGGGACTGTTCTAGGCCTTGGGGATATAGCAGTAAAGAAAATACACAAAGTCTTTGTTCTCAAAAAAACTTGCATTCAACTAAGCGGATAAATACAGAAGCAAATAAAACAGCATATAACACCGCAGATGGTGATATGTGCTATAGGTAAAAATAAAGCAGTGAAAGGGGGTGTGGTAGGCAGACAAAGGGCATCCAAAGATGTCCACACCCCATTCTTGAATATATTATCTTACATAGCAAGAGGGACTTTGTAGATGTGATTAAGTTAAGAATCTGGAGATGAAGAGTTTACCCAGCCTGAGTCTGACAGACTCAATACAATCACACGAGTTTTTAAAAGCAGAGAATATTTCAGCTCAGAGACCTGACAAAAGAGGAACAGAAACATGGAGATAGAGCATGGGAAAGACTCAGCCCATCATTACTGACTAAGATGGATGAAGCAAGGGGTGTGGTCAGTCTCTAAAAGCTGAAAAACACAGGGGAACAGGTTGTCACCTGGAGAGAAAGGAACGCGGCCCTTGCCAGCACCTTGATTTTAGCCTAGTGAGACCTGTGTCAGAATGCTGACACGTAGAAATGTAAGATAATAAATTAGTGGTGTTTTGAGCCATCAAACTTGAGGTAATTTGTTACAGCAGTGACACAAAAACTAATACAGGAGATCATGAGACACTGATAAGTATGTGCCTTTTTTATAACACTGTTAGAGAATTACTCTGGGGTGATGTGATGCTTGGGCACAGTTCAATGCAGTGACAAAGCTAGCCATCCGCATACAAGTGGCAAGAATTCTCCATGCAGAGGTAAAAGCAAGTACAAATGCCCCGAGTCAGTAACATGCTCAGTTGTTTGAGGAAAAGCAAGGAAACCATCAGAAATGAAAAACAGTAAACTGAGGACAGAGGATTCCGTAATGAGGAAAGTGCTGGCACCAGGGACCCAGGCGTGCTGGGCCCAGTTACATCGTGAAATTTTATGCTGACTGAGATAGGGAGCTCTTATAGGTTAGAGGCAGAGGGAAAATGTCACCTGATTTAGATTGAAAATGGGTCATTTTGATCACCTTCTGGAGGACATACTGTAGGAACAAGAGAGTTGTTCAAATAGGAGATAGTGACATCATGCAGGAGTTGGTGAGAAACAGCTATATTTTGGATATATATTGAAGATAAATATGATAGAATTTGCTGACAGATTAGATATTAATATTAGGGAAAAAGAGGGGGATGACTCCAAGTGCAAAACGGAGTTGCCATACTGAGATGAGAACTGAGAAAAAAAGTAGGTTTGTGGCCAATGAAAATATTAGCAAACGTCTGTTTTGTGATTTTAAAACATGTCTTACTTTCCACACCTCATATAAGTTGAATTTATCTGTCTTTTAGCCTCCCTTCAACAACACACATGACTATTATTGTTTTCATTCATTTACATTTCAGAATAATGCTGTGGAAGAGACCCTCAGTATTTTCACTTTTGTGCTGCTCTCAAGTTCTTATCTTCAGCGTTTTCTGCTTCATCATCTTCCTAGCCGCTCTGCAAACTGTACATTTTTCAGTGCTTTTTAAAGTAAAACCTAATTTGAAAATCTAAATAAGAATGATATTCTGAAGATATATGCAAATTAACTGAAATGGGATTTCAGTATTATAAAATTCTGCTTTGAGATTTTTCTTAGCAAAGGCAATTGGTTCCCAGGTGAGGTTATGTGGGAATGAACTCTTTTGACCTATTAAATGATAGGTTTCAAGCATTAAACATAATGACTATGGTTTACATTAAAAAAATGTCAGAATTATATATATATGAAAAACACTGTAGTAAGAATAAGGAGGTTTAAATTTACACATGTATTAAGCCAAAAAGTAGTCAATTGGAATAAAGTAAAAGATAATCTGTATTTAATTAAAACGGTTT
>NW_017732846.1:89428-93247 GCF_001890085.2 Hipposideros armiger
GCATCTGGGCGAAATCTTATGAGTACATAGTGTGAAGAGCATGACATAGATGAAAAAAAGACATTCTAGTACATAGTAAATAGTTAATAAATATTAGTAGCAGCTAAGCCAGAACCTAGTTACTAAATGAATAATATAGTAAAATATGCTCACTGATTTATGTCTAAATATAAAAATGTCATTTATACTAAAAATAATACCTCGTTCTGTTTCACAGTAAAATGTGGATAGTCTATTAAATTATGAATTTTGAAAATAATAGTACTAAATTACTATTTTGCTAATTAATTGAAATCATCTAAAAATTTACTGATGAAGAATAGCTTCTGTTTATCTCATTGTTTTTTAAAAATTAATGTGAAATGTGATTAATAGCCATGCAATGGAGCTTACAATTTTATCCATGTTAAAAGTCATCATTACTCATTAGGGTTTTGTTTCTTTTTCTTTTTCTACACATAAAATTTAGTGATGTCAAAATAAAAATGTTCAGTTTTGCTTTCAAAATATTTAATTAATGATAGTTCTCTAGATCTTACTTTTTCTCACCAAATTAAATCACAACATTACTAATTTAAATTTATTCCATACTTTTGTTACTTTTAGTCATAAGTTAAAACACCACTTATTATATCGGAGTATTTTTAACTCAAGAAAATGTTTCTGATATCTTCTAGCAAATATTTGAGAAAGGACTAATTGTGATATTTAACAGTGTTCTCTGATTCCTGCATGATTAACTTTTCTTCTAATTTTAAGTCTGTGACTACATTATGTGACATCCTTTGTAACATATTGAGAGTTAGTTAGCTAACTCACTAAATCATAAAATCTTAAGTCTGCTTATAACCTTGTGAGCAAGTTTCTCTAAAATTGTTTGTAAGTTGAGTAAGCTAAGTCAGAAAAATAATAACCCTTGCTTAATATTTAATTGCTGATTTTTAGCAAATTTGGGACCTGTCAAACAACTGGATACTGATGCATTTGTTTGTCCTTGTGCATATTGTCACAGTATAGAAGCTCACTGAATCACATGTCCTTAGGGGTGGGAGGCACTTCCTGACTTGGAGTTGTATGTTTGAAGTAGAGGATTAAATCTTCAAGAACACCTGTGTGTGCAAATAATGCTCACTTAAGTGGAATCTTTCATGTGATACTCTTCATCACCTTATTTTGTAAGCTGTGCAGCTTCATCTGGTTTTTTTTTTTTTAATGAAAATCATTTATTTGCTCACTTCCATTTATACTGTCTAACCCCATTCCCAAATTTTAAGAAAATAAATATTCACATTTTCAAGGTCACTATCCAAGGTTAGGGTACAAAACTATGGCTGATGGATGGAATTAATGGGACAGTGTAAAGCAAAGCAATGACCTTGGTTGTTTTGTTTTGATTTACTGTGTTATCATCAATTGAAAAACCAATTTTTATGTACTATGCAGACTCATTGCTGCTTTGTAGGCTATAACTTATTTGACAGAAGTTAAGGCACATGGGTCAACGTAGAGTAGAAAGACGCTTTCATCATGATAATTTTTTCCTGAAATAGAGTTTTGAAGTATTATTTTTGGTCCATGGTATGTTGTAGTACCCAATAAATTGTTATCTCCTTGTCTACAAAAAGTACAGAGTAACACAGAATAAGTCCATAAAGAAACAAAAATAATATAGAGTTAAACTTAAGGTGATATATTTTTCCAAAAAATGAGTGCACACACAACAATAATAGCAAATGAAGAGCTTAAGAGGCCAGTGGCCTTTATTTTTCATGTATACACTGAAAAGCTGAGGATTTTTGACTCCAGTTCCTTTGCTTTCATGGCTTCGCCAAGAAAACTGACCCAAATCTAGGTTCTGAAAATTTCTTATTTGTGTTNTTTGGGCAAATTAATTCATACTTTTCACATGTCGGGTAAGTCACGTCTATGAATAAAACATATTATATATAAGCCAATTTATTATGGTGAACTAAATAAAACACCATCTCATTTTCCTCTGATTTTAGCTTGATTATGATAATGATAGATTTCACTGTTTAAAAGGTCTACATGATAATTATTTTTTAGGAAAAAAAAAAAGTGGTCTGGTTTTCTTGCCCCCTCTCCTACCCCAGGGAAGATTTCTAAATTTTCCAATGCTAAATCTATTTTTTAAAAGATAGACATTTCATCCAGAGAGTTGAGGCAAAGTAAAAAACTGATAAAGCCTGGTATCATTTCAAATCAAATTTAAAGTTTTAGAAATTCTTTTTCTCACCGTCCTACTCATTTCACATTGAAATATTTCAGCCATGGTGGTATATCTAATTTGGTATCCTGTGCATGTCTTAAAATAGCTACAGAATCTTTCTTGTTGATATCAGGCATGTATCATTTAGGAATATTATTCAAAAAGTGTTAAATTTTGTTTGTTGAATGCGCTGCAATAAATAGAAGCACATAGAGCTTTGGGACTCACAACACATTCAGAAAAATAAGAGAATAGAATTATTACTCAGTCAGCAAAGATTATTAAAGACAAAGTATGTTTGCAACATTAATATATGATCCTAGAAAGATAATAGCATAGATAGGCTGACATACAATCTACAGAACACTCTTAAGTACATTTTTCAGAGGGAAAACTGAGGCCAGAAAATTTAGGAAATGTGCCAAGGTCACTCAGTCAAGTGTTAGGTCAGAACTGCAACTTATAATATATATTTTTGAGTATAGACCTTAAGCTTTTTCCATTCCACCATGAACCATTTAAAAAATAGCCTTTAACTTTCTACTTATCTTGAAAATCTTTTCTCTCAAGTTGAGNTTAATTGCTATCTTGTTTAACAGTACATCTGAAAAATCAACTCTCCAAACTCATATGAAGTATCTAAACATATAGATATAAATTTGTAAATTATACATAAAATTATGTAACTATGCAAAAACTTTATTTCTTTAAAATGAATTTTCCTGTTCTCTGTCTCCTTGATTCAAACTGGTCTTATCTAGTCTGATAGCATCACGACTTTCAGGCTTCTTCTCTTTCTTATCCTTCCACCTCTGCACATAACACACGACCACTCCCTTACTCTTTAAGCCTTTAGGACATCAGGTTCTGATCAGCATTAGTCTTAGGAACAAAGCCACAGGTCTGTGGACTACACAGAGTTTCAGCCAAGCTGAAGATAACATCTGGACCTGAGTCGTAGCTCCGCTCCAGACCCATGAAGGCTGAACGCCCCTACCTGCCACATCCCCTCTACCAGGCACATCTTCTCGAAACCATGGCTGACATCAGGACCAGATGCAATGATCAACTGCCTCATACCCTAATACTGACCAATCAGTAGAGCCCATGACCCCGCCTCCCTAAGCTACCAGGACTAATGATCTTTCCCCTACAAACACTATCCCCTAGAGGCCATCGGGGAACCAGGTCTTAAGAGAACTAGCTCACTTGTATCTCTGGGCTGGGTGCATTTCCTTAAATAAACCTCCACTTTCTTTGCAGCAAACTCCTGCTGGTATCTCGCTGGGCTATGATGTGTGCAGGCAAACAAACCCCTTCAGTCTGGTAACAATATTTAGTTTAATATAACTTAAATGTGTATATCTCTTACTATAACAAAGTAGTACTTTTAAACATTTACTGATCAATATAAACTCCCATTATATCATCTATTGAGAAAATAATTTTAATGGTGTTAAAGAAAGAAACAACAGACACAAAATGGTGTCACTCACGCTAAAAGCCCATGATACCAAACTTGATCTAATTGCAGTTTCAACCACTCCCAGAAACATTTTCTGGTCAAGCACCAGTCTGTCGCATGGGCC
>NW_017732846.1:95258-114955 GCF_001890085.2 Hipposideros armiger
CAAAAGAGAAATATATTAAGCGACATTCTTATAATGCTTTAATCTGAGTGAAGTTCTCAGTTCATGGGGCATAAATTGACTCAAACGCAAGCAAAAAGGTGTAATCTTATTAATTTAGAGTTAGAAGATAGAGTTCGGGGCTGCCAGATTGGCTGAAAATGGAGAATGGAAATCCTGTAAAGGAAGAAGTCACCCAAAGGCAATTCCACAATTTGCATACAAGTCCCTTTAAATCCTTAAATGAACCTTGACCTTGACATGTAAAAGGGCAGCTTCAAGAAGCCCTTCAGAAAGAAACCATTGAAAGGCTAAAATTGCTAAGCTGTAGCAAAGTTGGAGTATGAGCCCCAAAACATTACAAGGGACATGATAAACATCTTAGATTTATCTTTTAAGACTTAGAATTGTCACACCTTAAAATTAAAGCTACATTGCCGGACTTAAGGAATTTTCTTAAAAAAAGCATGACACCAAACCTCCACAAGTTCAAAGTGACAGCCAGTAATTTAATTTTATAACAGCACAAAATAGACACATTTTAAAAGAAGATAACAGAATTCAGACTCAACTTACCATCATACACACTATCTAGTTTACAGTGAAAAGTAAGCAGATATGAAATAAATGTGATCAAAGATTAAGAGAAAAAGCAGTCAATATAAGTAGAAATTGACATAGTAATATCTCATAATATTTTGAGGCATGCAATATTTTGAGGTATCATAACAATGATCATGTCATGTAACATGGTAAAATAAATGAAGCAGATAAAATTAAGGGTATTACTTGTCATGATTAATTGTATGTGTTAACTTGGAAGATGTGTTGGATGAAATTAACATTTAAATCAGTAAACTCTGAGTAAAGCAGATTGCCCTCCATAATGTGAGTGGGCCACTTCTGATCAGTTGAAGGCCTGAATAGAATGAAAAGACAGGCCTCCAGAACTAGGGAGAATTCTCCTGCAGGCTGCCTTAAGACTTCATCTATACCATTGCCTCCATTAGGGTTCCCAAGTGCTAGCCTTCAGGCTGAAACAGCATCAGCTCTACTTCTAGCTCACACTACAGACCTGAACCATAATCACATAAGCCAATTCCTTCTAATAAATTTATATATATAATTGGTTAAACTTTTCTAAGAAAATTCATCCTTAAAGATAGATAGTCTTCTATTTGCTTGATTTGGGGCACAAGAAGTATTTGACACAGAGATGGCTTTTAAGATGGTAGGGTCACATGCAAGGACTGGAGTGGCTTCTATGATGGGAGAAGGGTCTCTAAAAGCTGAAAGTAGCCTTAGACCAGGAGCTAGAAAGGCAATGGGTACCTCAGTCCTACATCCACAAACAAATGTATTCTGCCCAACACAAGGATACACTTGGAAGTGGATTCATTCCTAGAGCCACTAGGTAAGAGCCCCGCCCTGCTCACAACTTTATTTCCATCTTGTGAGGCTCTATGCATCTAGTAGAAACTAATGGAATGCACCCAGATTGATGATCTACAAAACTATGAGACCATGAATTGATGTTATTTTAAGCAGGTGAGTTTGTGGTAATTTGTTACGGAGAGATAGAAAAGTAATGCAAAGCAAGTATTATAAATTTTTTTTTTAAGATTTTTTTATTGGGGAATTGGGGGGATGGGAACAGAGCTGGAGAATTGGGGGAAGGGGAACAGACAAGTTGCTGTCATTTTGTTCTTCAGTCTAGTTGTGGAGGACGTTGCTTCACTGGCCCAAGTTGGAACCATCATTGCGCTCTTCCTGGGCGAGGCAGATCAGTCGCTGGCTTCTGATGGCCGATCACAGTGGCTTCTGGCCGCTCACGCTGGCTGCTGGCTACATACGGTAGCCCATGGCAACCCACTGCCACAGGGGCTGCAGCCTAGCTGTCGTCAGCGACTCATGGCAGCCCAGCTCCAGGTTGAGCTGTTGTTCAGCATCTTAGCTATAGAGGGCAGTGTCACTGGCCCTCATATGTGGGATCTGAACCTGGGCCCTCTGGCGTCCCAAGCCAGTTCTTAACCACCGTGCCACTCAGCTGGCCCAAGTATTATAAATTTTGTAGTCCATGGACTTAAGTAAAAATATGGCCATAATAAATAGACCACCTCAGAAAAGAAGTAGAAATTACACCAAAGAAGCAAATTAAATTCTAGAAATAAAAAACTATAATGTCTGAAATTATTAAAATACATATGGATTCAACAACAGATCAAAGATGGCAAAATCAAGAAATATGTGAATAAAGATCCAATGTGAAATATAAAAAGAAAATCAAACTAAAAATACAGAATCAGAATCTCCATAGTTGTGAGAACTATAAAGTGGACTAACATATATCTAATTAGAGTAACACATGAGTAGAGAAGAATGAATGAGGGGCAAAAAAAACCCCAAACTTATTTGAAAAACATTATTAAAGAAAGTTTGAATATTTGGTGAAAACATTATATTGGAAATCTAAGAAGCTCAGCAAAACTAATATAGGATGAAGAAAAGTCCATAGGAGTGAAGGAAACCAAAGTTTTGTTAACCCAAACCTGACTTTTGGTGGTGATTTTTAAGCTGTTTATTAAGAAGAAAAAAAAAAAAGATTCAGAATGAACATTTGACTCTCCCCTACTTTCATTTCCAAGAGATTCAGACAGAAAAATGTAATTCAGGAAGGAAATCTCAGGATGTCTGCCTTAGCCCAAATGGTGGGCAATTTAAATTAAGTATGGTGAATAAGAAGGATTCAGACAGGAGCCTGTTAGCTGGACACCCTCTGTGTCCTGTTATTTCTGAGTTGCCTAGCAAGAATTTGCCTGTCAGGGCTTTTTCTGCTCTTCCTTAACCACCTGTAAATTGCCCACCTGTAAATTACCCCAGTCCCCCTCCCCTTTCTCCTTTGTCTTAAAATGCCGTGTGTGTGTATATATATATATATATATATATATATATATATATATATATATATATATATATATATATATTGGTTATAGTATACATATATATCCAATGTTGCCTCACTGTCTTTGGAATTTTCATGTATACGTGAATTCCGCAGGTGCATGCATTAAAAATTTGATTTTCTCCTATTAATCTTTCTCTGTTAATTTGAGTATTAGCCCAGCTAGAACTAGAAGGACTTTGAAAATGGGAGGAAAGATATTATTTTGTTTAGCCCCCACAGGAGCAAATCTCTGAAAACCAAAGCTAGACAATTCTTGAAATTGGCTTTTAAAAACATCATATTATATTCAGGAAAAAATTATAGGAAAAACAGTAGTGTGGGTTTTGTTTGTTTGTTTGTTTAATCAGAAACACACCAGTACACAATAGAACAAAACAAAAAGGTAACTGTCATTTCAGAATTCAATATCCAAAGAAGACATCCTTCAAAAATGAATACGAAATAAAAACAATTAGGAAGAAAATAAAGGGTGAGGGGATTCCTACACTACAAACAATGTTAAAGAAAATTCTTCAGAATAAAGGGGAAATTGCCCAAGATAGAAATTTGGATCTATTGGATGAAATGAAGAGCACCCGTAAAAGTAAATATATTGTGGAATATAAAACATAATTTTGTTTTACTCCTTTTAAGTTACTTTAAAAAATAAATGACTGTTTAATGCAAACATTAAAACATTTTAAAAATTCAGTAATAAGATACTGTAGTATTGACTTCAGGTTTGTAAATTTGATCAGTGAAGCAGAAGACAGACTAGAAATAGCCCACATTTATACAGACAATTGATTTTCAACAAAAGTGCAAAAAGTTCAAATGAAAGAATGTCTTTTCAACAAATGATGCTGCATCAGCTAGATAAATGTTGAACAAAGATTATCCTAAATTCTTACCTAATTTCACATATAACAACTATAGCATACATGGCAAGCCTAAACACAAATGTTAAGCTATGAAGCTCCTTGCGGGGCAAAAGAAAATTAGGAAAATCTTCATGACCTTGAGGTAGACCAAAGATATCTTAGAATATGAAGAAAAAAAAAAGTAAATTTGTTTCTATCAAAATCAAAATATTCAGACTTTGGGTTTCTGTCTCCATAAGTAAAGAGCTTCAAGTTTACCTTATCTGTATTTACATCAAACAGTAAATTATCAAATCAAAAATAAATCACTTTTCTTGGACCAATCAGAGAGCTGAGGTGTCAGAGAAAATCTGGAAAGACAGATGAATTAAGAGAGTTACATTGCCAGGAAATGATGTTGAACTTCAGCTGTAGTCTTCTTGAAGGAATGAATTCAAACAACAGACAGAATTTTGTGCATTATAAAATAGCTAGAAATTTATTAGTAAAAGAGTGTACATTCCAAGACACAGAGCAGGCTGACCCAAGAGAAGGAAGCAGCCTGGCCTTATATTTCATGAAAGCTTTATTTCAATGCGTAGAATTGCCTCCCCCTCTCCCTTCTCTTATCTCTCTTTCTCCCACTGATGTGCCTGTCCTCTGGGATTTAGCAAACATTTCTTTGATTTAGGGGCATGTGTAAACACATCCTTTTGGGGTATGTGAAAACCTGGAATCCTGTTGGACTAGTAAGGTATTGATGATCCTGACAAACAGGATGTGTTCCTCTCTTCTAGTGCATTTCTTTGATTTAGGGGCATGTGTAAACACAGTCCTTATGTGTAAGCCTGGAAGCCTGGTGGGCACTTGCAAGGGGGTCTTGACCCAAGTAGGAGCTGCAGCAAGGGGATTTCCAACTGGAGCTAAGTTTTTCCTTCTCTTGTTTATTTCTATCTACCTACCCTATCAGGTGGAGCTGAGGTCTGCTTACCTGGAGTATAGTTTCTGGAGCCATAAACTTGAAGGTAATTTAAAGGTAATTTTGATGAAGTTTTGAAGTTCAAATGTGGAGTAGGTAGAGAATGAGAAACTCCTGGGGTTATGGTCTTGGAGGTCCCTTCAAGTTTGTGGGTTTTATCTGTAGAAAACTCACCAGGTTTTCAAAGATGCCCTCCTGGCTCTGGCAGTGGGAAAAGACTGATCATTGTGAAATATGCTTAGAACATTCTCCATTCCCAAGGCCCACTCTCCAGGGTAAAAATATTTTACCAGTGAGAGAAGAGTTTTCCCTCAATTCCGTCTCCCACAGACTTCCTGTCTCATATAAAGGGAAGAAACAGTTATAGCATTTACAAAAAAAGAAACCAAACTAAAAACACCATTGAAAGTCACAAACCAAAGACAGAGGCCCACTAAAAAGCTGAGATTTAATCATAAGATTTTAGAATGCTTCCCTTCCCCTATACCTGACTACTATCCCAACAGGGCTGTAGCATAATAATAGTGCCTAGCAGCTGAAAGAGGGGCAAGAAGTAGAGTCCCTCTGAAGAAGAGTACTGAGGTTAAGTGCCATGTTAAGATGGCAACAACAACAACAACAATGAAAGAACACAAGAGCAATTTGAAGCTCTTAGCCACTACCGTTATAGCAAACATGAAACACAGTCTAACTCCTAGCCGGTATACCATAAATCTGAGTACTAAAGTCCTATTTACCTCAAATTCTAGAACCCATTAAACATGTCTGACTTTCAACAGATATTGGAAAGAGTCCCAATAAAACACAAAATAAAGTCTGAAGACACAGAACAAGTATTAGAACCAGATGTGGATATGAAACATATGTTGGAATTATCAGGCTGGAAATTTAAAGTAATAGTGATTACTACATTAAGGGCTCTAGTGGAAATAGTATAAAACATGCAATTGATGGATGATATAAGCAGAGAAATAGAAACGAACAAAGCATTAAAAGGACATTCTAGAAATCACAAGCACTATAACAGATTAAAGAATGTTTTGGCTGGACCCATCAGTAGACCAAACACAACAAAGAAAGAATAAGTGACCTTGAAGACAGGACAATAGAAACTTCCCAAACTCAAATGAAAGATAAAGAATAAAAAGGGAAAGCACAGAAAAGACTATCCAAAATATGTGAGACAATTTTAAAAGGTAAAATTGAAGCACTAAATGGTGTAATTGAAGTACTAAAAGTGGAAAAGAGAATGGAACTGAAGATATATTTGAAGTGATAATGGCCAAGAACATTTTAAAATTAAGACAGACATCAAAATACAGCTTTAGAAAATCCAGAGAACATTTAGCAAAATAAATTTTAAAAAAATCACTTAAGTATATTATATTTAAACTGCAGAAAGCTAATGACAAAGAGAAAACCTTGAAAGTCAGAGAAAATCAAAACCTTACCTAAAAGGAACAAGGGTACGAATTACAATGGATCACTTATTGGAAACTATGCAACTATGCAAGCAGGAATAGAATGAACTAACATATTTAAACTATTGAAATAACAAAACAAAAACAAAAAATTCCAACCTAGAATTCTATGTCAAGAAAAATATCCCTTCAAAACTGAAGGAGGTACAGACTTTCTCAGACAAATAAAAACTAAGAGAATTCAAGGAGAGTTGAACTGTCATGCAAGAAATGTTAAAAGAAGTTCTTCGGTGGAAGGAAAAGAATGTAAGTTAGAAACTCAAATTTTCATAAAGGAAGGAAGAATGTCAGGGAATGGATACATGAAAATAAAATAAAATCTCTTATTTTTCTTATTCTTAATTTAGCTAAAAGACACATATTTCTTTAAAGGAATAATAGGAACAAAGTATTGGGTATTTACAGCATGTATACAAGTGAAATGAATGGCAATAATGTCATAACATATTAGAGGAAGGAATTAAGAATAGTCTATTATAAGATACCTGTATTATGTATGCAATGTAATAGTGTTAGTTGAAGACAGACTTAGACTACTTAAAAATGTATATTGGAAGTGTTAGGGCAACCATTTAATTTTTTTTACAGAAACGTAATGCAAAGAGATAAATGGAACCCTATAAAAGGCTCAATTAAAACCTGAGAAGGCATAAAATGAAGGGGAAAAACAAAACAAGAACAACAACAAAAACCTAATGAATAGAAAACAGTTACAATAAGATAGATATCAATATAGCTATATCAATACATATTTTAAATATTACTTGTCTAAATACCGGTACCAATTAAAAGACAAATTTTCAAAGTACATCAAAATAATTAGACCTAACCATTTGTTGTCTATATGTAACTCATTTTAAATATAAATTCATAGACAAGCTAAAGTAATGAGACAGAGAAAACTAATCCATGTTAACTCTAACAACAAAAAGCTAGAGAGGTTATATGAATTTTAGACAAAGAAGAATTCAGAAGAAAAATATGAGACATTATAAAATGATGAGGTCATTTTCCACAATGGCATGACACTCATAAACATCTATGCATCTAAAAACAGAACGTCAACATGTGGCCAAAACTCATGGAACTGAAGGAGAACTAAAAGAGCCTACTATTATAATGAGAGACTTCAATAGCCTGCAGACAGCAATTGTTAGATAAAGTAGAAGAACATCAGTAAAGATATAGTTGACATAAACAGCACCATTAATCAACTGGATTTAATTAGCATTTATAGAATATTCCATCTAACAACAGGAGAATAAACATTCTTCTAACAAACTGTCATTCATCCATACAGTGGACTATTATTTAGCAATAAAAGAAAATTAGCTATCAAGTCACAAAAAGACTGGGGTGAATCTTAAATGCCTCTTGATAAGTAAAAGAAGTCTGTCTGTAAGGACTACATTGTAGCTTATATGATTCCAATTATATGATGTTCTGAAAAAGGCAAAATTATAGAGATAGTAAAAAGAACAGAGATTTCTAGGGGTTTAAAGTGGAAGTAACGTTGAATCAATGAAGCACAGGGGATTATTTTAGAGTAATAAGACTAGCCTGTATGACTGTAATGGTGGGTACATGACACAACGCATTTGTCAAAACCCACAGAACTTCATAGCACAAACAGTAAAAGGTTTATGTATGCAAATTTTAAAGTATCATTTAGGAGGTCTGGGCTTTGGAGAATGGAATATAGAATATGACCAAACAATCTATTTTATTACAAATATATGAAATAACATCACTGAGGGTGTCAGGAGAAAAAAATACTGGCTTAAGTAATTTTTGAAATGAGTGGATTCTGTATGACTAAGGGCAAAAAGGATGGTATGTAAGCATTGTACTCTAGCTGATAAAGTTGTTTCACATGGGGATAATGGTTAATAATTCTGATACCCCCATACAGTGTACTGTAGTTGAATAAATAAGTATATTGTTGACAGACTGTTGGATCTAATGGAACTTTCTTCTCAATTATTCTGTCATCCTAAAACTGTGCTGAAAAATCCTCTCATTTATTTAAAATAAATAAACAAACAAAACAAACCATAAACACACATACACAAATTATGGAGTATATCAAAGAGATACAGAGGCCATCTAAAAAAGTTCCCATTAACTAAAGCTAAAACACTTTGAGAAACAAAATACATAAAGTATTTATTGTATTATAACCCAAAGTATTAAATATAGTTTTATGGGTCCATACTGATAAAAAATAAATTATTACATTGATAAATAATGGAACAAAATACACAAATCTCCAGCGACAAAGAATTCCAAATAATTTTTGTAGATACTTTTCCCTCCCGGTGGTGTATGACTTCTCACCCCTTAAATTTAGGCTGTGTACAGTCAGCCTCATCCAAAAAATACAGTGAGGAAAGAGCAGGCGAAGGTCTGTGAGTAACTTTACAGTGGAGAGACCTGGCAAATATTATCTCAGCCAGGTCATGAAAATCAACTCCAACAATAATAAGTTAGGTGGATTCTATGCATCTTATGATGCATAGATGAGAATAGCACATTATCTTCCTGTTCTTTTTCTCAAATATTTGTGACTCCCATCCAATCAAGAGAAACATATTAGATAACTCCACATGAGGGGCATTATACAAAATCCTTGACTAGGACTTCTCAAAACAGTAAGAGCCATAAAAAATACTCGAGAAACAGCCATAACCAAGGGGAGCCTCAGGAAACATAGCTAGAGGTAATATGCTGCCCTGAGTGGGATCCTGAAACAGGAGAAAAGGATATTAGGGGGAAAAAAAACAAGGAAATACAAAAACGTGTAAACTTTAGTTAAGAATAATACATTGATATTGCTTCATTAATTGTAACAAATGCTCCATACTAACATAAGATCTAAGTTAGTATTATAATACGGGAAAGGATGTGGAGTGTACGGGAAATCGTGTATTATCTTTGCAATTTTTCTGCATTACCTAAAATTGTTCTAAAACAAAAAGCTTATTTAAAAAATATTTTTAATTCTTTTCAAACTCAAGTAAATGAAAAAGCAAGCTAAGAGTATGTATATAAGATATTTACCTATATGCAGGACATAAAAGACATCCTATAAGCTAATGATAATAATAATAACAAAAAACAATAAAGTTTGTCAAAAAACAAAGAAAATTAAATGAAAGGCCAAAAGGATATTATACGAAGGACCAGTAAACAATTGAATAAGTACTCAACATCGATAGTCATCAGAGAAATGCACATGAAACAATCTGACACCTAATAAAAAGGGTAAAATTAAAAAACTGTAAGCACCATTTTTTTTACAAGGATTGGAGCCACTGAATCTCACACACATTGCTGATGGGAATGTAAAATGCTGCAATACTTTGGAAAAGTGTTTGGTAATATATTATAAATTTAAAGGTACACCTACCCTATAATAAGCAAACAAGCTCTAAGTACTCAACTAAGTGAAATGAATAGCTAAGTCCACCAAAAAAACTTTACCAGTAATGGACAAAAGCCGACAGCTCAAAATTCCATCAACTGGGGAATGGATGAACTAATTGGAGTATATTCATGACCCATTATTAACACAATGCAACGATCCTCTGGGGTGAAAAAATGGACTTTTGGAACACACAAAACTTGGAAAATCTCAAAAAATTCACAGTGAATAAAAAAGTCAGAAACAAAATAATACATGTTGTTTGACTTACTTTATATGACATTCAGAAACAAGCAAAAGTAATTCTGTACAGATAGAAATAAGTATGGGGTTTATGTATAAGTGGATGGGATGGATTGGAAGTAGGCATGACAAAACTTTCTGGAGGGATGGAAACATGTTCTATTCTAATTGTATTGGTCCTAATAAAGGTGTTCGCATTTATAGAAACTCATCAAATTAAGTTCTCTGCCATTTAATGTATGCCAGATTTATCTTAATATAACATTCGTCATATTGGATGAAAAGCTATTAAAGTGTGTTTTATAGATGGTTGTGGTAAATATTGGGAAAGAGTTTATTTTTGCCATAGTTTATTTGTTTCTTTTTAAAATAAGTTGATGACAGAATTATTTTTTTTTTGAAGTTTGCAAGACGTAGCATGCTCACTCATACATCATACATTCACCAGGGATGGCATTTAAAATATCTATCTATGTATGTGTTTTAGGTTTCACCTTATTTCCCTCTAATAATGTAACAGCAGTACTTGAAATGTGCAGTTTTCTCCTAAAAAAAAAAAAATAAATTCTTGCAATTCGTGCTGGGAAACGGAAGGCGCAAGAAAATAATGGGTACGATGTTCTAAGTCTTCCATTTGTAAGACTAGCAGTTGTTGTATTCCAAGGGAAGAGAGGTCAAAGTACATACAATAGAAAAAAAAGGATTACACATGTACCGTAGAACTGAGGGCAGGAAAAGGACAGAAGGTCTAGAATGACAACCACGATTTGTAGGTTGCGGTACAATTTACACTTTTGTAAAGGCTGACTTGAGGGACACTGTTCTGTCCCTCAGGCGAAGAGCTCCTTATGGAGGGCAGATGGCATGCAATTTCTCTGGTGTCAGAATCTAGGGAAGTCTGTTTTACTCAGTTGATTTTAAATAAACATTTCTCCTTCTACTGATATATTACACTATCTCCAGCTGAAAGCGTACGGATGATGATACAGCATAAAAATTTGAAACGGCTGTAAGGAGCCCAGGCAGCAGGTGCACTTGGCGAGAGGATGGAAGCAGCACAGTGTGGCAGAGGCAGCAGGAGATCAAAAGAAGCACACGGGCATTTTATCGGGAGGAAGCATCGAGAGCAAAGAGGTTTGAAAAGAGAGCACGACGATATGAACCTGGGTTAGGTGCTGAGAACAGAAGCAGCATTTATTTACTGTAGAAAATTAAGTGCACATCTCCAAAACGAAAGCAAAGCACAATACGACAAAGTTAGAATCTCATTATCATTATGCAATTACAGACAGAATCATTACTGCTAATACACTAATGCAAAGGTGGGCAAACGATGACCCACAGGCCAAGTCAGCCAGGGACCTGTTTAGTAGGGGATGTTTTTCACACTTTTAAATGACTGTAAAACGGCAAACAGAGAAACAAACAAACGAGCAAAATCCAAAGAAAAATATGCAATAGAAGATGTATGTGGCTGCAAGGCCCAAAATGTTTACTATCTATATCTTTACTGAAAAAATTTTTCTCCCACTGGACTAGTCAGTCATTCAATATTGAATTAATCCAATCATTTCTTTGATTCAATAATAAATATGTTTAGTGCCTACCATGTGCCAGACAGATAATGTGTCCCATGCTGGAGCAACTGAGGAAGATGACAATGTAGCATGCTCTCCTCCTGAAGGTAAAGGCATCAGAAGTCAACAAATATTTTGAACATAAGTAACTACAATAATGACAAGCTCTGAAAAGAAGCATATACATTTTCTAGCCAGGAGAATGTGTCAAGAGACTTTGCCTAAACTAGAAAACCATCGATGTCTTCCATGAGAAAGTAATCACTAAATTGAGGTTCTACCAGGTAAATACGAGCTGGTCAGGATGAAGAGGATAGAAGAAAAAAGAATATTCCATATAGAGCAGCATGCATGACAGTTTTTAGGGGTGAATGCACTTTGATGAATTTAGGAAATGATTAGCTCAACCTACTTGGAATACAGAGAAAGGAACTAGAGAGTGAGGTGAGACGTGACCACAGAAGAAAGCAGGAATGAGCTTCTGCAGTGCCCTGTGAGATATGAGGGGTTGCCAGTGTGTTTGTGTCCACCTAGCTCATGGGTAAAACTATTCTTACCTCTACTTTCTGCCTCTATACCAGACATCAGCCGCAGACCCAGACTTAGTAGTCCAATGGTTGGCTCAGGGATGCATATATAAACTATGGAGACCATCTTAGTTTTCCGTGGACACTTAACAGAGTGATGATGTATCAGTAAACACACTTTGTCTTTCTCTGGAAACTCAAACTGCAATGCCATGTGAGTCTGGAGATGCCATGGGCATCTTGAATCCATATGCAGGATTCTGTCTGAGAAAAAAAGTCAGTGAAAAGAAAAACATTACTGAGAGATGGAAAAAAAAAGTGAATCAGATCCCTGAGGACATAATAGGAGCATCTATCTATTCAGCCATGTCTGAAGAACATATCACTGGGTTTTTGTCAGCTTTGTGAAACAATCATTTAGTTGCTTATTAAATCTTTTGACTTGGATTTTTGTTACTGACAGCTGAAAGAGTTCTTAAGCATTCTGGATTTTTATAAACCCATAGTGGTGGCAATTTTACCCGATGTTTCCTAAAGTGTTCTTAATTTTCTCATTTTGAGGCAAATGGGAAAGATGAAAGAATGGAAATCTGTGCAAAATAATGTTCTTCAAAATTCTGTTTGTTTCTCATGGAAGGAGCAGGAAAAAAAGGATTAGATGTATTTGTTCACTCGACATATATTTATTAAGAATCTATTATGTGTCTGACATTTTTCTATGTGCTAAGAATGTAAAAGCAAATAGAATTAAAAAAACAAAACAAAACACACACACATATACAGCTTTCATGGATCCCCTGTTTTAGTCAACTTACATTGAATTATTGAGAACACCTTAATTTAATATGTAAAATAAATCACAGATAACACAGTGTGATTTTACATATATGAACAGAAAAACATTATGGTTTGCTTTCTTCAGCAATATAATTCAATTCCAATTTCTATAATTGGGACTCAGAAGGAAATGAACCAAGACACACAGGCTCTGTCTTCTGATATAACCACCTTTTCAAGACACAAGTACTAAGAACTGAATGTTCTGTTCTGATTTTCATAAACTGTAGCTCCTACAATATAATAGTGCAAGACCATAAATGAATTTCTCCGGTTCTCTTTGGACAAAAAGTAAACAGGACTAGTATGGCTGAGCCTGTGGTTTCAGAAGCCAGTAGCCAATGTACTGTAAGTGACCTCCTACCTCAGGAACAATTCCTTCCTGGATTGGGTCATGCAGGAGTGGATGGTTGGTGTCCCTTCTTTCCTTATGTACAAAATTGTCCATAGTGAAGAGTTAAAGGTGAATGTGGAGACACAGTCCCTACTAGTGCACCAGTGTCCCAATTCAGGGTCCTTGAACTGCTGGGAAGATTCTGGAGAAAAACAAACCTAGTTTAAAGAGAGAAGTCACGCTTGATTATAGTTTGTGATTTGATCCTATGTGGAAAGCAAGGGAGAAAAGGTCACTTCAAGCTTTCTGACCCATTTAATAGGGTAGCTGTTAAAGTAGCATTTCTGAGTGTGTTCATATCAAAAAGCGATTTTGAACTGGGCAAACATGGATTATGAGATATGGATTAAGTTAGGGACGCTGAAATTGCCATACTCTTAACATTTGTTTTGGATTTGTTTGACTCTGCCTTTATTCTCTACTCCCACTACCACCCTCAATCGATTACAAACCCCTAGAAGGAGGAGGTTACGGTTTGTTCACTAGATGATACCTAGTGTTTAAAACCACACGCAACACCTTGTAGGTAATAGGTGCCTTTTTTACTTGAATAAAGGAAAGAATGAATGAACGAATGAAAGAACAAGACCAGTGACCAAATCAGATTTGAAAGAACCAACAACTTTGTTTATAATATACATTCGATTATATTTCTGGAGCCTTTGTTGTGGACATATGTTGTGCATAATTGCAGTATTTCAGTTGATAAATAATTAAAACCAATCATCTTTCGTAGGAACGGGGGATCCATCCATGAATGTAGTATGTATGATCTGGCCTGGAATGGGAAGAGGTGATAGGAGTACTACAAGGACTTACATCCAGAAACGCCTTCCACTACAAACAGATGAATCAATATCTCTGCCATTAAAATACGTCAGCGTGTTAAACAGCGAAGTCAGAGGCCTTAGAAGGTTCCTCTTAAAATGCACATCTATTATCTGTAGAAAAGGAGAGTTAACAAAGACAAGTGTTTTTCCACTAACACATCAGTGGTCCCTGACATATCATTACAGACTCGTTTATTGGAAAACCTCAGCACTGGCTTAAGATGAGTGGTTTGGGCAGGAAAATATGGAAGGACATAGAACAATAATGGAAACAAAAATGAGCAAACATAAGCTGAATTCAAAAAGTGTGAGAAAACATCAGGTTCAAGCAGAAGCCTAATCCTGAACCTGAGGAGCTGAAATGCATTCACTAATCATTTCTCACTCAACTGTGTTCAAAATTCAGTAATGCATTTAACCCCCCAATAAAGCGCATTTTGAGTACGTCATCTGGGGTCATCCTAGATTGCCAATGGAGCTCATATGCATTTATGTAAAGCAGTAACAATGGCAGCAGTCTCAGTAGAGACTTGTCCTAGATCTTCCTCTGCTGACCCAGTAACTAATCCGCAGCAACAAGAAGGAGCACAGGTACCAGAGGGACAGATGGACTGGGAGAGCCAGTTCTGTCATGGAGGCCTGTGTGTCCTGCTCAGAAGGGACCAGGCATCCATGGGGAGCTAATGCCCCTGGTTTAGTGGTCTTTTCATTCACTTCCCTGAAGAGGGTTTTGCACAGGAATGGAGTCTCTATGTAGAGTATAGAACCCAGGAGATGATAATGGTCCTGTATCAGGATAAGCTAGGGCATGTATGTCCACTAGTTTAAAATAATTCTAATTTGTTTCTTGGCTTTGCAAAGCATTATAAATATCACACTCAGCAGGTGATGAATATTATGTACAAAATGTGATACGAGATTTGGGTATATGAGACTCTTTATGTCAAGTACAAGTACTTCATGCTCTTGATGTGTGTATCTAAACACCACCTGATGGCAGAGCATTGATCAGTGCGCGCCCTTCCGCAGGCTATTCTATACTCTGTCCCCACGCGGTGAAGCATCACAGGAACATTTCTATTCTGTTTTCTCAGCTTTCATCCTGCTTCCTTCTGATCCTCATTGTCTCTTTTCATTTGTGGATTTGATCCATTTAGAGAAAAGAACAGAATCAGTGTTCTCCACCAGTGGGCTAAAAAAGTTGAAAGCTTATGGATTTAAATCAGCACAATTATTATGTAAATATGTACATTAATTGACAATATCCCTGACAGAGAATAAGTTAAAAATGTACAACTTAAGGGTAAGGTGATTTTCGTGCACTGCAAATAATATCCTATCAGGGGAAATGCCACCTTTCTTACATTTTATTCCACTGCTGATGAAGACAGAGCTGTTAAAGACAGACAGCAGCAAATATTGTGTTATAATCTAGGCTCAGTGACATACTTGTGTACAGGTTCTTTGTGGTATTAGCTTGGCTGAACTTTATGTTTCCCCTGACATCCCGCTGGTTTCCGGCATATGTGTGTGTAATCACTAGTGTGTGACCTTCTCCTGTTTACCACTTAAATATCTGTTCCCTTGGCTTTTGCCAGCTGTACTAGGCGATGTTCCTAGGTACATTTTTGGTCCTGTCAGCAATTTCAACATCAGAAAGAACATAGCTATGGATTTCTCAAAAAGTGTTCTTGTTTCTCAATGAGTTAACCACCCCACCCTTGAATATAATTGATTAGAGGTTTAATGTATGATCTGACAATTGTTTACACTATAAAATTTTTCTCCAAACCATGTATCATCAAAGGGGATAGATCCACGCAAAGAAGGGTGGAGAAAGAAGATGCGCATTAAATATTTGAGACAAATTGAGTTAAGATAGTCGCTTGGTAATTTCTGTTGTGTTTTCTGCTTATTTCTCTCCTTGTCCAAAAAAACATAATCTGAACTAGCTGTAATATGAGGTAAATGGTAGCGTTAATGGAATTTTTTTTTTAAAGATTTTTATTGGGGAATTGGGGGGATGGGAACCGTGGTGGGGAATTGGGGGAAGGGGAACAGACAAGTTGCTGTCGTTTTTTGTTCTTCAATCTAGTTGTGGAGGACGCAGCTTCAGGTTGAGCTGTTGTTCAGCATCTTAGCTGTGGAGGGCAGTGTCACTGGCCCTCATATGTGGGATCCGAAACAGGGCCCTCTGGCATCTCAAGCCAGTTCTTAACCAATGCGCCACTCGGCCAGCCCTAATGGAATTTTTTTAACTTCATCATGATAGAAAGAGAAATCATAAGCTCTGAAACTTAAGTACTGTCTTCCGTGATGTTAATTTCCTTTGGAAGTTATATTAACCTGTTCAGGCCACAAGGGCATTATTTACTTTTGAGTTTCTTAAGGCTCTTTTTATAAGTACCCCTCCAGTGGCCTTAAATAGTGCTTGAAGTCTTAAAATATGAAATGTGTCTAAATCGTTAAAGTATAAAAAAGAGTAATTTAGATACGTGAAGTATGTGGCTTGAAAAGTTACAACGAACATTTATTTTCTTTCCGATTGACTTTTTTTTTTTTTTCTCGACTACATTTTCCTCTTCTTTGAACAGGATAAATTTCAACTGGCAGGGCCACTAATAGCTTCACTTTCACTATCTAATGATAACTGCATTCAGATGCAATGGTCTTTGACAAATTGAATTTGAATGTTGAACAAGAACCTCTTTGTTCTGAATGCAGAAAAATGGAATTCCCTGCTTTAAGCAAACAGAATAGGTTGCAACATAGTACTGATTGCGTTTTTTAAGATATGTTATGATATCTGATCTACTTCTATACTACAGATGAGGATTTAAAGCTTGGAATACTTGTCTGGATCTCACTATTTTGATAGTTCTTAACTTTTCCCATTGACTCAGTCTAGGACTCAATATGAGTGTATTAGAGTGAGTTAGTGTTCCTTCAGTTTGAGGCCTCCTATATTTCCTTAATTCTAAAATGTAGTCATGTCTACTAAAATACTGCTACTCCCACTGTACAGACTTTTAAATTCTTGTTACATTTATTTTAGAGTCCTCAGTTTTCTTTTAAACACACACACACACACACACACACATCTCCACAACCTCTGTATTCCTTTTATATACATATATATATTATATACATATACCTTTGAGATAGGAAAATTATAGGCAGTCAGGGAAATTGTCAAGGTAGAGAGAATCAGAGTGGAAACCATAACAAAGCCAGGGGAATAATTTTAATAGCTGACAGACAGGTTAAGTAACAGGACCCGCCAGAGTGACAAACTCAGGTGGGGGAGGGAAAAATACCTTTTTCCAATTCAGGGATTCCCAGGTAGAATGCATATCTTCAAAGAGGTTATTTAACATATGATAAGACTGTCAGGAGTCTTTTCTTCAAAGCCAGTCTCTGCTAACTTGCTTCTCTCAGAGCAGATATTGATTAAGCTGATTAAGCTCTAAGGAAATTAGACAGTTTCAAGGAAACGCCTCCTCTGGGCTAAGCAACAATCTAAATCTGATAACAGTGCCAACAGGCACCAGGCAGCCCCCTCCCCAGTCGTACAAAAGGTATAAAAACCAAAGCTTTTGCCCCAACTAGTGGGCAACCCGATAGGGACCTCCTCTCGTTTTGAGAGCTGTTATTTTCTACTCTAATAAACAGCCCTCTGTTACAAACTTGACCTCTCTAGTCCATGTCTCCATTCTTCTGTGTTATGAGACCACGAATCCTGGCGTGAACACACACACACACACACACACACACACACACACACACACAATCATCCTACATCACCTTCAATTTTGTTGATATTATGTTCTCTTAACATTATTCATCCATTTCCTTTTGAAGATTAAAATTATGCTTTAATAAAAACAAATTTTTATAGTGGTAACTTACTTTAATTTGTTTTAAACTATATCAACTAGATTTTTTTTCATGGCCTTATATTCATTCATGTGTTTTTGTGGTTGTGACTCATTCTGGATATGTATTAATTTTCGCTTTTGCATCTCCATTTCTGTGTGTTATACTTTCTCTGTCTAGTAGTTTTGGCAATGAGTTCACCCAACTCCAGTTTCTAACAATGCAAAAACAGCTTGGGGACCCCGCCACTTGGTGATAGTGGATATCGTAGCATCGGCCACCAAGCAATCATGGTGGTTTATCTCAATCCCCACCTCTGCCAAGATCCCCAAATAATACATAGCTTCAGGGAGTTATAAGCACATTTCCACTCACTTTTCGCTATGTGTTTCTCACCCTTAATGCCTGTGTTAGAGTGGGAAGCCTTGTTTTACTACTGTGCTTTAAATGGAATTATTTACTTTTCTTAGAGAGGGAACCTTTCTTCTGCTGTCTGTTGTTCCTGTAGAAGGTTGGGAAGTTTGCAAATGAAGCACCGTGGTCTGATTTATGGTTGAATTCTGATTATGGATTATGGAAATATTTATGTTATAGTTGAACTCAGTAAGTTCTTTTCTAAATCTTATATTACTAATTGAAATTATTATTTAGGGGTGTGTGTGTGTGTGTGTGTGTGTGTGTGTGTGTGTGTGTGTGTGTATGTGTGCATGAGTGTTTTGGAGTTTTCTTCAATAGAGTATTGAAGTGTCCCAAGCTTTAAATCCTCATCTGTAATATAGAAGTAGATCAGATATCATAAAATATCTTTTTCCTTGAAGTATAATTTTCTTTGAAAGTCATGTACACTGTCATTATCCAATGAAATTTGTCATATATATTCATTATGATAATGCCACTGTATGTGTAAATAAAACTACTTTTGAAGTACATAAGAACTAAACTTCATATCTAAGAACATCTGTGATATTTTTAAAGAAAACTGTGTAGTTTTTCCCTGTTAACCTTATTTTGGGCAACATATTGGGTTGTTGGAAAAGTCATGACTTATTTTTTCTTTGTTTTTCATTGCAAAAATGTGTCATGACTTTTCCAACAACCCAATAATAACATTATTCATAGACTGACTCTAAAAAAAAATCCTAGAGATTCAAAGTTATGATTTTGGCTGTTATTGTAAAATTCTGTAACATTAAGACTCTTAAAGAATGATTGTTGTGTTTGGCAAATTTTTACACAGAGAATTAAACATTGTCTCTAAAATATCAGATTCATAACCCAGATAAGAACATGAAAATAAAAAGGCAGCTTTGGAGTACAGTCACATATGTTCATCTGACATATTTAATTTTCATTTCCAGCTGAATGATCATTGATTTGCTGAAATAAAAATTATGCACAGGGTTAAGTAGGCTTAAGTTTTTAAGCCATGAAAAGGTGAAATTAAAATATATATTTTTTCATTTTGTAAATAGAATGATATAATTTATTTCTGGAAGGAAACTTACCTCACTTCTAGTTTAACAACTTTCATTTATAGAGAATAGCATGATTGCTCTTTTTAATTGCTACTGCTGGATATATTTAGTATATATACTTTGAAATATCATACAAAGGAAGTTACTGCTGGATATATTTAGTATACATATTTTGAAATATCATACAAAGGAAGTTGAATATTTCCACTACTTTTAGTGTATTTGAAGATGCATTCATTAATATTAAAAGAAT
>NW_017732846.1:117798-118763 GCF_001890085.2 Hipposideros armiger
ATAGGATCTTTTACAATACTGCTTGAAAGTACAAATTATTACACTTGTCTCTGAGTATCTAATTTCTATAATAAGTTATAAATATATCCTCAAATTGAGAGTTATGAAAATCAGATAACCAGTAATCCAGTAATTTTAGATGTACTATATATATATATATTAAAAGATTTTGTGGAAATTCAATAAATATTTCCATTTTACCAATAAAAGTTTAAATGTCCCTTCTCCAAAATGACTAAAATTAACACAAATGTCATTGCATCAAAAGACACAAATAGATATTGACATTGCACTTAAAATGCTTAATATGTTTTTATAAATATATACATCTATACTTCTAAAGTCTTATAAAAATAAATGTAATAGTTAAAATGTTTCAGAATAGAAGAGAAAATTGTGAGATTTGTCCTCTCTAATATAAAAATATAGAAGCCATAGAATCAAAATAGTGTGGCACTGTTAAAAATAGTTATGAGGAGTTAATGAAATAAAATAAATAGGCTAATATAATGTAGGAATCATCATAAATACATGAGGGAACAATAACCATTTAAATGTGGTTCTTGTTAAACTGTCACTTTGTAATATAAATTTTATATTAAGCCTTCACAAGTGTCTTAGTTCAGGTTGCTATAACAGATACCATAGATAAGATGGTTCAGACAGAAAACGTTTATCTGTGACAACTCTGGTGTTGGGGGTCCAAATAGACAGCTAATTCGGTTTGTACTGTGCGCCCTCTTCCTGGTTTGCAGATAGATATCTTGTTGCTTCCTCACATGGAGGAGATAATTTTTTTTCTGTATTTTCTAATAAGAACACTAAGCCCATCATGAAGCCTCACCCTCGTGAATAAATTACTTCCCAAAAGCCCCACCTCCAAGTGGGGATTAAGGATTCAACATATGAATTTTTGGGGTTCACAGACATTGTGTCCAAAGCACCCAGCATCAAACAGATAGATA
>NW_017732846.1:122246-124137 GCF_001890085.2 Hipposideros armiger
CCAAAAATGAAGGTTAAATAATTAAATAAGTAAAAACTTAAAAGAAAATGGCTTATTTCTTCTCAAATAATGAATATTTCAAGGCAATTGGGCAGCCCATTGAGTCTCTAAATTAGAGCAGATTTGGATGTTTCTGACAGTGTTCAGATTTTGTTTTCATCCTCTGAGATTCTGAGATTCACTAGGGAAACCCACCATTCCAAATGTGTGAGAAAATACATAATGTGTCAACACATTGTGACATGGGAGTGATACTAGTAAAAGCTGTTTAGGTCTATTAATAATGTAAAACCAGTTCATTCTAACATGGAAACACATGAGCACATTCCAGGTCTTATTGTTTCTTTTCCTTTTTGTTTTATGCTTAATTGCATCTGTAGCAATGTTCTATAAATTAGTAGACATGGCATAATTTTCTGACATACGATGATTTGTATGGAAAATTCTCCTTCATTTGGAGCCAGTTATTTGCAAATTAGATCTAAAACTATTTTATCCACACGTTGCTTTTCCCCATTTATATTACTTCCTTTTCCTCTGTTTTTTTGCATCATCCCTAATGCTACCATGCAAATGACAACTGAAAGATGTTTTGCAAAACTCATGATTTGGTTCATGAAATTTGTTAACCGATTTGTTGTTTCTGACTTCATTTTTTCACAAAATGAAAGAGAAAGGAGAACATAAGAGCAATAGATAGGTGAATTTGACCTTACCAAAATGTGTCCAAAGTAGGAAATGTTCACAGATATAAATATTCAGTAGGTTTCTTTTTTGGTTCATGGGTAGAATAATTGATCTGCCTCTTCCAACTTTACCTCCATTACCTAAGAGTACAAATTACACAGAAAATGTGCTTATGTTTATTAGCTCCATTATATTGACTATTATTAGTCACTTTTGTTGCTATTTCTTACATTCAAATTTGTTTAGAAGCATCATGTGCGTCTTTTTTTTTTAAACTATTGATTAAATGCTGAAGGTTCTAATCTTGGCTAATACATTGAATTGCTTCCATTTTGTCAATAAACATTTTGAAGCGATGACAGTGAAACTTGTCTGTATGTATACTGATTATTGCAGTTTCTACAGAAATGTGTGTAACTAATGTGATATATGACAAGGTGACCCAAGGATAGTGATGGCGGTGATAACAAGTGGACTAGAAATCCCAGCACACTTGTCACCTCAATTCAGTGAGGAAAAGTAAAGCTCCACAAGATTTTTCCCCTGGGGTAGCTTGTTTGTCATTTAGTTTGCTCTTTCATTATTATTGTAAATTGAAATTAACTTTCTCAATCTCATCCTTAATATGCTAAGATATGTCAAATGTGTCCAATTGTCTTGAACAATTTGAATACATTCTATTTTAATCTTATTGATGATATTGATCTCATTCTACTCCTCAAACAACACAAGCCAAAAATACGCCATCCATTTCTGCAAATGAAACCTCTAGGTGAAGGTTAATTACAAGGCTTGCAAATGAAACAACTGAAAAGAGACAATGATCAATTGAAAACAGACCCTAATAGAGTAGGAGCATTTTCTCTTACAACATAAGGACTGGAATTATAAGCCACACATGCCAGTCCCCAGTTCCCCATGCCAGCTGGGGGTACATTTGATCCCATTCTTTTCCACTGGATTTGAAAACTGCTTAATTACCCTTGTATTCTAATGAATGTGTTTGCAGCAGGGCGTTGAGATCTAAATCTTTTCTCTGATGCAGAGATGGGTTCAGTTTATCTGTCTAAACAGAGGATTATTTTCTTCTCATGCAGATACATGTTAGACTTTGATATAGTAAGAAAAGGACATATTTATAAACTTCCACTTTAAAAAAATGCAGTGAAAGTAAGTCTGCTATGTATGTGTGTGTGTGTGTGTG
>NW_017732846.1:124227-134650 GCF_001890085.2 Hipposideros armiger
TGTGTGTGTGTGTGTGTGTGTGTGTGTGTGTGTGTGTGTGTGTGTGTGTGTGTGTGTAGAGGAGATTGGGAAGAGAGAAGCAAACTGGCACTTTTTCAGGGAGTCTAGCTATTTGCTATTCCACAGTTGCTTCAGGAGTCTGCGGTGGCAGCTGGTATTGCCTCTCTGATGGCCATGCTTCCAGGAAACAGCAGAGAGCTAAGACTCAACCTAAAACAATAAACTCAATCCTATTAACAAATTACTATCCCCCTCAGTCCCCCCATACCAATCCCTTTCCAGAAAACATCTGTCTTCCTGGCCTTCTATTTGCATGCATCAAGTCACTTCTAAAGTTCACAGCTTCCTGAGCATTTTTCTATTCTCTATTTAAAAATGTGTTTTTCCCACCATCATCTGACAACCTTTCAGCAACAGAAGTTGTGCGTGCTATTCAGTTTTATTGTCTCTGTCAAGAATACTCTGCTCACATACTAAGCAATGAAGAACATGCATAACTAACAAGGAGCAAAAATCATTGGGGGAAATACTACAAAAGAAGATAAGGAAGGCCTTTAGAGAAATTTAGCTTTAACTATTTCATTCACCTTCCTCCAATAATGTATTCTGAGCCAGGATAGTTTTTTCATTTCTTGTTCCAGGGTATTTACTAGTTTTCCTTTGCTGTATTGTTTTTTCCTTTACAAGAATTCTGCCTCCCCTCATGTTGTACACTTACCCATGTACAGTTAACTAAATATATTTTAAGACTCATTGGTCACCAAAACTGCTTCCCCCCTTTTATGTTCCCTGTTGAAATCTGTTCTTCTTTCAAATATGTTTTCACTAAGAATATTTCTTTCAGAATTATCTTTAGATAGATACCTACAAGGTACTTTCTTTTCCTTTTGATTGTTCAAAATGCCTTTGTTTTGTCTGACATGTTTGTTATTTTCAATTGGGGCATGATAGTTAAATCAGTTTGCATCTCTCAATAGTTTATTATACAATACTTCATCTTTGTCTTTCACCTTCTGTCAATAGCTGTGTGACTTTTGGCAACTAAGTATCTTCAACCCACTGAGCCTTGGTTTCCTCATTTATAAAAAGGGGACAATAACAAGGATAATATTAACATGGGCCAGTGAAGTGACAACCTCCACAACTATTGGGTTGTCGGAAAAGTCATGATGTATTTTGTCTATGTTTTTCAAAGGTCATTTATTTATATCAAGAACAAAGATCAATCAATGATATATTGCCTATTTTGTTCAATAACCTTTTGCCATCTTTCAGTGAGCTTCATAATTCCTCGTTCATAGAAGGACCTGTCTTTATTTGCAAAAAACTGAACAAGGTGCTNAAAAACTGAACAAGGTGCTGATTTACAGCCTCATCTGAATTGAACATAATACCACGCAAGGAGTTTTGAAGAGAGTGAAACAAGTGGAAGTCTGATGGCACAAGGTCAGGCAAGTATGGTGGGTGTGGCAAAACATCCCATCCAAGCTCCAATATATTTTGACGGGTGATCTAACTTGTGTGTGGTCTCACGTTGTCACGATGGAACACAACTCCTTTACATTTAACAAGCTCTGGATGTTTCTGGATGATGGATTCGTTCAAACTGTCCAATTGCTGACAGTACACATTCGAATTGATTGTTTGGCTCCATGGTAAGAGCTCGAAAAACACACCTTTAAAATTCCACCTTTAAAAATTCACCACACTGAGAGCATAACCTTCCTCTGATGAATGTCTGCTTTTGATGTCGTTTGAGGTGAATCATCACGTCGGGACCAAGACTGTGTGTGCACCACATTGTTGTCAACAATCCACTTCTCATCTCCGGTTATTAGTCGTCTCAAAAAAGGATCGTTTTTCTCACATTTAATGAGTATATTGCAGATGTTAATACGTGCCGTCAAATGGACATTTTTGAGTTCATGTGGAACCCAAATATCGAGCTTGCTTACGTATCCCAGCTTCTTCAGGTGATTGTGAATGCTTGAATGATGGATGTTCAATGTTTCTGCAGTCTCTTGTGTCGTGTAACATGGGTTTGACTCAATCAATGCCTTTATTTTGTTGTCATCAACCTCGGTGGGTCTCTCTGACCAAGGAATGTCATTGATATCAAACTCACCAGCATGGAATTTCATGAACCATCGTTGGCACTGACGTTCTTATAGAGCATTGTCACCGTAAACTTTATGCAACTTTTCACAAGCTTGATGTGCGTTCTTCCCTTTATGGAAGTAAAACAGGAAAATATGGCCAAAATGCAGTTTGGTCTTCCATCTTCAACTTGTTATAAAATCTCCAAAACTCAACCAAATCGCTCAATTTTTTTTTAGAGTGAAGCTAGAAATGTCAGCTGTCAAATGACATAGCAATAACATAGATGCGAATGACTCTACTACTTCCAAATATGAACCAGTGCCATCTGTGGCAGACATGCGTCATGACTTTTCTGACAATCCAATATGAAATGCTAGAAGCAAGAAAGAGAAAAAAAAAAACAGGTAGGATCATAAAGTACACGGTGTCATAGGAAAAATATAAACTTGACTATGAAGAGGAGGCACTGAATGGAAACACATTCCTGATGTGGAGTGAACTGAAAAATCACTATAGGAGGTTCTACAGACAGGAGTGATGCTGGGATAAAGTGGCAGTTACATGGTAAACAGGCATGAAAAACGTGTAATCCTTATTTCATGAAATGCTTTCCATTTAATCCAAAACAATAGCTATATGGAAAAATGTGAAAAAAAAACAAAAAACAAAAAACAAAAACAATAACCAAAAAACACAATCCAGTAGCTACAATGGAGCCACTAATTTTTTTGGAACAAAGGGAAATGCTCTCATCTGTTTTTTTTACTTGATTCATATCTTGGATTGCATAAAACATATTAGTCTTTGTTTAAGGTTCAGTTGCTTTTTCACTTTTGTAAAAATCTCTTTTAAACCCAGTCATATGGTGTGGGAGGTTTTCTGAGATTTGCAGGGCATCTGCTTGAGTCCTAACTGAGATTTCTTTAAAAATAAAACAAACTGTGAGAACGTAGGTCTGACAAAAATGGACAAAACCCCCTGTTACAATAGAAACGCATATCTATTTATCAATACACTTTAGCACAGTTGGCTAGGAAGAGGGGCATAATCAAAATGCATTCCATTGGAGGATTTGTGCAACTTGAAAAGCTAATAATTTCAGATTAATTAGAAGTTATCATTTAGAGTAGTAATTTAAATGTTTATATTTAAATATTTTAAATGTAAATTAATATTAAGACATAATTTAAAAATATACAGCTATTGCACAGAAAGCTTTTGGCTTTCTCTTTGCAGCATTGAGGAGATCACCACTATAAACTGTTGTAACACTATTGATTCTGTTTGAGGCAGTATACTTTTAAAAGTCAGAAAGTATATTCAACTTCTACGCAATTTTTGAGGAGATATGTGTATAAGCGTTTGTATGTGTGCTGTTCTTTTGTTTTATGTTGAAAGCCCTTTCAATAAATAATTCATCAAGACATAATTTTTGTATGCTCTTTTACTTCTAACATTGAAACCTTGAAAATGAAAGTTGCCTTCTACCTTAATGATTGATTGCTTAGCTGATTGGCATACCTCCTAGTTCTAGTATATTCTAACATTTTTTTCAGTTTTACTGGAATTCTGTTTCACTACATTTTTCTTAATTTTCAAATAATATAGGATATATGCACTTTTTAATTTAAAAAAAGGCAACTATCCTAGTACGACAAAAATAACTTCAAAATTCTTTCTCTACAAACAACACTCCAGAGGCAAACATATTCAACAGTTTGTTATTAATTCTTATAGATGTTATTTAGATTACTCGTAGATTATTAATTTTAGGCATTACTTGCTATTTGAAATTTTCTTTCACCCAATATATAATTAAATAGAATATTACTGCCAGTGCTTTTCCTCATAACACAAGGTGCTATCTTTTAAATATTTTGTCATATTTTGATAGTTCCATTTGACTTTAGATTATGTGAGATGAGGGCATTTGTTGCCTAGACTCCTCATCACCTTTCCTTTTCCCCTTTTGACCACCAAACTTGAGTCAGTTACATCTTTGATTTTATCATTTTTCTAAACCTATTTGGAATTCTAATCAGTTAGGCATTCTTCCTCCCAGAGAACACTAACCTTAAAATGTGTGTGCGTGTGTGTGTGTGTGTGTGTGTGTGTGTGTGTGTGTAGGAAGGTCACTCTTAAATGACTTTTATTTGTTTTCATCTAAATTATTCCATCCCTATAATTAAATTATTTTCCTGCCATAGCCACCCACATTTGTCTATATAATGCATGTTTTACCAAAATTTATCTAAATTATTTTTCTTTAATGTTGTTTATTTGGTTTTGCTATCCGAGTAAAGTAGTCCTTCTAAATAAATTTGGAAGTATCTATTCTTCCTTCATTTTCTCAAAATATTTGCACAGGACTTATAGTATTACTTTTCTAGATATTTGAAAGAATTTACCAGCACAGCCATCTGTAGAAAACTACACATATTTTTCCTGTATTAGGAAAGTGTTTTATTATGAAATTGATTTTTAAATAAATACAGGACTATTCTAACTTACTTTTTCTTGTGGAGTCAATTTTGATAATTTGTGCAGTTAAGGACTACATCAATTTCTTCTAAGTTTCTAATTATTGCCATTAAGATCTTCATAATATTCCCATTTTATATATGTATATAAAATTAATAATATATATATATTATTAATTCTATATATATTTTGTAAAGATGTTTCCTCTTTCACTCCTGATATTTTAATTTGTGTTTTTTCTCTTTTTCCCTTGATCAGTGTATCTACAGATTTATTAATTTATTAATAATTTCTAAAAATGAGCTTACAGTTTCATTGATTTTTCTGGTTTTCTGTTTCATTTTTCTTTCTTGTGTTTATTATTTCCTTTCTCCTACTTATTTGGGCTTAACTTAATTTTTTATTTTGCATTTCTTCTTATATATATATCAGTAGGCAAGAATTCCTCTGAGCTTCCACTTAGCTGAAATATAATCAATTTTAAAATTAAATTTTGTGTGACATACATACATTTCTAGATTGACTTTTTTTTGTTTTACCACTTTAAAGATGTTATTCTATTTTATTCTGACCTGTGTGTGATATATCATTAAAATTTTTTTCTTCTGTATTAAATATGCTTTATTCATTAGGTTGCCTTTCTTTTTCTCTCTCTTTTTTTTTTAAGTTGGCTTCCAAAATGTCAACTACTACAAACCTAAGCATAATTTTTTTGGGTTTATATTTTACATTAGTCAAACATTTTGATAACGTAGGTTTATGCTTTTTCCAAAAAAGTGTCAATATTTTTTCAAATATTTTCTGCACAGTTTTATTTCCAAAATTTCAATTGCAATTATATTACAAGGGTTGATATTGTCCAAAATGAGACACTGTTCATTGTTTTCAAACATTTTATTTTTCTGATCATGCTTCAGTTTTATAATTTATATATATTTATCTTTTCTTCTGTAGTCTCCAATTTGCTGTTATACTCATCCAGTAAATTTTTGATCTTCTATATTGTAATCTTCAATTCTGGCATTTTCAATTGGTTTATTCATATTGATTCAATTGCTCTGCTGAGATTTGTGTTCTCTTCAATCATGTCCATCACTTTGTTCATATAACTGAACATATTCAAAATAGTTTTTTTTTTTTTAAAGATTTTTATTGGGGAATTGGGGGATGAGAACAGCGCTGGGGAATTGGGAGAAGGGGAACAGACAAGTTGCTGTCCTTTTGTTCTTCAGTCTAGTTGTGGATGACGTTGCTTCACTGGCCCAAGTTGGCACCATCATTGCGCTCTTCCCAGGCAAGGCAGTTCCGTAGCTGGCTTCTGGACAGCCGCTCCTGGAGGCTTGAGGGCTGCTCCCACTGGCTGCTGGCTACACACGGTAGCCCATTGCAACCCACTGCAGCAGGGCCTGCAGCCTACGCTGTCGCTGGTGACACACAGCAGCCCAGCTCCAGGTTGAGCTGCTGTTCAGCATCTTAGCTGTGGAGGGCAGTGTCACTGGCCCTCATATGTGGGATCCAAACCGGGGCCCTCTGGCATCCCAAGCCAGTTTTTCACCAGTGAGCCACTGGCCAGCCCTCAAAATAATTTTTAAAGTCCTTGTCTTCTAGTTCCAGCATTTGGGTCATCACGTGGTCTGTTTTTGTTTTGTTTTAATTGATTATCTTTTTTTCTGGTTGTTCATATAAAAAATTATTTTTCAATTTTATGCAAGATATTTTTGATGACCTGTTGGAAGGTATCTGGAGCATGCGGTATTCCTTTATAGGGTGTTAAGTTTTGTTCTGGAAAAGAGTTAACTATTTGGCAAATTATTTTATTCTGCCAGGCTTGATTTTATTGTTTGAACATGTTATTTCTGCTATTCATAGGATCTGGCCTTTACCTAGCACATAATCTTGAATTCTAAAGCATGGATTCATTCTAGTACAAATTAATTTATCCTTGGCCCAAATTCCAAATTCTCCCAGCACTGTACGGCCTTGGGTGGTTTCACGCAGCTTGTCGCTCCAGCAGCAGTTCTTCTCTTCCAGACTCAAAGGTTTTACCCCATGAAACCATAAATCAGGCTTAGATTAGGCAAGGACTCAGAAACCTCCATGTAGACATCCGGTGTTCACCTTTGTGTGCCTTTCTTCTCCCCATTCCTCTTTAGTGTTCTGCTCTGAAAATTTCTACAATTTCAACCACCCTAAATTCTGAGCTCTGCCTCTTCATGTTGCAAAAACACCATGGTCTGCTATGCCTCTTCTCCACTTCCTATTCTGGGAAGTATTCCCAACTAGAGATATGAAGGACACATGGACTCCAACTTGAATTGTCTCTTCTCTCAAGGATCACACTCCTCTAATCCAATATCTAAAAACACTTTCCTCACTGGTTTTGAGCAAGGTTAACCCCAGTTAACACTACATCACTGCTGGAGGGGAATTTAAGCTTTCATTAGATATTTTTGTTAATATCAATGCTTCAGGCTTTGATGTCATTCTAATAAAGGAAATTATAATCATAACTGGAACTGACCCTTCAGATTAATTTTTAAAAGATTTTTTAAAATTTTCACTCTTAAAATCTGACAATGCCATAAGATATCCAAAGACATTTCCTGGTGCTTTATTTTATTGCTAGACCTCTCCTAATTTAATATATAAATAATTGGTATATTTTATGAAGAACAGAAATTAAACATATTGCTAAATTACTTATTGCATTTTGGTATCCCTTATACCTGTCTGTCTCTCTCCATCTGCACTAAAATCACCATACGTCATACCTATTTTAAGTATGAGTTCTTCTTTATTTCAATTTTATTTTCACAGCAGTTGATTTTTTCATCCAGGCTAGTTGGCTATAATTTATTCTTTACATTAGAGTTGCAGTGAGTCTTTAAAATGAGCATATAATTCTGCCATGCCCCCACTAGAAAACATTCAATAATTATCTACTGTTTTCAAGATAACATTCTTAGGCCTAGCATAGCATAAGAAATTATTATGGAATAATGTCTCTTTATTTCTCTTAAAAAGAAAAATACCTCCAACTTCAACTCTCTTCATTGCTATATTTCCTACTAACCCACAATCTATGAGATAGGCATACTTAGATATTGACAGTGCTTCTTAAAACTCCATTTTTCTATACTAAACCATTATTTTTCCTGTATTACTTTAACTTAGATGTATTTCACTGCTTTAAATGAATGTTTCCTCACATTTCTTCACTCATGCATTCTAACCTATTTGAGGACAAGACTAGAACAACACTTGATATTGTTGGTCAATAGATTTTGATAAATGAATAAGATCTGTTGAATCATCAAACAATGTTGTTTAAGGCATGTTGAATGGAATAAATAAAAGGTACATGTTTTAAAATATTTACATTTTTTTCAAACCATTAATAAATAATGCACAAAAACCTTTAAATATATAAGTGATAGAACAGGAAGTCATTAACGTTTAATAACTGAATGAAATAGTTTAATAAAACAGTTAAAAATAAAACTAACGCTGACATCCTGGTGAATTGCTATGAAAGAAATAAATGCCTGCTTCCATAGTGAACTCGCTTGTATTTCTCTCTTTTTTTTTTTTTTTAAGATTTTATTGGGGAATCGGGGTAAGGGGAACAGACAAGTTGCTGTCGTTTTGTTCTTCAGTTCTTCAGTCTAGTTGTGGAGGACTTTGCTTCACTGACCCAAGCTGGCACCATCATTGTGCTCTTCCCGGGCGAGGCAGATCAGTCACTGGCTTCTGGATGGCCGCTCTCGCTGGCTGCTGGCTACACACGGTAGCCCATGGCAACTCACTGCCACAGGGGCTGCAGCCTACGCTGTTGCTGGCAACTCACAGCAGCCCAGCTCCAGGTCGAGCTGTTGTTCAGCATTTTAGCTGTAGAGGGCAGTGTCACTGGCCCTCATATGTGGATCCGAACCGGGGCCCTCTGGCATCCCAAGCCAGTTCTTAACCAACACGCCACTCAGCCGGCCCTCTCTTGTATTTCTTAGTGAACACGATTTTTTAGCTGTAGAAACACAAGGACAGAACAGAGAATCCATGCACACTGCTGCGTTATTACACAGGAGAGAAAGATTTGTGGACTACCGATCCTTACTTCTAGACTAATATCATATATTTTTTTATAAAAGAAAATAATTACAATAAGATTTGAGTTCATTAGATATAGTTAACTTTAAGTACTGAAGTATTTTTGTTGAATGAATCAGGTAGTAAACCAATGCACAAATATACTTATAACAATCCTTCTTCAACATGAATTTCTTGACAAGCGAAACATGAAATACAGATAATTTTGAGTGGCAATTTATAAGTGCTGTTTTCACAAGGGACCCAGAAAGTGTTCAATTTGAGATCCGGGAAGTATAGATTCTGATGAAAGCAATAGGTGACCTTCAATCAACACCACGTTTGTTTTCCAGGCTGATATTGTCAAAAATGTTTTGAGAAATAAAGGCAGAATGATTTCACTGATAGATAAGAAATAGTAAGTTCTTAAAATAAATAACCATATGCTCCAGTTTTTGAGAAAGGAAATATAGTTTCAAGATGAAATTAAGAAGATCTTTAAGAAACTAGGCCAGGACAGAAAGAAATAAAGATATATGAGGCTTTGATAGCAAGTTTATAAGAAGTTTGATAAAAATAAAATAGTGGCATAATGAAAAAAAGACAAAATGTATGCATTATTGTACAACATAATGAATTTTTTTATTCTCTTCTCATACTCTGTGAAGAACAGTAACTGTCTTAGCTCAGACTGCCTAAATACAATGCCATAGACTGGGTGGCTTAAACAACAGAAATTGATTTCCTCAGAGGCCTGAAGGCTAGAAGTTCAAGGTCAAGGTGTCAATATGATCAGGTTCTGGTGAGATTCCTTTCCTTGGCTTGCAGACAACAGACTTTTTTCTTTGTGCTCACATGACAGAAGAAAGATAGAAAGCAAACCCTCTGGTCTATCTTCTTATAAGGACACTAACAATCAATGGATTGTTTGTCCCTTTGGAGTAAAAAACAAAGATTTGGAGTCAGGGTCTTAGAGAAATAAGAGAAGCAGGTAGTGGTGAGAACAGAATTCTTGAATTTGAGGTTGGAGAGTGTTTCAGTTATTGGTGACAGCAAGGTCTCAGGTATGATCACATATAGTGTGATGGCACAGAGGTTTATGTGATAATTCACCTCAGTAGAGAATGTCAAGTCCAGGATATTAGAAAGATCACCTATGGCGATATTAAAATCAGCACAGTTTGGGACAGAAGAAATATCAAAAAGAATAGCAACAAACTAAGAGCCAACATCTTCAAGAAATAAGGGGAGACATAAATGACTTCAGGAAGATCAGCTAGTGAGTGGAATTAATCTGATAGTATTAGCTTCACATATGGTTTTCATATTATGTTTAATCAGTGTGATATTTTATGCCAAGTGTTATCAAACAGCAACTGTCCAGAGATGGGCGCTGAATAACATAAAGTACCTAGAGACGCTTGCTTTCACTTATTTCCTATATCCTCAGGGAGAAGTACTAGTTATGATGGATAGAAGTTATAAGGCAAATGTCAGCTCTAAAAATTCAGCATTTTAAACAATGGTGTAGTTTAGAGAGAATAAGCCACAGTCACTGAATGTTCAAGCAAAGTCTGTATGACCATCTGTCAAGGATTCTGTAGAGAAGATTACTTATTTTCGTGGGAAGTCTTTTTACCACTCCAGCATAGTACCCTTGTATGGAAATAGGAACATATCACATATTGATCAAATCTCTCTCTCTCTCTCTCTCTCTCTCTCTCTCTCTCTCTCTCTCTCTCTCTTCTTCCTTCTTTCT
>NW_017732846.1:134705-145623 GCF_001890085.2 Hipposideros armiger
AGTGATTTTATGTATTGTAATTCTAGTACAGGAATTTAGGTACAATAATTCTAGGGACAGGACATAAAAAACATGGGCATGCATATCTTCAAATAGACTTGTGTAAATGGTACGTGAAAGTATAGTCAAGAAAGCTTTACAGATGAAAAAATACTAGAGTTTCTTGCTCTACAGGATGATGGGGGATTTTGATAGCCTGAGAAAAGGGGAAGCACATTTTAGGAACTAAAAAAGCATTTGCATATATGTAAAGGCACAAAAGAGTAGACACCAGAAAATGCCACGTTAACCTTGGTGAGGGATATCTGGGTATGGGGGAGGGGAGCTTCCGGGAATGGGTGGGAGGAGATGAGACAGGAGCTTGATCAGAAAAATCCTTGCATTTATACTCTGTTACCAAGAGTTTAGGCTTTGTGAGTTGGTTGGTTGCTTGCTTATTTCTCTCATAATGCAAATGTGCTCATGTCACCTCTGCAGTGTGGCAGCAGGGTCCACCAAGTTCTTGTCTGGGTAATCCTCCTAAATTCCACCTGGTCTTACCCTCCCACATCCTTCACAGTGAAAGTAAAATCCTTGTACCCCCTCTCCCCGCCTCATGTTCTTCTAAAGCTGTATGTTCTCTTTTCCCTCAGAGCCTGGTTAAAGCTCTCCCTCTGTTTGAGACAATCGTCTAATGTGTCAATACTGTGGGAGTATGGACTCTTTCCTGCAGGTGATTGAAATTCAGTGGATGAAAACAGGCAAGTGACTAGATTCAATGTGTGTTTATAAAAGCAAAAATTTCTGCTGAATCTGGGGAGGAAACTTGGAAGGAGGTAAGATCACAGAACACCTATCTAGATATGAGTTAAAAGGATACTTTAATGTTTTAGGAAGGAGAACCTTACGGAGAAATATCACAGAACATAAAGTGAAATAAGTTGGTTGCAGAGCTATTTAGTGGTCTACAATAACTAACCGGGTGCATAAAAGAAGGGTGGTGCAGGTGGTGAACACAAGCATGCCATGATTCTGGCCGATTAAGTAGATGATAGTGTCTTTCATCAGAACAAGTATTAAAATGAGAATAGCAGGTCTCGTTTTGAGGTAATAAGTGCAGGCTTAAGCTACTTATGTAGAGAGAAAACTGGCTTTATGCTGTATCTCTTACTCTCTACGTAGTATTGGACAGAAAGTATAACTTATGAAACTGGTGTATAGAAGGTAGATTTTAAATAATGAAAATGAAGAAGCTTTCAGCAGGCAAAAATGTAAAATGAGAAGGCAATAAATAGGGTGGGACATTATCTTGGAAAGCCTCAATCTAAAAGGATTGCACCCCACTCCCTCCAAAGGAAGCTAAGGTAGCAAAGTTATAGGACAATGAGGAGAGACATTTTACATGGCAGCCAAGGGAAAATTAAATTTTCTGGAGAAAGTGATCAAAAATACCATATGTGCCAGGGAGGTCAAATAAAACAGAGACTGCTAAGTGTTCATCACACAGGTTACTGCCACCTGTGGTCAGAGATGTCTCAGTCAAGTGGTAGGGCCAGAGACCTGACCACAAAGGCAGAGGAGTAATTGCAAGAAAAGTAAGTTAATAAGGGGATTGGCCCCTCCACAGAGAAATGTATCTATATTACAAAAGAAAAGCACCACAGGGCATTCAGGCGAGCAGGAGGGTATTTGCTAAAATGGAATTAGCTTCAATGCAGTGATATTTCAGAGTAAGAATGATGGCTTTGCATAATGAGACACTGTCACCCAAATTGTATTACCTATACAAAGCAAAGTGCCTACTCTAAATAATATCAGTGCTTGACCTGCTATCATTTGGAGCATCCTTATTTTTGTTTCCGTATGAGTGTACCAGAATTTGGGCCCTAACATTTCCATCTGAAGGTTAAGGTGATAAAAAAATGGTTGGGTAAGTACTTAAAAGTATTTTGTGACACTGAGACGATCTTTAAATCTAGAATATCCCTATTACTCTTTCAGCAGCAACTAGTTCGGGGTGTTGAATAGATAGCACCTGTCTGTGGGAGCCTACTTTGAAACGTCTACATACCATTAGGAGATGGGATTTCTGCCCTGTACCTCAGTAGGCAATTTATCATTGACACTCACTTCCTTTAAGACTGCAGTCTAATTTTTAAATACTCCTTTCCTCACCTTCAGCTAGTTGCAATGTCACTTTGTGTATTGTCATAAATATTTCATGTTGGAAATTTGTCAAGAGAAGAAAAAAAAAAGGCAATATGCACATGGTTATTCCCTGAGGTGTATTCTCTAATAGCTAAAATGTCCCATAATAAAGAAATTATGTAAATTATAAATACATTCAGTGACGTTAGGTACTATAATTTTAGTACAGGAATTTAGGTTAATCTACTGTAGTGCATTAATTGCTAGCCTATTATTTTATCTTTAAAAGAATCATGAAAAATTTTGTAACATATAAACATGTTATAGAACGGTCCTTTAAAAAGCAGAGTATACAATGATTTGGTCATTACTATTTCCACCATAAATATGCATATCCATATTGATAATATTTGGAAGATAATAGGCAAACATGAATAGTTGAATATGTTTTTGATTCAGAGGAAATTTTATTTTCTTCAGAATTCACCATTTTTCAATAGGAAGAGGATATGTCACAGGCTCTATTATTGCTTTTCTTCCAATTTATCCAGCTGCAAATAAGAAAACTAGTAAAAAGTTGTCAGCATTAAAACTACAACACTGTAATAAAGAGGTTTCTTGCCTTTTGTAAATGATATTAAGGTAACATTGTAATTTTAATTTCTTTATAGCATATTCATCAATGAGTAACATTTATCATCATGTTAATGGGCCACACAGGCATCTCTCTCCAGAATTCCACAAATAACCTCCGTGATTCTCTTTATCTACCACAGAAAACCCAAAGACATTTTGGTTTTCCTGAAGATTGCATTCTGCTCTTGGGTGAAACAACTGGGCACAAACTTCCAACTTTACAGATGATTATTAGATTTGAGTTGCCCTGAGACAGAATCCTTATGTTGCTCTGTGTTATTCTATAGTATTTGTAACTTAATTGTATTTTCACCCTAAGGGTTGAGAAACGAGCAATTAAAAACAAAGCACGATTGCTTCCATTGGTCTAAATAGAAATAAAGTCATGGGTTTTGTTGTTGTTATTTACTTTTTAGAAATGTATTGTGGACTTCATGGGCCTTTGATTGGGTCGCAGAGTAACCAACATAGTAAAGCCAGTTGAGGGGGGAACAAGTGGGCCACGTCCTGGGTGAACTCCTGAAAGCTGGCAGGGCTCAGCATCAGCTCCAGTGCTTCAGGCTGTTCAGAGGAGAAGGTGGAGCCCTCCCTCACCTGCAGATGTTGGGGCCTACAGGACTCACAGTGGAAAGGGATCAGCAGGACATCACTCACACTTCAGCACTCCAGCTAGCTGGCCAGTGAAAGCTTCATAGCTTGTTTATAATAGGTCTTTTCTCACATATCCACTTCTCTTAGCTTTACATTGCCTCCCTCAACATTCTTTCAAGGAGATTTTGGAATATACACATCATTAAAAACTGTGCCTCTTTTTCTTCCAGGATTCCCAAAGCCAATCCAGAAGCATATGAAGACTAGGTGTGATGCCAAGTGAAAAACCTTTGAAATGTAGATAACTTTGCCTCAGCCTTGCAGGGAAACTGTGAAGACAGTGGAGGTTACAACACAGGAAACAAGAACACCAGTATTTGCATCCCTGCACCAGTCAGCCATTGGTTAAGAGCCACTCTACATTTACCAGGGGCTGTCAATTTCCAGATACTTCCAGGTACTTCCAAGATACTACATACTCTCTGTGCATGCAGGCAAAGCTGGTATTAGCACCTAGTAGGATATCACCTTCTGACAAAGAGACGCGAGCAATGGCTGCTGGGAGAGCAAATACAACATCACAAATGTGTCAAAATAGTAAATGCATCTGAGGGGATATGGGTGGAGCTGTGATAGCGTCTGCCATACCATTATTTACACACACACACACACACACACACACACATATATACGATGCATACATATATACATGTATGCATGTATGTATATGTTTCCTTTTTTCAGTTGTCTCTTCAACAAATATATTTCCTTATTAAAAAAAAAAAAAGGTCCTTAGTGACTTTACTTGGAGAGCTTTATACCACCAGGGCACTGATAACGTCCTTCCTACACTCCTACCTCTCTCTGTAGTTCTTGATATCACTTCAATAATATGGAGAAACACACCTCAGGGGGCCTAATGAATGTTTTTCAAAGACATCTATCCCAACACAGAGATTGCACTAACGTTTGGATGGATGGATGATTTAACTTTTTTTTTTTTTTTTACTAAAAGATTCAAAAGGAAGGGCAGTATCAATGAAAGAGTCTGGTCATATCTAAGGGAAACCCAGTGGTTCATCAATATCACTTTTCTTCTTGGCATATCTCATTAAGGTGTGATATAAGTTACTTAAGAATTAATATGATGTGAAGTTTATGCTTCTCCTCTAGAATATAAATTTACACGAAGTCACAGAATCACATATTTTTGAAGTTAGAAGAAACAATGATGTCACTTAGCTCAATTCTCTCATTTTACAAACAAAGAAGCCATAGTTATAGAGATAAAATATCTTCCATGAAAGTGTAGGTTAAAAAATATGAATGTAACACTTTTCACTCTCAGCTCAATATTTTCCTGACTCTAGTTCCTTACATGCTATTCAATTTTAATAATGTCCCTCCATTGTCACTCTGCAATATGAATGTTTTATACACAGTAGGCACTTATGGTTATATTTAAAAGAAAGCCCAAATTCATATGTTACAAATGTATGTGCATTATGTTGTAGCTTCTACAGCTTTCAATGGCATGTTTTAAAATTTTTTTTATTCCATAATTAGCTCATATGGTAGCAGATTGATGGTTTGAATTTCAAAGTGGGTATAAAATTTTAAACATATACAGGGGTTCTAAGGAGATGCGGTACCTTTTTCTTTCCCTTCAAAATTGTTAAATTGTTCTTCAAAACGATAGGGAGGCAAAAATCTCAATTTTCTAAACAGCATATATACACAAGAGGTCACAGTTAAGGTTACCTTGGGAGTTCTAATTTTGAATTTCCTGAATTTTGTGGGTTTAAATAATAACTTTAATGTTCCATTAATGCAGGGTGTTTTTTACACTGAATTGTTTTATGTCTTTTATTCCATGCTAATGGACATTGTGTTGATTTCTGTGAATATCAAGGAGAGCTCAATATTCTAGTAAAATTCTCTTTAGTTCATGTTTTACCTTTTAAGTATTTTTACTTGAGTTTGACTAAAACAATGTAAAAGCTCTTTTATCAATACCATGTTTTTATTTTACAGAAAGTCACCAAGCGATATTGTTTTTTATATTTAAAATTAAGATGTGCCTTCTGAAAACTTTGAAAAATGTATGACTTGTTTTATTGTTTTGGTAGCTTTAAAATACCATTAAATCATTAGGGAATATGTTTGTCATTCAAATTTAAAACATCAGACTCTCCATTATAAAAAAAACAAAAACAATAAATGAATAACAGAAACTTCAATTAGACATGAATATGAATCACACTTATACTCACAGTGCAGTTCTTTAATGCTACAGTAATTTGTGAGTTTTTTGAAGGGAGTGATCATGTTTTAATATATTTTGTATAATTAATCAGAGTTCTGAATTATTTGCTCAGTAAATATTTATTGAATTAAATAGAATTCGAGTTTCTAAACTTACAGTTTTTATCTCTTTTATCTATTCCAAAATGTGTTTCTTCAATTTAAGTCAGGGCGTAATACACCACTTCCAATTAGTTTAGTGATAGTTCTGAGCTTTATTCTGCAGCAAATGCAAAAGGAAGGAGGATGTAACTTGGTATTATTGACAAACTTATTATGTGAAGACAGACTGTAAGCTTAGTGAAAGCAAGGACTGTTTTGTTTGCCACTCTGAGCCAGTAGCTATAATGTAATGCTATTCAAAATTGTCTCCCTAGAACTTAAAAGGCATGTTTACTATTTTAGCATCGTGTTAACATTGTCATAATATGACAAATGTAAGGTATTTCACATACTTATCTTACACATAATTTTTTCCTAGAATGCAAATACTCTCTGGACATATTGAGTATATGAGTTCAGAAAATTAAGTTCACAAACTTATCCTAGAAAAAGTGCTACAAATACTCTATGGTCACCTTTGAAGTACTCCCCTTGGGAAGCTATGCACCGATGCTAGCACCTAGTTCACCCTTCAAAGCAATTTTGGAACTCTTTCTGGAATGGCCATCAGAGCTGTTGTCATATTATTCTTGATGCCCTGAATGTCATCAAAATGTCTTCTCAATATTTCCTTTATCTTCGGGTAAAGAAGGAAGTCATTGAGGGCCAGATCAGGTGAGTATAAAGGGTGTTCCAATACAGTTATTTGTTTAGTGGCTAAAAACTCCTGCACAGACAGTGTCATGTGAGCTGGTACATTGTTGTGATGCAAGAGCCATGAATTGTTGGCAAAAAGTTCAGGTCGTCTAACTTTTCCATGCAGCCTTTTCAGCACTTCCAAATATTAAAACTTGGTTAACTGTTTGTCCAGTTGTTACAAATTCATAATGAATAATCCCTCTGATATCAAAAAAGGTTAGCAACATCATTGCAACATGTTTGTGAACTTAATTGTCAGAACTTGTATGAGTTTTTGAGGCATTAAAATTAAGAGCAATGGATGGAATAGTTAAGATAATTGATGATATTGTATGAAAAACAAATAAGAAAATCAAGATGGGTGACCTAATAATATCAGGCAAATGATTCCAATGGGCCAGATACAGATCACTCTGATATGCCAAAGTACTTAATTCTCTCATTCAAAATGTTATCCTTTTTTTGTATGTGAAGCTTAATATTCAGATAGTTAAAATATCATAGCAGAGGGAAAAGTGGGGAATTCAGGACGTGGTAACAAAGAAAACTAAAAAGCATCTATTAAAGTTGAATATCTGCATACTGTTTGGACCACATTTTAACCCCAAATATATATTTGATGGAAATGTATACTAATATTCACCATAATTCATGTGCAAAAATTTCCATAGCCTCACGCCTCACTTATAATATTCAAATCTGAACATAGTTGATATATATATATATATATATATATATATATATATATATAGTCACAAACACATACAGAGGATGCCTAAAAAATGTATACACATTATAAGAAAGGAAAAAACTGTAAAATTGTAATACTTAATACACACCAATAACAAAAGATGAATATAAATCACTTTTGACTTCTGCAATTACAAGAGGTGCTCAAAGTGGTTACCATCAGCATAACTTTAATATAGTTTTTTTCTTGCTTAAAATGCGTGTACATTTTTTGGCACCCTGTGTGTGTGTGTGTGTGTGTGTGTGTGTGTGTGTGTGTGCGCGTGCGCACATTTTATTTATATGTATTTCATACGTACATATATATATATACATGTATATGTATGTGTCAAATACATAAATGGAATACATGTGTATATATGTAAAAATGGAATATTTACAGTAATGCTAATGAACAAACTACAATTGTATGCAATAAAGGATATAAGTCTCACAAATAAGATGTTGCAGTGAAGAAAGCAGACAGAAATGATTTGATGCCATATAATTCCATTTATATAAATTTCCAAAACAGGAAACTAGTCTGTGGTGTTGAAGTTAAGATAGTGTTCACTCTGGGAGACACTGTGACTGAGAAGGAAGATTTTGGGGGCTGGTGATTTTCTGTTTCTTGATCTGAGTTTTGTTTATACAAATATGATCAGTTTGTAAAAATTCATTGAACTGTACATTTATGCATTGTGAACTATGTTATATAAATCTACACTAAAATTTCAGTTAACCAAAAAAAATGCTAAAATGAAAGTTAAATGCATTTTGGAGTCATATAGATTTAGGTCCAAATGGATCTCTAGTTTTACTGTAAGTTGCTTTTGGTTTCAGATGAGAAATGAGTCTGGACCTCCTATGTTATACAATTGTTTTAAAGAGTAAGACCAAAGAATAACGTAGTCATGGCATAAAATAGATATTTCAATAATAATTATTAAATGTTTATCTGTTGTTACATAAAAGTTCAAATGCATAGTGAGCACAGAGTTGGAAATCAAATCTGTCTGATTCTGAACCCCAAGTTTTTTTCTTTGTTTATATTGTCTCTCTCCTACTACAGTTTTCCTCTTAAGGAAGAATTACATGTTGCAGCAATTAAAGAAAAAAAAAAGAACTAATATCAGTTGCTTGTAGCCTAAACCTTTAAAAAAAAATCTAGGATGGAAAAACATGATTCAAATTTTAATTTTTTTGAACTCTCAATGGCCTCAAACAAGTAGTCATGCCAGTACAAGATGTTCTCAACAGTGATTTTGATTTACCAGTTGGTATTTTCTTTCATGAGAGTTCAGGATTTGATGACTTGCAACTTAACTAATTAAAAAAAAAAAAAAAAGAGGGAGCGAGAATGACTGAGACAAAGAAAGAAGGGTCTACGCAGATCCCTTTAGAACCTTGTCATTCTGTCACTGCACTTCCAGGTAACGCTGCGTTCTCTCAGATAGCAGCTTGTGTATTTCTCTGCCTTATGACAAAACAGAAAGATATTGACTTTTAAAGAAACTCTTTCTCATCTGTGAAAAATGTCATGATTTCTTGTTTGACTCACTATGTCTCTCACAGGTGGCTTTTGAATCACTCCGATTAGCAACTGATTTATTGAAACTGAACTTAAGTAGGGTCAATTTAAGCTAAGAAACAGAATATTTACCTGTTTTAATTTTTTAAAAGTGTAAATCAACTTCTTTGGCATAACTTGGATGAAAGTTAAGACACACAAATTTAACTTTAAGTCAACAAGTGATGACAGGTCAGGAGACAAACCTGAGAGCTGCCTCCTAGTTCCCAGCAGGTTCTGAAGGAATGGACGCAGATGTAGAGGCTGACCAGGTGAGACAGTGTCCAGGGCATGCAAAGTTCTCAAACGCAACTCATTACACCACCTGATAGATACCACAGTGGCTACCATAGGCTGTCAGAATTACAACCAGCATGTGCCTTTACAACCCTGGGCCACAAATGGCTGTCCATTCACGAGGGTGAGCATTTGACATCCAGCAGACATATCCATGAGAAACAGAGACCCACCCAGTCCTTTATCCTAATTCCACCAAAATTTCTTACATAGTGAAGCCTTGGGATTCAGGGTAAGATAAAAAAATACTAATGAATAAGAATAAAGCACAATCAGAGTGAAGTGAACAATCAATTGCAGGAAAAGAGGTACCTAGAAGAGGTCTTTGTGGCACTGGAATCATTTCTGATAAGCAGCAATTGAGCACTGGAGAAATAAAGATTTCAACTCTCTGTAGCATAGCGCTGAAAGGAAGAGGATACAAAGCGATGACAAATGAGGCTAGGCTCTTGTAACAGTAAAGCGAGCGTATTTGTTAACCTTTTTTTCCCCCCCTGGAAACATAGGAAGGACTCTTAGGAAAGCTCAGATATTTAGAATTCTGGGCAACAGAATAAGGGATATGAGGTTCAGTTGACACTTGTCTAAAACATTTATTAAAATATGGCTGTATACATTTTGGGAATAGGTTTTTTTTTTCCATAAAAGGTAAACCAATAGAGTAAGAGAATCGATTAGTGGTTGCCTAGGGCTGTGGGAGAAAATGGGGAATGACTGCAAACGGGCCCACAGAAATTTTTTTTGGAGTGATGGAATTTACTACACCTGGAATGTGGTAATAGTTGCACAACTCTGTAAACTTACTTCAATTATTTAATTGTACAATTACTAAATGGATTTTTATAGTATGTAGATGGTGCCTCCGTAAACCTGTTTTAAAAGTCTTTAGTATGTCCACTTCTTTGGGTAACAGGCTTCACTCTCCACTGCCTTTTCTTTGCAATGTGCCTTTTTCATTAGCTGTCCTTTCATTGTGTGTGATCCTTTATAGTTAATAGAGACCCTCAAGAAAAAAAAAATCAGAATCTCGAATTCCTTGACATCAATAAAAATTATTATTTTTTTCTCTTCTCATGGAAAGCAGAATAGAAAAAAAATAGATTAAATCAGTGTCTATTTGTCTTACAAAAGGTTTCTGGGCTCTTATCAAAACATAAGCCTGTGATCTGTAATGAAAGTGAGACTATGCAATGCCTGCAAATCTTTTATAATCCTAAAAAGTTAAAATCATACTGGCCTATTTCTTCATATTTCCATAAAAGAGTAGGAAGAAAGCACATTTTTGAACCTTTTGTGTATGAGAGAATTGGGATAGAATGTTACCACAGAGTAACCTTGAAGGAAAACAGAACCACCGTCACTCCCTTCTGACTCCTACACTAAGGCCTTGGAATCTTATTACTTGAAAATAAGTTTCAGAATATGCTCTTCCAAAACTCTGTTGTAGCCCATGCACCTAACTTCTTTGTCCTCTGCTCTCATTTTTCAAGTAAGCAAGGCCAATTCTTTGGGTCCAGACTGATGATTGGACAATCCTACTTTCAGGGAGAGGAATTGAAGTGGAGACATCTGTACTTTCCATGACCCTGAATTTGAAAATATAGGAAGCCTATGGGACACACATGACAAATCTTTATATCTATTTTCTTTCTTTTTTTTTTTTTTTAAAGATTTTTATTGGAGAATTGGGGGGTTGGGAACAGTGCTGGGGAATTGGGGGAAGGGGAACAGACAAGTCGCTGTCGTTTTTTTGTTCTTCAGTCTAGTTGTGGAGGACATTGCCTCACTGGCCCAAGTTGGCACCATCATTGCGCTCTTCCCGGGTGAGGCAGATCAGTCGCCGGCTTCTGGATGGCCGCTCAC
>NW_017732846.1:146513-158799 GCF_001890085.2 Hipposideros armiger
CCTATTTTTAATGTTTTGAGAAGCCTCTACACTGTTTTCTATTGTGGTCACATCATTTTATACTTTTACCAACAGTACACAGGTGTTCCAATGTATCCACGTCCCCACCGACATTCATTTCCTTTTTTTTAAATTTTTGATAGTGGCCACCTTAATGGGTGTGAGCTGATATCTTGTGGTTTTAATTTGCATTTCTCTGATGATTGGTGATGTTGCATATCTTTTTATGTGTTTGTTGGCAATTTGTATGTCATTTTTGGAGAAGTGTCTATTCAAGTCCTTAGTCCATTTTTTAATTGGGTTATTTGATTTTTTTGATATTGAGTTGTGATAGTTCTTTATATATTCTGGATAGTAACTCTTTATTAGATATATGAATTGCAAATATTTCTCTCATTCCGTAGGTTGCTTTTTCATTTTGTTGATCGTGTACTTCGAGACACAAAAGCTTTTTAAGCATAATGCAACCCTAATTACCCACTTTTGCTTTGTTACCTGTGCTTATCCAAGAAATCATTGCCAAGATCAATCTCATGAAGATTTTTCTCACGTTTTCTTCTAGGAAATTTATACTTTCATGTCTTATGTTTAGCTCTTTAGCCCATTTTGAGTTAATTTTTGTATATGGTATGAGTCCAAATTCATTGTTTTGCATGTAGATATCCAGTTTTTCTAACACCAATTGTTGAAGAGACTGTCCTTTCCCCATGAGTGGTTTTGGTACCTTGGTTGAAGATTATTTGACCATATAGGCAAGGGTTAATTTCTGGGGTCTCGATTACATTCACTGCAATCTACAACCTTTAACTCACCATTGGATAAATTTACCATCGAATTGGCTACCTGCTTGATTGAGAGGGCTATATCCTGAAGCAGCGAAAATATTCTGCTGGCAGTCGAGAGATGACCTGAGTCAGCAGGAAGTTTCTCTTTTATCACATGGTCTGTACTTTGCTTTAATGCTTGGCAATCTTCAAGGCTCTGCCTGAGTATATTTTTCTGAATTCTTTTGCATCAGCCTTAACATTAAAATATATACCTCTAACTGCATGACATTATTAATTTTGCATATTTGTGTGAGTCGAAGTCTAGCTTTGTAGCCCTATTGGCATTTTACCCAAGAGAAGGTGGAATTTAACCAAAAGTTAAAGAGTGGAACTTTAACTCAAAGTAGAACTTCATCAGGGGACACATAAATTTTCAGTTAAAGTGACAGTTGTTTAAAACAGATGTTACTAGAATATTTTTAATGACTAATACATGGTTTCTTTATAGAGTGTTTTATAATCTGATGTACAATGACTCAACAACTCCTATTATCAGGAAGACAATGTTCTATTTCTTTTAAAGTTGTCTTAAGAATTTTTTTCCTTAGCTAACTGTAAATATTAGACTATTCAGTTACTATACTCTTAAGAAGATTGAAATTTGTATGATTCAACCTAGTTCAGATCTAGATTTAGATTGGTATATAATTTCCATTTTTATGAAAATATCATGGTTTGTGTCTCCATATGGCAACCATCTTTCCAGTTTCATCATCTTTTTGATCCAGCCTACATTCATTCTGGTATAACTCATTCTCTCTCTCTCTCTCTATCTCTCTCTCTCTCTATTTTCCCCTACAAGTTGCTCTTTGATCCCTTCCAGTTACTCTTCATCAATACAGAAAAAAAGCAAAAAACGCAAAATCGTGATCCTCTACTTTTCTTATTAAAATGGGTCTCTAAGCTTTGGGGTCTGCTTATGCCTATAAGAAACCCACCAGTAACATTATTGAATCTTCAGTGACCTTGTCCACAGTCAACCACTTCCTGATGCTATCAAAACCCTATCTAGAAAGAATTTATCATTAGGTTTAATCTTGTCTTCTACATTTCATACCCAGTTCTGGTCTTTTTATTCTAACTCTATATATTAAGATTAATATTGATTTTGATAAGGCAACTTCAGATTACCTTTTATAAAATCATGTGTTTTGTAAGGCATGTGAAGACAAAAATGTTACATCCCAAATACAAGTATTTAAATCTCTCCAAATTTTCTCACTTTCTTTATATTTGTCATCTAAAGCCACATGTTATTATAATAGTTGAGGAACTACTACCTCACCCCAAAAAATATAACTTTAAGTTAGCATTTTGCCTGTATTTTTTTATAGAAAAAATGCTTCTCAACTTAATAAAAGGAAAACTTATTTTACAAATATTTTGCTTACTATGCTAAACTTTTTCACAATTATTTTGATAGTTTTACAAAATTTATTGTCATGTAGTAGATGACAGCAATAAAAATTTTTCTTTCTATGACTTCAGTGAGATTCTAATTTAATCAAAAGAGAAGATAGGTTCATAAAAACATAAATGAAATGTATGCCAAAATCTGAGTAGTGAAACGCAATAAATGCTAATTATCTGTATTATTTTTGCTTTGAAGCAAAACATAGCTATTTAAAGCACTGACTACAATTAAACTATTTAAAATAAAAAAAGTTCTCCTTGCATCCATTGACCAGCAATATTGCATTGTGATGTAAAATTAATTTAAATATTATTGCAGTCTCTATGGATTACTGTAACTTAAAGTGGTGTCTTCATGAAGCATCAAGGTAAAAAAACAGTGTTAAAAACATACCTTTAGTCTCATAATTTACTGTTCATTATAATTTAAAATTTATCTGAAATGCATTCTAGCCCCAAATTAATATTTATAATTCAATGATAGGGCATAGTATGAAGAAATGCAATAAGGTTGTAAGGTGAGTGAATTTAAATACATATTTTGATTCAGAGTTTAAGGAATGGGTTTGGAATCTGTGTTTTATTTAGCATCTCAGGAAATTCTGATGTATATGGTCAAAATGCTCACTTTTCATAATTCTGACCTATCAATTCACGGAAAGAAAATTAAAACAAAAGATGTAGATTTTAGACCATTTCCCTGATTCTTATTCAGCATTTCCAAATAATTGCTAAGCAGCTTTGATCTGGTTATTTTTATAGTATGCTGATACAACACATCTGGAATGGAGTTCTCATTCTTCCAAGCATTGTTTTTTATCTCAATTTCTTATGTTTTTTAGTAATGCCTTTATACTCACTGTACTCTACTTTTTCTTCAATCCTGTAGCAATGCTCCAGTTCAACATTCCTTAAACTCGTTTCCACCTCACTGAACTATTACATTAAACTCTGAAAGGCTTTTCAACCTTCTGTTGAAATGCACACGGCACAACGGAGTCATATTATTTTTCTAAAGCCACCCCAATCATATTACATTTGCACAAAATCTTTTAAAGAGTCCTCATCACATACTAAATGAAATCTACACTAATTTCTTAGTGAAACCCAGAATTATCTGTCCCCAAGCTGACTTTTCCAATCTTCACTAATCATATTTCTTGCCACACAGTCTCTCTGCTTTATTTTGCTTTGAACTACAAACCAATTAAACTGTTCTCTATTCACTACTTGAATTACTGTACTCATCCATTTTATGTTTATGAAAGCTTCCGGTCGAAACATTTCCTGATTTAACCAGCTGGAAGCAGATCTTCTAAAACTAAATAATAACTTTTGTTCTTTTCCCAATTAACTTATATTTAATATTATATTAAATAATGACATACATATAAGTCTAATTCTTTTCCTAGAGTACATATTCTAAGAGTGTGGAATATATTTCAAATTCATATACCCTCAGAACCTATTTAAAGCTCTCTACACAGTAGCCATTAAGATTTTTCAACAAATGATATCTGGTTTCCCATTCCAGCTTTTACTTCTTTTGAACCAGTGCCCAGAAGCTAGTACATTTTATTTTACTTTAATAGAATGTATAGAAATGCATTCATTGTGTTTAATATTTAATAAACATTTGTATAGAAGTAACTTTTGCCAGACACTCTTTGAATCATTAAAGATACATATATAGATATATAGCTAGATATATTATATTTTATTTTATATATTAGATGACTATATAATTCAAAATATATTTAATCAAAGCAATATTGAATATTATAGTAAAGACAGTCAGAAAACTGAGCTTTATATGTAAATTGAAAATATTCTTTTATCATGTCAACTATAAAATAAAACATGGGAATTTAAATCCACTGTGAAAATGAACATTTACTTTACAATAAAAATGAGCATATTATGGGTAATTTTTAAAGATGTTTCCAGTTCATGAACTACTGGTATTTACTTAAACTCTTTATGTAGATACATTAGCTTTTTTGTACCTGGTCATGAAGAATTGTACAATGTCCTATGTACTGCTAATTAATTTTAAATTACCACCTGATACGGCTTTTCCCCTTAGAAATTCCTGTTAGTATAAGAATAAATATGTGATGGGAATGTTTACAATTTATTGAACAGTTATGGAATTTAATTTGCAAGTCAATTCTCATTTTGAAATAAAACTAGGCCTGCTTTATCTATGGAGCTCATCAATATGAATTATTATCCTAGTTATGCTAAGAATACTCTTTCATTCTTTTCATGTTTTTAATGTTTTTAATGTATACATAGAATTGCCAAATATATAAAACAAGAAAAAAGTATATAATTACAAATTTCAAATTTAATATTTCAAAAATCAAATATTAGAGAAAACTTAATTGTTAAATTAGTTAAAACTTGGATGAAAGATAGACAATAGAATGTCCTAGTTATTAAAATACTTTTCCTCTGTTAGATTTTGTTGCAAAATTGGTTTTAAAAAAAATATTTTTTTTACTACATGTGAGCTTGACTCTTTGAAATTTTAACAGTTTTAATAAGCTATTAAAATTTTTGTGTAGGTATCATGTAGTTAATAAATTGTATGTGTTAGTTTGGGGTTGTTTTCTTCTTTTTTTAATGAAGTTCATTGAGATATAGATGTTGTATAAAGACATGGGACTAAAAGTTATTCTGAAGGTGAGGACAATAAAGAGAGAACAGCTGAGGCACCAGTTTTCATCCTTGGGACACTCCATCCTTTAGGAGTAAAACAGTCAATCATTTCCTTCTTTGTGATTTTTTTTGCCTCAGGGAGATAAGACTCAGTACCTTATACACACCTTTAATAAAGATGCTCTATTGAGGTTCTTACAGCAATCTTAATAGAGAAAAGGGAAAACCACAAAAGATCAAGAAAACCACTCAGAGAAGTAGGAAAACATCAAATGGAGTACATGGTTATGGGATTGATAAAAGAAGAACAATCTTCAATGGCCCCCGTGGGCACATGAGGTTATTACCTCCTAGCTGCCTTCAATAATTCAAAAATAATACACACATTGATCACTATGTGTCAGACACTGTTTTAAATGGGTTAATAATGTTAATATCCTTGAATCCTCACAAAAATGCCTGGAGGTGGGAACTATTACATTGTTTTGTACATTTCAAATGAGGAGATTGCAACACAGGGGGTTGAGGAGTGGCTCAACATCACAGCTTTCTCATCACATAGGTAATGGGAAAGGCGAATCACCCACGTGGCGAGAGACCAACTCAAGAAGAGGGAAACCAACTCAGGCAGCTTGGCTCCAGCATCCACTGCAAAGGATTTTTTGACTCCCTTTTCTGTTATCAGTTGTGTTTTCTAAAAGGATATGTTGAAATCCCAACTCCAAATACGTCAGAATGTAACCTTGTTTAGAAATCGGGTCATTACAGATATAAGTTGAGATGGGGTCTCACATTAAGTACAGTGGCTCTTAGTCCAACGTGACCAGTGTCCTTAGAAGGGGAAACAGTCACAGTGGAGAATGCCATGTGAAGACACAAGACACACACAGAGATGTCCTTGTGACAAAAAGAAATACAGAAATTGAAGTGATTCATCATTAAACCAAAAAAAACCCCAACCAAATCTGGTAACCACTAGAGGGTAGGATAGAAGCATAGAACAGACTCTTCCATACGAGTAAAGTCTTCCAGAAGGAACCAACCTTCTTAGCACCTTGAGTTTACACTTCCAGACTCTACAACGGTGAGAGCATAAATGTCTGTTCTTTTAAGCCACCCAGTTTATGGTCCTTATTACAGCAACCCTAAGAGACAGTCCACTTCACAGACATTTTCTTTCTTAGAATTTTGTTTTATTTCACTCTCAGCCCTTATTTTGAATTATATCATAACCCTTACATTCATTCAATACAAAATAACTGACTCTCTACTATATGCAAAGGAACTTTTGAAAAATTGTAAGGAATGGCATAAGCTTGAAAAAGATAAGAGTCTTCGTAAGAAATACTAACAGTTCATAAGGATTCGAGTGAAGAAGACATACATAGTGCTGGTATCTGAAGTAAGCTGATATTAAATGACAGAATAGAAAACTTGGATTTTGTTTTGTTTTGGAGCATCATTGAAAGTTTTTGACCAGACACAGACTGTGACAAGAAGTGTGGAGCAGGAAGATCAATCTAACTGCAAAGACTTAGATCTCGCAGAGTAGAAATAACCAGAGGAAGGAGAGGTAGGAGACTAAGTCTCAGAGGCAGTGGTGCAGGTAAGACACATGAAGACAACTGGTATTTGATGAGAGCCTTTGAAAGAGATTCTGGGGAAGGGAAAGTCAGAGGGTATACTATTGCATATGAGTATGTAGAAACAGAAGATTAAACAAAGATCATTTCATGTTTCAAAACTCGAAGAAGGAAACTCTAGTTATGGCATTACAGAGGCAGTTTGTGACAAGAGGTGTATTTTATTTTATTTTATATTTATGGTTGACCTTATTAAGTGTGCGTGACAGGTGATGCAACTTAGATGAAGATAACTTAGGGCCGGCCAAGTGGCGTGGTGGTTAAGAACTGGCTTGGGATGCCAGAGGGCCCTGGTTCGGATCCCACATATGAGGGCCAGTGACACTACCCTCTACAGCTAAGATGCTGAACAACAGCTCAACCTGGAGCTGGGCTGCCATGAGTCGCCAGTGAGGGCGTAGGCTGCAGCCTCTGTGGCAGTGGGTTGCCATGGGCTACCGTGTGTAGCAGCAGCCAGCGTGAGTGGCCAGCAGCCACAGTGAGCGGCTGTCCAGCAGCCGGCGACTGATCTGCCTCACCCGGGAAAAGCGCAATGATGGTGCCAACTTGGGCCAGTGAAGCAACGTCCTCCACAACTACAATGAAGAACCAAACAACAGCAACTTGTCTGTTCCCCTTCCCCCAATTCCCCAGCGCTGTTCCCATCCTCCAATTCCCCAATAAAAAATCTTTAAAAAAATATATAAAAAAGATAACTTAAAGGTAGCTGGAAATGCATAACCTCATTTTGAAAAAAAACAGAAATAATAGCAGCTAACATCCTTTGGCCCAAACAATGCAAGCTTTCATGCTGTGCCTCATTCATCCTTAAATACTTCTGTGAACTGCAACCACTGTTATACACATTTACCAGATGAGGGAAAATGAGGCCGAAGAAGGTAAAATAACTTACCAATCCTGCGTGATCAGCAAGTGGGGAGCCAAAGTTAGGACCTAGATGATCACACTTCAGACCTTTGAGTCGTCTTCATTGAAAAAACAAACAAAAAAATAGCCAAATTAAATAATTAAATGAGATTCATGGATGCTAATTTAGAGAGTCCTGAGGGCCACAATCATAGTTTTCAGAATATATGAAGTAATGCACTTCCAAAAGAGCACTTTTCAGCTATAAAAAAGAGTGAAATCTTCCCTGCTTAGCCTTGGGTGTTTTTCCTTTTAAACCAGAGACTATTTTAGTTGAAATGACCCTCAAATGGTTCTAGCATCCATTTTACAACCACTAGATTATATATACCTTGAAATATTATTTCTATTAAGCCATAGCATAACAAGTATATTTATATAATAGTCAGAATTTTAAATAAAAAAGACATAAAAGTCTTACACTATAAGGCTAGTCCTTAAAACTTGAATCCCTTGGTAGCTCAGCCCCAAATGTCATAAATATACACGTAAGGTCAAGTCATTTAAAAGGGTGTTATTCTTTTCCAGGATGGTTTATAAAAAAGTTTCAGTAAAAAGTAAATACAATAATAATAGCAGTGTGCCAGAAGGTACATAGTGTTCCATGAATGTTATATTTCCCTAGAGATTTTGACTGAATGGATTACCTTTTCTACTTCTCCCCTCAACCAGCTTTGACATCAGGGTGGTAGACTGTTAAGTTTCCATATTTAAATGAACGCAGAGTGAATTTCACTGAAGTGGAAAGCAATTTTAAATACGTTTGTATAAAAATTGGCTGAATTTTAAAGCACTGATATCACAGTGAATAAAAATTACTCAAAAACACAAATCAGCATAGTTAAATATGCTGACCAGGTATGCTACTATACAGAGGGTGACAAAAAAAGGTATACATATTTTAAGATAACATGTCTTAAAATGTGTATAGATTTTTTGCCACCCCTGGCATTTGGACCACATTGAAAGCACCAATTTTCTTTATTATAGCCACAGCAAAATAAGTTGCATAGAGAAAAAATATTGGGCATAGTAATACATAGTATTTTAAATAAGTTTCATCACCATAACCTTCATAGATTGTATAGAAAAATAGCCCTGTAACTGTTAACTAAATATTTTTGAGCTTCCAGCTTTTGCGGAAAGCTATGGTGGTCTTCAGTTTACTGGGAGGAAATTGACCCGATTTCTCTGCCAGGCTTAGTGTATCATGCACATTTTTAGCAAAGCTATTTTCTGTGAAAAATATATAATCATAATCCATTTTAGAATATCATTTGATAAAGAGTATAACAGAAACATAAATTATATATAGAAGGGGGAAATATTACTACTGTGATTCTATAGCAATGATGGTTATTTAACTTTCTTTTTAGCAATCACCAACCAAAATATATTAGCTGGACAATAATGTTAAGACATTACCATTACATAAAGGGAATTCTATCTAGAGCAATAGTATTTAATGAACAGTGGAAATAATAACCTACTTCACTTGTGATTGGACTCTTTAATAGCTAGCAATATACTGGAGACATTATTGTGGAATCTCACTAAAAATGTTCATATTGATCATTTTTCAGCTTTATTGAAGAATAATTGATACATAGGGATTGTATATATTTAAGATGTACAACTTGGTGTTTTGATATTTGTATAGATTTTAAAGGATCACTGAAATCAAATGAATTAACATATCCATCCCCTAACATAGTTAACATATTTTACTTTGGTTTCCCTGTGGTGAGAAAACTTAAGATCAATCCTCTTAGTAAGTTTCAGGTACACAATACAGTATTCTTAACTGCAGTCACCGTGCTATACGTTAGATCCCGGGGACTCATTCATTTTGCATAACTGAGTCTTGTACCCTTTGACTAGTATCTCCCCATTTTCCACTTTGCCCATCCCTGTCAACCATCATTCTACTCTCTGCATCTACGAGATTGACTATTTTAGACTCTTCATGTAAGAGAGATCATGTAGTTTTTGCATTTTTGCATCTGGATTATTTCACTTAGTATAATGTCCTCTAGCTTCATCCACGTTGTTGTAAATGGCAGGGTATCCTTTTTAATGGCTGAATATTATTTCTTGAGGGATTCATCCATCAACAGGCATTCAGGTTGTTTCTATGTTTTGGCTATTGTGAATAATGCTGCAATAAATATGGGGGTACAGATATCCCTTCAATATACTGATTTCATTTCCATGGTGGAGGAGGAGTCACAGGAAGAGCCCATGGGACTATTCAAATCCATTGCTTTGTTTTCTGTAGACCCAGGGAGACTAGTGATTAGTAAATCCATCAGCTCCAGAGAGAGAAGAGCTAGAAAGCAGACCCTCAGGCAACAGCTGGAAAGGTCAGGGTGCTTGATGTGCAGTCCGATTCCTTCCAAGGAATAGCTGGAGTCTTAGTTTTATTGCTGGAGTGAGCTGAGGAGAAAAGCCATAGGCAGTGATCACATGTCCATTTAAATTCCCAGGAGACTAAGGATCACCTGTCCCATCGAGCCTCAAAGTCTGGTTACTTATATGCCAGACCTTGGGCAGCAACTAGAGAGTCCCACCATTAGATGTGCAGTCTAAAATTCCTTTTGAGAAGCAGTTGGGAACTGCGCTTTGTTGCCTTCTCCCCCTGCACTGACCACGGTGCGGAGCCACAGGAAGTGCTAGTGCACCCATTTCAAACCACCTCTTCACTCCCTGTGGTCCCAGGGGACTGGTGAATGCTGGGCACCTCACTTCCAGAGACCGGGGAGGTAGGAGTCAGTTCCTCGGATACAGTCAAGAAAGTTGAGGCACTCATTATGTGGTTCAAAACCTTCTCTTCTTAGGGAAAAGCTGGAAGCTGGGTGCTCCCTCCTGGTTGCTTGGCACTGTCTGGGAGAGTGGTTTAGGGCAAGATGCTGTATCAACTTTTCCTACCTGTTTTGATGTGGATATTGTCTCAGTTAACCTGGTATGCAAGAGTCTTTCTTGTTTTCTGAATTTCTTACAAATGGAATTGATCCAAGTGTAGTTGTTTATTCAGTGTGTCCATACTGATAATTTTAAAAATCCAACAGCCATATAATTGTACTTTTATTTCACAGAAATCTTTTAAATTAGCATTCCTCTTTTCAGTCTAATGTCTTATACACACACACACACACACACACACACACACACACATGAATGAGGTATGTACTCAAAAAATATGTTGTCAATAAATGAATGGCTGAGCACGAAGTATTACTTAAGCATGCTTTCTGTTTATATTAACTCTGACCTGACTTTTATTTTCCTTAAAAAAGTTACCAGAAGAGAAAAATAAACCAAGCAATTTTTGTATAATCTCTATGAGTCTCAAAACATCTTCTGGTTATATATTTAAATTCTTAGACTCAATATAACTTTTGCGATGTGCATAAATATATTTGAATTTCACACAGAAATCTCTTTTTACTCATGTGCTTCTGTTCTAGTATAATTCAAAAATGTACATAGTGCTATGACTGATGACAAATGAGATGCTTCTTTCTAATGTATAAATCATTTCTAAAAGAGAAGCCAAGCCTCATAGGTATTGTGCTCAGATTTCCTTCTCAATTGAAGATCAACAAATTCTCAGCAGTGTGAAAATGAAGCACAGTTCTTTGGCTTGCCAGCAGAGACTTCGAACTTCGCAATTATATAGGAAGGAAAGTCACTGGATACTCTAACTGAAATATGGCTTAAAATTGTTAATGGAATTTCTTTTCCCATGCTTATTTAGAATTATTATTATTAAGAGAAAGAAAATGGCAAATAAAGAACAGTGTTTGCATCTTAGAGGTACAACCTGCAAGCAAATGAGTAGTTTGTTAATAGTGTTTCACGAACTTAAAAAAAATTTAAAATGTTAACAGCTGCTATATATTTATCTGTGATCTCTATAGTTTCATACTGTAATTTGTGATAAAAGAATGTGATTCAGTAAAGTGAAACTGATTGTATTTTTTGAAACATTAATTCTATTTGCATTTGCTTTGAGGAAAACATATGAGAAATTATAATTTTTGACTGTGCCTATCTTGGATGGAGCAAATGGTACAAATATCCTAATTCTTTCTGTTTGGAGACCCAGCACTTTTGAGAATTATGTCTTAGATCATTGTAGAGAAAACAATTTGTTCTAAAAATGGCTTGCTATTCACATATATACAGCGTTTCTATATAACTCCATTTAAAAAAAATCAAATAAGTTCTTATTGCAACTGCATTGTATGTAGATCCCTCAGGTTGCATTTTGTTTTTCTGAAATTTTATTTTCCCTCAAGGTCTTAATTGTGTTTGCTACTAGTGAAGCATATTATATATTTTTTAAATTTATAATCAGAAAACTTGAATTGGTAGAAATCTTTTGGATCATTTAGTCCAAATAATAACATTTCATAGGTGAAGAGGAAATAAAAAAGAAAAAGAATAACTTTTTTCTGAGATCATTTAAGTAGTTAGAATAGAATACAAATTTCCTAGTTTCTTAGGAAAAGCACACCTACTCTTTTAGTTTTATTCTGTTGGTGTTTGATGAACAGATATCAAAAAACACATCTGCTTTTCTACTGTGGTAGGTAGGGTACACTTATTGATAATATCAAGCAAGTACTTTTTCAGTGTAGGAATAATAAACCATCTTTAAATTCTCATTTAACTCACTTTCATAAACAAAAAATATTTCAAGAAATTTTAACTGGGCAAAACAACTAAGCAACCAATACAACTCCAAAATACTTGAAATGTAGTATATACCAATGGATGGATTATATTTTTTAGCTCTATATCAAGGTGAAAGTATAATATTAGAAATGT
>NW_017732846.1:161799-174581 GCF_001890085.2 Hipposideros armiger
TTCCTTCCTTCCTTCCTTCCTTCCTTCCTTCCTTTCTTTCTTTCTACCACATTAGGTATCTGTCCTAGCTGTGTTTTGTTCTTCAACTATTTTAAGTAAACCTCTATTTGTAACAAGACAACAAGAGAGAATAAACCAACTAAGACAAAGAAAAAAGTTCTATTAACCACTAATAGACATTTTTATCTCTTCCATTTACAGAAATTTGTCAGATTATGTAATCTGAAACTATTCCTCTATTTAAAAAAAAAAGAGAAGTTTTATAAAAACAAACAAACAAACACAGAGACTAAAGAGAGAAACATAAAAGAATGAATCATTTGACGAACACAAGTGTTCTGGAGCAGTAACAGTGGACAACAGAGAGTTAAACAACTCCTTCCAACTGCTGAGAGAAATGTTGTCAAGCTAGGATTCAAGGATCCACCAAACTATTATTTATAATGAAAGAAAAAACAGTTTAGATTTTTAAAAATGAGGATATTGTCAATCCACAACCCTACAAAAAATACATTTCTAACTATGAATTTTAGGAAGAATAAAATGAAACCCTGAGGGAAGATCATTCTGAAAAGGAATGGAGGTGAAAAGCAAATAAGTGAATATGGAGGGAAATAGAAAAAAATATTTTATATAGCACAAGAATCATGACAAGCTTTAAGGGCCAGCTGAGTGGCTCAGTTGGTTAAGAGCTCGCTCAAGAGTTTGAGCTCTGAGCAACAGCGGTTCGAGTCCAGACCGAGCTGAGCAGCCGTGAGCTGCCAACAGGTGGTGGGATGGCTCAGCTAAAAAAAAAAAAAAAATGTGAGAATCATGACGAATCATTTAGGGGGAGGTAAAATAAAAGAAAATGGTTCTAAAATACTAGACAATAATTACTTGTAGAATGGGAGGGAATGGGCTGATGAAAATTATTTTAAGGGGTTTGTGTTTTCTAAAAGGTGACTAGGCCTATTTTATTGATTTGTTAGGTTAGGTGCAAATACCCAAAACACGGGAACATCTAATACAAGAATAGATACTGACCTTAGCTGCCAGATGCCAGATTTTAGAAGTAGTAATAAAAAAGAAGGATAGAGGAAACAAAATGAAACAGTAGTAAACCCAGATACCCAGTGTAATGTTGCAGGCAAATGGAAGGTAATATAAGTATAGAATTATTGGTAAATCATGAAGAACCATTTCATTCGCAGAATGTAGTAAAGTTTACAGAACAATTTCATATTTGTTTCTCATTTAATTCTTATAAGCCTTCAATTTTGTGAGAGAAGTCATCTGCTTGTGTTTTACAGATAAGCTATTGAGTTCTATTTTCCTTGCATTGCATATTTATTTGTTGATTGATATATAAAATCAGAGAAACAAGAGAAAAAAATATTCAAATCAGTGTCTTCTGTTTCTAGGTCAAGAGTATTTCTCATTTGTAACTCAGTCTACAATGGACTGATTCAAACAATTGTGAAAACATGGACCATGATAAAACCCATTTTACAAAACTAATATAAGATATGTGACCACATGCCATGCTGACATTTGGTAACATCATGTTTTTGCCATGTTGCAGATACAATCCTTTACAAAAGGATGCAAATTTAGATGGTGATTGCTGCTGCTTCCATAAGCTGTGTTTCTGACTGCGATCTCTGTTTGCTTATTTAAGTAGTCATGCATTTTTTTTTCTAATATTCTGTTCCAGAATTTGGGAAAAAGTCAGCAACCAATTTAGTATCCTGCATTTCTAGAATTGGTCTCCCCACCCTACCCCTGATATAAATGAGAATGCAATTTGGTATTCCCTCATTTTCTTAAATCCCTAATGTAAAAACAAATTGTGCATTTAAATTATCACTAAGAGTTATGCCAAAACCTTCTGAAATTATGTAAGGACTTAAAAAGCCAGCCACTTATGGTCGTTAAGTATTTTGTCATATTTTCATTCTCCAGTTTGTAACTAATTTTTCTTGGAAGTTTAGAAGAAAACAAAACAGAAAAGTCCGTTTTCTAAGTGATTCATTTTTCATCATTGTGCCTCTGGTTCCAACATTGGTATTTTTCTATCTATCATAGTTTTCTTTGACTATAGATTTAAACAAACAAAAAATCTTAAAACAGAGCAAACGACAATTATTGGTATTCCATAAAAGCTTTTGCTATGTATGCTGTTTTCAATTTTGCCTCTCTGTTCCTTTTACTATTCTCTTAGCTTTATTTCACACATTAGTTTCTGCCTTGCTTATGCATACAATGGTCTCTTTTGTATACCGTTTATGTTAAGAAATAAATTTATTATGAAGATTTCTTTGCATCTATAAATTAAAAAGCTTGGTAAATTTGCCTAACATTGTTATCTTAAAAAAAATGATCATATTGTGTATTATACATGACGCAGAAAGGTTTCATTTTCAAGATGTTCTAGAAGTTGGACAGGTATCCAAGGCAGCAGTGTGATGCTGCTTAAGGTTAACTCCTGCTTCTACGGTTACTAAGTTATGATGTTTCAAATTACCTAAATATTTTATGCTTCCTTGTTTTTGTTGGTAAGTAGAAATAACTTTCTCATAAAGCTATGGTAAAAATTTGAATCATTTAAAACTTTTGAAATTGTCCTAACCCTCCCCTGTGGCCTCCAGCATCAGGCCCACCCACCCTCGTGTGGCCCCTGGCACCAGAGCCCCCCTCCTGCAGAAGCAGGCACCAGGCCTACCTATCATCTCTGGCCTGAATGTGGGATAAAGGGATAAAGACATTCAGGTATATAATACAATGGAATATCATTCAGCCTTAGAAAAGAAGGACATCCTGCCGTTTGCAACAACATGGATGAATCTGGAGGAGACTATGATGTAAGTGAAGTAAGCCAGGCATAGAAGCACACATGCTACATGATATCCCATATAGGAGGAATCTAAAATAGTTCAATTTGTTGAAGCAATTATTAGAATATGGTTGCCGCAATGTGGGGCGAGGGGCATTAGTCAAATGGTGAGGTGTTAGTCAAACAGTATAAAGATTCAGTTATACCAGTAGAATAAGGCTTAGAGATCTAGTGTATGGCATAGAGTCTACAGTTAACAATACTGTGCTATTTACCTAAGCATTTGCTAAGAAGCTAGCTCTCATGTTAGGTATTCTTATAAAAAAATAGCAATAATAATTAGAAACGTAAGAGAAAACTTTTGGAGGCAATGGACATATTCATGACATTGTGATGAGGGTTTTATGGGTGTACACTTACCTCTGAACTCATCAAGTTACATACATTATATATATGCCGCTTTTTGTGTGTCAATCATACCTCAATAAAGTGGTTTAAAAACTGTCATAATATTTTAATACGAATGATAATGAAAAATGTGATTTAATGATATCTTGTTAATATTTTTTCACTTCTAAAACAATTTATTAAGTGCCTACCTAATTCCAAGCAGGCAATGCCTTCTGTGATTTACATGTATCCAGTAATTTTATCCTCATAACCACCTTGTGATTTGATATTATTATTATTTTTATTTTTATTAGTGTATATAGGTGACTATATGACTGTAATGTATATATAGGCTAGGTTTTATATCAGATAACCCCTTGATTATTAATAACTTAAAACTCAAAACTGTTATTTATCTTTCAAGCCACCTGTCCTACATGGCCTGGCTGTGTGATGTGTCTCTACTCCACATGGTCCACTCAGGGCCCCTGGCTGATAGCAACGCCACCACCTTGCAGCTGCAGCTTTTTGTAACACATAGCTCCTTTAGACTCTGCAGTATTAGAGAAGTATGCTGGGGATTTACAGGATGGCTCTGCATCCATGGTCAGAACAAGACCATCTGTAATTTCACAATGTCTTTGAAATAGAGAGAAATTGCTGAAAAGTCAAATGAGCACCAGTCTCTGCTACGAGTAGAAAATAACAGAATTTGGATCCTGGCTGTCTGGTTCTTGAGTCCCTTTAGTTGCGCTATTGTACTAATTCTAAGAATAATTTTACCACAATGTGGTTTGTGTGTGTGTGTGTGTATGTGTGTGTGTGTGTGTGTGTGTGTGTGTGTGTGTGTGTGTGTTTAAAGATTTTATTGGGGAACTGGGGGAGGGGAATAGCGTTGGGGAATCAGGGAAGGGGAACAGACAAGTTGCTGTCATTTCACTCTTCAGTCTAGTTGTGGAGGACATCGCTTGCTTCACTGGCCCATGTTGGTATTGCCATGAGGTATTGTCATGCCTCTCCCCAGGTGAGGCAGATCAGTCACAGGCCACTGGACAGCCGCTCACAGAAGCTCTTGGCAGCTCACGCCAGCTACGGGACACTCACAGTGGCTTACGGGAGCCCACTGCAGCCTAAGCGCAGCCGATGTCGTCGCCAGCGACTCACGGCAGCCCAGCTACAGGTTGAGCTGTTGTTNTATATATATATATATATATATATATATATATATATATATATATATATATGGAATTCTCATTTAGAAAATAATTTCTGAGGTGAGAGAGAGGGAGAGAAAGAGATGAGAGAGAGAGAGAGAGAGAGAGAGAGAGAGAGAGAGAGAGAGAGAGAGAGAGATTTAATATAAGGAATTGGTTCATGCAATTGTGAAGGCTGAGATGATCCAAGACCTGCTGTTGGCAAGATGGAAACCCAAGAGAGTTGATGCAGAGTTTCGATCCAAATCTGAGTGCCTGACAAGCAGGAAAGCTGATTCCAGTTTGAAAGCCATCAGACTCAAGATCCAAGAAGAACAGATGTTTCAGACTGAATCCAAAGCCCAGAAAAGACCAATATCTAAGCTCAAGCAATCAGGCAGGAACAGTTCCCTCTTACTCAGCCATTTGCTTTATTCAAGTCCTCAGTTGATTGGATGAAGCCCATACACATTAGAAGGGCAATCTACTTTAGTTATTCTATTGATTGAAATGTTAATTTTACCCAAAAAACACCCTCTTGGACATACCTGCAACAATGTTTGTTTGGCCAAATGTCCGGTCACTCTATGGTCCAGTCAAGTTGACACATAAAATTAACCATCATCCTAGACAAATAATAATGGTAGTTTGAACTACATTGCTGTCATTAGACTGTAATTAATGAAAATAGGAAAAAAATAGTATTGAAGTCATGGAGGTGAATGAAAGCACTTACAGAGAATATAGAGTGAGAAAAAGGTGAGGTCATGAAAGAAACCTGAGGGCTTTCAATACTAAAGTCTAATAAAGAAAAGGGGAGGTCACAGTGACAATTGACATGGAGAAAGACAAGTGGATAAAGAGGTAAACAAGGAGAACATCAGTTGTGAAAAACATTCAAGTGAGATTTTTGAAAGGATAAAATGGTTAATGGTTTAAATCCTTGTGTGGGTTAAGCAAAATAAGGACTAAAATACATTTCTCAGATATAGCTGCAAGGGAGTCATTGGAGACTTTAGTAAGAAGAGTATTAGTGGATTGTTGGAGAAAAAAAACCCAGAGTGGAGTATGTTGAGCTGTGAAGGAGATTTTATAAAAATATAAAATAAAAATAAAAATGGAAAGTGATAGCATGGTAATAAAGCAGTTTAGCAGTGATATAAAGATGAGACAATAAGCTCCAGTTTGAGAGGGGAGGGCCATGGGGCAAAAGGGACAGTTAGATGAGATGCAACTTCCAAGGATGGAGGTGCTAATTTTGACTATACCCTTAAAATTTTCAACGATAATCAGTTTTAACCTGCATTTAACATAAAGGTGCTAGAGTTGAAATAAATATATACATACTTGTTTTGAAAGGAGTTAATGTGCATAAATTAAGCACAGGATTTCATATATTGGGTTTTTCATTACTGTCTTTCAAACCCAGAAAGTACAGAAGTTATGCCTTAAATAGAAAAAAAATGATGTAATTCTGGCAAATCTCACCCTGTATCATATCATTGTTGATTTTCTGTAATCCAACCACAGGACCTTCCTTTAGTTTCTATAGCTCAGTAATCTCCATCAGGTGATTTGCCCAAGAGGTTCCCTCTTCCTGAAATGGTTTCTGGAACTCTACCCCACCTTTATCCTTCTCTTTATCTAATGAATACTAGGTCTCAGATCAGTCATCATTTACTTAGATATGACTTTCCTGACCTCCCTTACTAAAACAACTTCATCTAATAAATACTGTCATCTCACTAAATGTCTCTTCTCTTGGAAATTTCCTAAGTTTTATGTTTATATGTTTTAGTTGGTTCATTAATTAATGTATATCCAGCCCACTAGAACATAGTTTTTATTAAAATATAGTCAATTATGTTTTTTCCTTTCATTGTATCCACAGAACTGACAAGCCCCTCACAAAATGGAGGTGCTCCATGAGTATGTGTACAGGGATTGAATATACAAACCAAACTTACTCATACATTTAGCTAAAAATCGGAAATGTGTGTGAATAAGCTAGCTCACATAATCTATATCCATCTTGACACGTAGTAGCTATTGATATTGCATTTAAAAGATCAACATTATTCTAAAATGAGCCATTAAATTTTATTATATTTTTATTTATTACTATATCAACTATAACATAAAATTTATATTTGGTATTTATTTGGGAGATAAAAACTTATATGAGTTTCCTTTCTTGTGAGCTTTCTAAAACATTTTACAGCCATTAGATTTTTTTTGAGAAAAACTGAAAGAAAAAGTCCTAGATATAATATGACATATAACCTATATTACCTAATAATTTATTTCAAGTGACTTAAATCATCCAACATAAGTTGCAGCATTGAGAATTGTACAGCAAAAATGTTTCACTTGAAACAATGACTGCATGTACGTTTCATAACCGGCTAATGAATTTTTAAATTTTTGTAGAATAAAATAGCAAACCTGTAATCATAGAATCAAAGACTCATAGGTTTTCAGGGAAATAGATGTCACCAGTGTAATTTCCCCGAGAGCAAGATCCCCATCTGCAGCGTCTTAGGGAGAGTGTCATGTATTCTCTTCCCCAATAACTCTAAATGCTTTGGACAGAAGCCGGTTCTTTGAGAAAACCTCTAATTGTCATAAAGGTATTCTATATATCAGTGCAGGATTTTCCACTTGGCAATCCCAAGTTTTTTATTCCAAATTACCTTGTAGAGCAGCTTAGATATGTCTAACCTTTCTTTCGCTACCCCTCAAATATTTGAAGACCCCTGAATCCTTCCTTCGGGGTTATCAGTCTCACACAGACCATGGTTTTCAAGCTGCTTATAACAAAAGCAGTCATGTATGCCTGCTTTAAGTTGCACATGAGAATTTCACTGATGCTAAATTTTGCCTTGTTTTCATGTTATTTCACTGTTTTTCTNCAACTTGGGCCAGTGAAGCAACATCCTCCACAACTAGACTGAAGAACAAAAGGACAGCAACTTGTCTGTTCCCCTTCCCCCAATTCCCCAGTGCTCTTCCCATCCCCCCAATTCCCCAATAAATATCTTAAAAAAAAAAAAGAATGTACAACAAGAGTGAATCTTAAAATAATCTATGGAGTCAGTGACTATGATGTGACAATGTAGGTTCATCAGTTGTAACAAATGTACCACTCTGGTGGGTTATGTTCATAATGGGGGAGGCCATACATGCATGGGGACAAGAAATGCATGGAAAATGTCTGTACTTTCCTCTTAATTTTTTGTGAACCTAGAACTGCCCTGAACAATAAATTCTTAAAACAAAAATGTAAGGGTAGGGGTGGGAGTTCACACGAGATCTCTGTAAGGCAGGAATTCAGACTGAAAAGACATGTTTAGTCAGCAAGGTGAAGAACACAGGGCCTTAAGTAGGCAAACCCCATGTATGTTTGATAAAATTGTCATCATAGTTCTGAGAATAAATTGTATGCCCCAAAATGGGAAGTGCTTGACAAGAAGAAGCCTAGGCCAGCTACTAGGATACCCAGGCATGCGGGCTTTCAGGCATATGGGAAGGTGCGCACAAGGACATGGGAAGGGTACCAAAGCTCTGCCTGACACAGATGAGTGGTAGGTGGGATAGAGCTCAGGAGCCAACGTTTTCAGAACAGCACTGAGATTGTGGAGAGGAGTGGGAGTGGAAAATTACAGTGTTTTGTTGCCACTTGGAAAAAAAGTGCAACAGATAAATATGTCCTTGTTCGAAGTCATTTCCACCTGGAATAATTAATTCCGAATACATTCCAGTTCTTTTGTGGTGATTTTTTTCTTTTTCCTATCAAGCCTATCTCAAATGTCTGAAGTCCCTGATTTTAGTGGTTTTATATCCTAATCACAAACATAGCATATACCCAATTTAGAACACTTAATTCAGAAAAAACATAAATGAGCATCATTATATTCAAGCAAAGACTATTTCCAGAAAAAAAAATACTTGGAGAACAAATATTCCCTTAAAGATGATTTTATGTATGTTCCCTTTTTTTTTTTTTTTTTTTTTTTTTTTTTTTTTNAGCTCTTGGCAGCTCACGCCAGCTACGGGACACTCACAGTGGCTTACGGGAGCCCACTGCAGCCTAAGCGCAGCCGATGTCGTCGCCAGCGACTCACGGCAGCCCAGCTACAGGTTGAGCTGTTGTTCACCATCTTAGCTGTAGAGGGCGCAGCGTCACTGGCACTAATGTGGGATTCGAACCGGGGTCCTGCTGCTCAGAGCTGGTATCCCAAGCCAGCTCTTAACCACCGTGTCGCTCGGCCAGCGCCTGTGTGTGTGTGTGAGTGTGTGTGTGTGTGTGTGTGTGTGTGTGTGTGTGTGTTTTGTAGACTGCCAGTTATTCCCAAAAAAATATTTACTCTTCTTGAGCACACAAAAAAGGGTCTTAGTTCTCTTAAACGAAATGTGAGACGTGACATGTGGAATTTCTGGGCCAAAGTTTATGTGAAGCAGGTACGATCCTTCATCTTTTCTTTCCCCATGAGAGCGCAGGGTGCATCTCACACTGAAGAATCAGGGCAGGGCAGAGCTGCATGACAGAAGTGGCTGTGTTCCTGGGTCCTGGGGCACCACGTGAAGACAGTCACCTTGAGACCAAGGACAGGCAAGTTCAACACTGTTCTGAGAACTTCTCTGTGATCACTCTTATTTATATTTGAGCTGTTTCAAATTTAGATCTTTTTGTCTCATGTTAATTGGAATACCGTAAGTATTCTGTTGAAGAATTTGAAATTGCTCATATTTGACATGATTTAACATAGAAAAATGAAAATTTCATAAAGTTTAACCTAATAATATGGCTGTCAAGCTTTTTACATAAATACATTTACTATTTTCTAATTAAAGGTGTTATAATTTCCATACGATCTCACTTATATGTGGAATTTAAAGAACAAAATAAACAAACAAACAGAACAGAAATAGACTCATGGATACAGAAAACAAACTGATGGTTACTAGATGGAAGGGGGGTTGAGTAGATGGGTGAGAAAGATAAAGGGATTAGGAAATACAAATTGGTAGTTACGAAATAGTCAAGGGGATGTGAAATACAGTATGGGAAATACAGTCAATAATACTGTAAAAACTATGTATAGTGGTGGGTTTGATGGGTACTAGAGTTATTGGGGGGATCACTTCATAAATTATATAAATGCCTAAACACTACACTGTACAGCTGAAACTAATATAAAATAATATTGAATGTCAACTATAATACAATATAGTTGTAATATATATATATATATATATATATATATATATATATATATGGTCACAGAATGTAAAGTGCAGCATAGGAAATAGAGTCAATGGTATTGTGACAGCTATGTATGGTGTTAGATGGGCAGTAGACTTGTTAGGGTGGTCACTTTCTGAGCTATATAAATAAAACCACTATGTGGTTTTATACACCTGAAACTAATACACTATGTGCTATTTCATGGTAATGTTGACTATGTAAAATATTGTCTTTATTAAATAAATTCCAAGAGTACGTTTTCCCATTCTTCCCAGATTTTGTGTATATTTAAATCAATAACTACTTCTTACTTTTAAATGAGATTTTAGTTTAGAAGAGCAATACCTTTCAGTATGTCCATTTCATATCAATTCAAACCAAGTTCTAATGCTCTTACCAGTTGGTTTTATTTTCCCCCCACGTCTTTCCATCATCCATATATCTATTCTTAAGTGAATGATTTTTTCCATAAAGGTAGAAGCTTTCTTGATACATATACAATTACACATTTGCTTTCTTATTATTATTAGATATAGTTCTTTGAATAAGTTTAATTATAGTAGTCTACGAAGTCTTAATTTCCACACTATACAATTTTTATTATCTTGTGACATTTATGTCCGGTGTTAAATTTTCATGCTAATATTGTTATTTACTCATAATCTCTGTTGTTATAGCTATAGACACGTTTTGTTGCATGCCCTGTAACTGTTTTTCTTGTGAATTACTAAGGAGTATTTTATTTTATTTTTACCAGTCGTCTTTTGGTGTCACATCTGTTGTCTTCATTTATATCCAGTTTTATAATTCTTCTGGGGTATGTTCTCTCTCCCCCTCATGTTCACGTTAAAGGTCATTTGATTAGAATGGAGACTGCCATGCCAAAAAAAGTGAGCTTCTCTTTATGCCATGGAACTTCCTGTTGTAGGCCGTTTGTAAAACCTGTTATCTGGCATACTATATATAGCCAGCTGTTCATCTCCCTTACTTTCCTTACTTTTTCTAAATCAGACCTTTCACTGGAAGAAAAAAATGAAAATTCAACTTCAGCCTTCTGGTCTTTTAGTCTCATTTCTACATGAATAAAATAATTTTCTTTCCAAGTCAAAAATACAACCTCTTAGATAAAATTTTATTTGGTAATTCTTAAACAAATACTCCTTAATTGTTCTAAAAAAAATATTTGTTCAAAAAAACATCGGCTGTGATCTCTCCTTTTACTTTTCTATAATTATTCTTCACAGAAATATACTATAGACATTAAACAATACAAAGTATCCCTAACTTAATTTATCATATGATTTTTTCTTCTTTATTATGCTTGCATTAAATTAAGTAAAATTAAAATTCTCAGAATCTTGTTTCATAAACCCAGCTGGCCAGGGAGAGCACCTTCTCAAAGGGAGGCACCTAGATGTTCTTTTACAGATTGTATCCATAGTCATGATTACTCCTTAATCAACCGTATCAGTGGGGGAAAATTCTCAAAATGGCTACACAAATCTAGCTCTGAAGTATATTTTCTGAAATGAACTTGCCAAACTAACCCATTTTTCCCTCTATGAAACCAATTTTCATGTCCATCCACACCATCTGTTCCTCATGAAAATGGAAAATGAACTTTATGTTGACCTGGCATCAGTTAGTTCTATTATCTACAACTGTTCATTAAAAAATACTAGAATTTCTTCTACCAGAATATACCACTTTTTATTCTTAATTTATAATATTTGTAATCACTAGATTATCTATGTGCTTCACCATGTCACCTCTTTCTTTAATACTTTCTGAGATCAATTTATTCAGTTTGATGGTCTTATTTAATACTTGCTATACATTACATACCCTAGTCGCTGCTTTCTGGAAACTATGGACTCAACTTCCATCAAGCCATACTCAGCAAAAGCCCAACCCATTCTTTTTATCTTAGAATTAAGTTACTGTCTAGGTACACAGCATTATTTTAAAACAATTTATATTTGAAAATGGCTTGTAATTTTTTTCATGAAATTAACTTAAAGAAAGCCACCCAAGGACTATAACAGATTGTAACTATCTAACATTTGTGAATAAATCAAATTAATTTTTTTAGCTACATTTGATCTCTTAGAGCTTAGTTTTTATATACCCGTCATACTAGAATGGGGAAACTAGTAACTTAAATATGATAAAACACACTTATTTGTGAAAAAATAAATAAAGCATTGAGTGTACAGAGGGATTATTAGCACTTTACTAGGAATTCCCACAAAATTATTTTAATGACCTTTCAGTAACACATTTAAAATCATTTCAGAAGAAATATATATTTCACTACTCTTGTTAATTCTCAGTAAATGTTTGTTCATTATTTGCAGAAATTAAAAGAAACTTCTAAGTGGCATGAAGACAATAAGAAAACATATATGATACATATTCAAATGGTCATATCTTGAAAGGTGAAAGAATTGTTGCTTGCTGGAAAGGTAAGAGAAGTTTATATCAGGGTTATTTGTAACTGTCAGAACTTGGAAGTAACCAAGATGTCCAATAGGTGAATGGATAAATAAAGCGTGGTACACCCAGCCAATGGGATTTTATTCAGCACTAAATAGAAATAAGCTATGAAGCTATGAAACGACATGGAGGAAGTTTAATGAATATTACTAAGTGAAAAAAGCCAATCTGAAAGGCTACATGTACTGTATGATCTTAACAATATGACATAGAGAAAACTATGGAGACAATAAAAAGTTCAGTGTTTGTTGGGGCGTGACAGCTGAAAAGGCAGAGACAGAGGACTTTTAAGTTAGTGAAAATACTCTGTCTAATATTATCATGATGGACATTGGTTATTATACATTTATGCCAACCTAAAGAATGTACAAAGAGGGCCGGCCGAGTGGCGTGTTGGTTAAGAGCTGGCTTGGGACGCCAGAGGGCCCCCGGTTCGGATCCCACATATGAGGGCCAGTGACACCATCCTCTACAGCTAAGATGCTGAACAACAGCTCAACCTGGAGCTGGGCTGCCATGAGTTGCCGGTGACGGCGTAGGCTGCAGCCCCTGTGGCGGTGGGTTGGCATGGGCTACCGTGTGTAGCCAGCAGCCAGCATGAGCAGCCAGCAGCTGCTGTGAGTGGCAGTCCAGAGGCCGG
>NW_017732846.1:175816-185856 GCF_001890085.2 Hipposideros armiger
CTCGAACCGCTGTTGCTCAGAGCTCAAACTCTTGAGCGAGCTCTTAACCAACTGAGCCATTCGGCCGGCCCCCTGTATGTTCCCTTTTTATAGTTTGTTTTCTGTGTATGCCTTACAAACATGACATTTTCACTCTACAGGTTTCTTTGTGTTTACCTGGATTCGTATCTACTTATCTTTCTCTTTGATAATGATGTGGCTGGGAGAACACCCTTATCTTCTCTGAATTGGGCTTTCTTCTTTGAGACAAATTGTTCTATAGACTATTGAAGAAGTAGGGAAGTCTCTCTAAATAACAGTGCATTAAACATCTATTTTATTGAGCAGCTTTTTCATGCTACAAGCCACATGCTACATCTAATGATAAGAAATGCACCATTAACAGATGTGACCGCGTTTCTTTGATGACGAGATGGTTTGGGATAATACTCTGACATCAGTTAGTATGTGAAGAGTAAAATAAATATTCTAACACCAACAAATATAGGAAAAGTAAGACGTTGCCATTATGGAAACAAAACCATGGCAGAGGAAAAAATTTAAGTTGTCACTTCTACTAAGTGTTGATCTCTATGCTGCCTTTAATTCTTAGGCATGCTGGTGGGTCTGAGATTACGTTACAATCTAAGTCAAATGTTTCCTATTAAAGCAACCTATGACACTACAGAGCGCCAGACTGAACTTAATCTCTACAGTGTTTGTATTAATAGGCTATTGTTGTAATAAATCACCATAAATTTAGTGGCTTAGTACAGCACAATTTTTTTTCTCTTACAGTTATGGAAGTCAGAATTTTAAAATCAAGGTGTTGGCAGGACTTTCTTTGTTCACTCTGGAAATTTCAAGGAAAATTGATTTCATTGCATTTTCTAGATACTAATGGCCACCACCATTTCTTGGTTTATGGCTCTTTTCTCCATCTTCAAAGAGCATCACTCTAACCTCTGCTTCTATCAGTACATCTCTTTTTAATCTTTGAAGCTAACTCAACTGCTTCCCTTTTATAGGATCCTGTGATTATTTTAGACTCACTTGGATAATCCAGGATAATTTTCCCTTCTCAACTTCCTTAACTTAATCACATCTGAAACCTCCCTTATGCCATATAAGATCACATTAGTCACAGGTTCCACTGATTGGAATGAGGGTATCTTTGGAGGCCTTTAATTATTTTACCACAACATGGAATATATGACTTTTATCACCAGGCTTTTAAAAAACACAAATTAAATATGTGAAATGAAATAAAACTAGAAATGAAAAATTCACAACCTAAGCCAAAAATAACTTAAAAGCCTCTACAATCCTAACATTCTAGATTGTTGTTTCCCTTGAACACTGGGGGGAAAAAATGTGTGGTATACATCACAATAACTAACACAATCTATATTACAAGTTTATTAAACTCTACTTTTTCTTGAAGATAAAATAATCTTGTTTGAGAAATTAAATCTCTAAAAATAAGACTATATAATAGACGTCTATATTAAAATTATTCACTAAATGCAAGCAAATATTTAAAAAACTTTGTTTCAGGTTACTTTAATCGGAAACATTTATTATCTTTTCAATCATGGATAAAAAATAATAAACATAAAGAGTTAAACATCTGTCCTAAACCATGTAAATAATGTGTCACTGGAATGTCTTGTAGAGGCAAAAAGATACTCAGAAGATATTTAAATATTAGAATCAATAAAGTTTATTTACCTATAGGAATTGGATGTACTGGAAAAGAAGAATAAAGAAAGATTCTTAGATAGGGCTATTAATGTGGACGAGGGGTTTAAAATGGGAGGCACTTTGACAGACAAAAATGCATTTTCTGTTTTGATGTTGAACTATCCATGGAGCACCCAGGCGATATATATGTCCATGAGGTAATCATCAGTCATTCCCACCAGCTTCCTGGCTTATGTCCTCCTAACCATCTACCTCCATTCCGGGGCTGCCAAAGCTCAAACAACTTTTCTAAAATACTTTGCTTTTACCACTTTGATACAAAGTAGGTATCTCCAGTTAGATGCACGTATGTAACATTTGGAATGCAGAAAATAATTGGATGGAGAGATCACCTTTAGATTGATTGGCTCTTCCTCCTATCACCCATAATTATGAGGACATTGGGATTTTCTATAGCAATGCCGTCCCTATCTTCCATCTGTCAACAGGTGGGGGTGCAAGTAGGGGCAACATTCTGATATGTGGATCATGGCTACAGTTGTATGCTCTTTATCTCAAGAATTCCTGCCATGGCTTCTAGGTCCTAGCATTGAGCTTGTACCTCCATCCCTTCCAAAAAAAATTAAAACATCTGATCACTGTATTGAATTCCTTTCTGTGTAAAATAGCTAGAATGGGTTGTTTCCTGTAAATAGTTCCCCATTGATAAAAATTGGATGAAAGTTGGTTTATGCATCTGAATTTTAAATCAAAGAATAGAATTGAGGGTACACATTTAGAAACCATTAGAGCATCGGTCTTAGAATTGGACAGGAAATTGAATGAGGTCATCTAGGAAGTGTTGCATGCATAGAAATATTGGAGAGCATCAATGCGATATGAGAAAGCATAGGAAGGAAAGTCAGTCAGAGAAGCTGGGAGTGAAAGGCAATGTATAGTAACAAGTCAAAGAAGATTTCAAATATGGTCATATTTCCCATCCCACTATTTCCTAAATTTCCTCTTCACTGTCCCTGTGTGTTTTCCAGACTCTAATTATCTCTTCACATTATCACCGTATCTTTAATCATTTTGTTATTTATCATCCTCTTTACATTTTTCATGGATTAATTCACTAATGCCACATTTTTCTTTCAAGAGTCATAGCTAGGCAATGGATCATGGGCTAGCATATACTAGTGAACTAAACATAAAGTCTTTGGTACCGACCTTCTTAGAACTTGAAGAAAATATACAATAAAAATCAGGCTAACCTGATTACACAGACTTTCAGGTTGCTCTGTTTTTGTGTGGTTGTCAGGAGCACCTCTTTGATGAGGAAATACTTATACAGAGACCTGAAGAAAAGTCGTCTGTCTTTCTACTGATGATCTTTTCTATTGATTTGTATAAGTTTTTTTTTTTTTCTTTTTTTAGCTGAGCCATCCTGCTACCTGTTGGCAGCTCAGCGGCTGCTTAGCTCGGGCTGGACTCGAACCGCTGTTGCTCAGAGCTCAAACTCTTGAGCGAGCTCTTAACCAACTGAGCCACTCGGCCGGCCCTGATTTGTATAAGCTTTTAATATATTTAAAATATATATCTATTTCTTGAGTGTGATACATATTTGCCTTTTAACATGGCTTCTGGTATGTTGGATATTCATTAGTCTACCAATTATATAGCTAATTATCAAACTTATATGGTCTGGACTTTTCATCAGATTAAAAAATAATTTTCTAATCAATAATAAAATATATTAATATTTTATTTAGTATTTATTTAGCATTTAGAGTTTACATTGTGCTTTATTATTTATTTGATTTTCTGCTTAAAACAGATCCATTTGGAATGTATTCTGTCTTAAAGTATAAAATACTGATTAGTATGTTAACAGATGATTGGATAGATGATAGATAGATAGATAGATAGATAGATAGATAGACAGATAAATCTCCAATGGTTTCTATAAAATTCTTTGAATAATCAGTTCTTTCAATACTGATTTTAGATTTCATCTTAATTTTAAACTAAATGTCTATATATATTTCATTCCATTCTGAGATTCTTAATTTGTTCCATTGAACTGTAGAATTATTATTACTAAAAGTTAAGTTAAATAATATTGAAATATAATACATTATTTTAGTAAATGATTATCAATCCATGAAAATATTTTAAAAAATGTAATATGTAACTAACTTGGCTATACAAACTTTCAAACAGAGCTTGGTAGATGATTTTACTAAGAAGTTGCATTGATCAATAAGTATCAGAATACCTTCATCATGACAGATTACTATTTTTGTAATTTTCAGTTCTTTATCCTAGTAGAGTTCTCATGACCTTTAAAGCTATAATAAGGTCCAGCAAAAACAGTGTGAATAATTTGCTGCAAGCTTTTTTTTTTTTTTAAGTAAATTTATGCACAAAACTTTTGTTCTGTTTCAGTAAGGCACTTCAGCATATGCTGGTTAGATTCTGTCTTCTTGTTACTGCCTAAATCTGTTTTCATTCAGGTTGTTTGCTGTATGCTCCAAGCTAAAAAAAGATATTTAAAATCTTGAGAGAAATGATTCACACCCTCTTTGGCAGCTAAAGCTACAATCTTTGCCTTTTGCTCACTCCTTGGAATTTTATGAACTAAAAGATTAAGAGAGTCATACCACATGTATAAACCAAATGCTTTTAGTTCTCATACTGACAACTCAGTTACTGGTGGCTTCTCAGAGAAAAGTCACTCATCACTGTTATTAAAACTGTTCCAATAGACTAAAAGTGATGGAAGCCTGTCTTAAGAATTCTTTCTTCTTCTTTTTTCTTTCTTCCTTTTTTTTTTTTTTTGAGTGATGCTAAGGTAGTTTTTTCCTATTGACAAAAACAGAAAAGGTCAGTTCTCAGTGGCAACTATAAAACCTAAAGCATGCACAACTTGCTACTTGGCCCCTGGGATTTCCCTGCTGGGACACGTGAAACATGATAAACTATGGTAATGGCAAGAAAAGTTAATCATGAGTCAAGGAGACACTGTGATATACATCTATAGATCTAAGACACATCTTTCCAAAACGGAAATGGAATATAAGTACTTTGGTTTTCTAATTAACATCACTGTCCTGTGTTACCATGTTATTAGTATAAGAAGGAAATATCAGGGAATTTACATCTGCTTCCAAAGTTGCTACATGAAGTGAAAAAAAGTTAGGGATATAAGGCGAGAATGTGTAGAATTCTGGACACTTTGTCAAAACAGCATTGTTAAATAATACAATCACAGTCACTGGCATCAGGGGTTAGAATCCTATTAATGGAACTCACATGCTAATTGAGCTTGGAGAAGGTACGAGATGTGATCAAACAATATGTAAATGTTTAAAAAATAAAATTATTACAGTAAAAGACACATTGCCATTAATCCTCCTCGAAATACTCTCCCTCACATTAAACATACTTATCCAATTGTTCCTGCCACTTTCTGAAGCAGTTCTGGGAAGTCCTCTTTCATGAGTGTCTTTCGTTGTGCTGTTGTGGCTGCCTTGATGTCCTGAATCATTCTGACTTTGGGGAAAAGCCAGAAGTTGCACGGTGCCAGATCCAGTGAAAAAGGCGAATGAGGACTCACTGTCACGTTTTTATTTGACAGAAAATGCCATACCAGAAACGATGTGTGACACAGAGTCTTTCCTTTGTGATCACAAAATATGGTGAATGCTGCTGCCAAGTGCCATCCAACAGAGAGACAGGGATCTTCAATACTAGAAGCAGCACATCAAATCTTTAGTAACAGTGTGCGACAAGTTTCAACCTGTTCTGTGCAGTTAGTTGGATGCGAGCTACAGTTGAGAGAAGGTGAGTACTCAAGTGTGCCAAAAACCATCCTCCACCATGACAACGCACTGTGTCACACATCGCTTCTGGTATATGGCAATTTCTGTCAAATGTAAACATTATGGTGTGTCCTCATCCACCTATGCAACAGATCTGGCACTGTGCAACTTTTGGCTCTTTCCCAAAGTCAAAATTACCATGAAAGGTAAATGATTTGAATTGATTCAGAAAATCGAGGCAGCCATGATAGCCCAACTAAAGACACTTACGAAAGAGGACTTCAGAACTGCTTTAGAAAGTGGCAAGAATAATGGGATAAGTGTGCTCAAAGTGAGGGGACCATTTTGAGGAGGATTGATGGCAATGTGTCTTTTATTGTAATATACATATTTTTTAATTTATACATTCACTGTATGTTTTGATCAGACCTCATACTTAGCCACTGTGTGCTGATAGAACCTGCTTCATGTGCTTTTGAGGCAGTATATTTAAGAATGCACAATATAACCTGGAGTTAACAGACACTACGACTTAGCTGTTTCCATTTTGTGACATTCTTATCTGTAGAGTTAACGTGTTTTTAAAGAAGACCCATTCTTTTCCTTAGGGATCTTACAACTTATGATTTGAACTGATTGTCTAATAACCACAATACATGGTATCATCTTATGCAATGATAAAACAAAGATGAATAATAAAGGCAGGAAAGAAAGTATTCTACAGAGACTAAGAAAGAGAAAGATCAGTTCTGGCCTGATAATAGGTCAGAAAACTCTTTAAATAGTAATAGTCTTGAGATGAGCACTCCAAGGATAAAAAAAATCAAGTTCAGCAGGTGATGATGAGGGTGTAATGGAGAAAAACTCTAGGTGTAGGAAAGAAACATACTATAGAAATAACTTTTTAAAAATTGTTGAGGAAATGTGTCTTGAGTGGAATATATAAAAATTCACCAGTATTTGCAAAATAATTAGTGAAAATCAAGTTTAGAAATATTAGAGCTTCTATGCTATTCTGTGCTGTGGCTGGCTAGTAGTATTACCATCAGTATTACATGTTAGATGAACTTTTATTTGGAATTAAGAATCACTTCCAAAGTTGATTACTTTCAGATTTGTATTCTGTGCTTTCTTATACATATTTTTATATTTTTTATATTTTATGTTTTAATACTTGTTTATTGCCAAATATATGGCAGTAGCTAATATTAACATGTTAAAATAGCACCTCTTAATTTAACAATATTGTCCTAGACATATGCCACATATTATGGGTATATTAATGCAAATTATGTTCTTTATGAGCATACGGATGCTTTTGGCAAGCATTTTGTAAAAGGCAATTTTTGCTAATGCATTTACATCTGTGGTAAAATTATGTGGCCAAGGAAAACCTGAGATATGGGACACTTTTAAAAAATATCACAACTTAATTATCTTCAAGAATTCAGTGATCCTTTATTCTAGCCATGCCTCCCTCTTAGGTCGGTGACCTTGCATCTGTTATGCAGTCTGTGTAGGCCTTTGTTTCAGTATCTCTAAACAAATTCTGGATTAGCTGACTTCCTGGTCATTGGTGGCTAAATCATTATATGATTGCAGTTACATTAAATAAACTTCTGACAGGAATAAGAAAATTGAACATCAGGTTATATAAATCAGGAAAATTGAGAGAGGGACAATAAGCAGGGGTATAAAATTATTTTAAAACAGACATTTTAACTTTATGGCAAGTCTATAGCATCAATTATCCTGTATAAAAGAAGTATCAGCAAATTTTAATAACTTTCTTCCAGATTAAAAACAATCTATAACCCATAATGCTTCCATTATTTACTAGGAGAAATTTTGAAAAATAATTTTCCCTTTTTCCCAATTTTATACATCCTTCTTAATACTCTAGTATAACATATTGAAGAGGTGCTCCCTAAACCGTCACAAACATGTAAATGACCTGGGGATCGTGTGAAAATGGAGACTCTGATTAAGTAGGTTGGGAATAAGACTGAGATTTTACATTTCTAACAAGTGTTTAGGTAATTCCTATCCACATCCCAAGTAGTAAAGTGCTGCAAGACTTCTCGAGATTCCCTCCTTGGTTGCTTTTCTCTTGCTTCTTTTGTTGTCCTCTTAGTAGCACCTACTTTTCATGTCTCCCCAAACCCTTAAGATCCATCTCACCCAGTTGGTTGGGCCCAAAAGCCTGGAATCATTCCTTCTCTTAGATCTAATGTCCAATCTTCTTGGAACCAAGTTGAAACGTATTCAGAATATGACCGTTTCTACCTTCTAGCGGTAATTCTAATAGTGCCATATGCTACCATAGTGGTTAAAGTCCTTTCAGCTTCTTCCTGGGTTATTATAACAGTTTCCTAATGGACTCCATGCACATACCCTTGGCCTCCAAGGTCTATTCTCAGTGCGGAATCCAGGGTAATACTTCTCAAATCTAAATCAGATCATGTCACTCTTTTGCCTGAAAGGATCACAAGACCCACTTCACTCCAAATGAAGGTAATTTACTTTGCAAGGTCCTACAAGATTATAATAATCTTGTTTTCCATTCCTCTGTGAACTTATCTTCTGCCACGCCCTCCCTTACTCTAGCCACACTGAGCTCTTTGGCTTTCCTTGAGCATGTTGGGTATGCCCTCCTTGCTATTCATAAAGTTATTTTCATCATTTACCATAAGACTTTGTGTAGGTATAACTTTCTTAATAAGATTTATTATGACTACTCAATTAAAAATTGTCTCTCACTTCCAGTCCAGTCCTGATTCTCTTTACCCTACTCGTCTTCTTTTTTCACACATTTTGTTCTTTAAAACTCCTCACATACTATATATTCTGTCTACTAAGTGTGCTCATTAACTATTAAAAACCTATTTAGCCCAGTAGAATATAAGCTGCTTGAGGACAGGTGTTTGGCCTTTATTCAAGGTGTGTCTCCTTTATTCGTTCATCACTGATTTAATCTAAGCAATTCAACAGTGCCTGATACATATCGGGTACTAATTCAGTATATATTGAATGAATGGATTGATATATGATTTGGGAGCTCAGGAAGGAGAAGTTTTCTTGACATCATTGGGGCAGATGTTAAATATAGTAGTCGTAGGTTGTGAAAGAAATGGGAAGTGAAGAGATTGGGATAGATTATGATTAGAAGAAACATGCCTGAAAGACAAGCAATATGTGGGAACTAAAGCAGGGTATTAATTTTCCTTCTTTTCAAAGGAAGTGAGACATGTGATCATGATTATTGATTGAGGGAAACAGCCATCAGATATAAAGATAGTAACTGATGAAACCATATTTCAGAGGATATTCATGAAAACAAGAGCTTAAGTAAAGAACTTACCCTCAAACAGGTACAAAAATCATATTACTTTAGGAGGAAAATGAGTAGAAATACATATATATTTGTAGGTTGAAGATTAGGACTTGAAAAAATCCACTGTAATTTACTTCAATGCTATTATTTAATGGATGCTTTATGTAGGGATTGTGAGAAGAGAACTGAAAGAGAGGGGTACCTGAACATGCCAACGGATTGCTGCTGAGCATAGAGGGAAAGGCTTAAAAATTGTAAGTGTTAAAGATACCAGCCTGTATAGTACAAAAGGAGCACTTAGCAAGGTGTGGATATCTGCACTGCTGGAATGATGCTGAGTTGGTGGTTTGCTCAGCAAGTTTAGCAGAAAACAAGAGTGGGTCAGGAGATCAAATATTAGGTCTATGCTAAGTAGGGAGTAGTTAAAGCCAAGGTAAAACTTACCAATTATCTTTATTACTGGAGTCAAAAATAGGAAGGCTAAGGGGTTGGGCCCAGAATCTGGGATATTACAGTCTATAATCGCTAGAGTGGGTTAGTTAAGAAGATCAATATTTTCCAGATTATAACCATATATGTGTGTGGCTAAAGAGAGTTAGAAGTGAAGATAATTAAAAGAGTTAAGGAAATAAAGAAAGCCATATCTTAATCTGAGGATAATATTAGTTTATTATTTATAAGAAGGTTAACCATCTATGCTAATCTGTCCAGGACTGCTCAGTTCAATGACTGTTTTTCCATTTAAATGTTTAAAAAAGCTTCTTTTTAAATTAGACCCCAGTTTGAATAATAAACTATTTGATAAACATTTGGAGATAATGTATCATTTTGTGAGGTAGATGTCAAATTCTTAACAATTTTTGAAAGAGTATCAGTGAGTCAATAAACCACAGTAGCAAAGAGGGGTAGGCAGATAAATAGTGCAAAGTATAGAGACTCACACACTTCAGATTAGTGTAATTCTTCTTCAGATCAATCTTCCTAGTCCTGCCATAAAAACAATATAATACTTTGTCTTGTCTAATGAATAAAGACTAGAATGGGGTGTGATAACTTTTACTGAATGTTACTATGCCTACTTATGAAGCCCATCTCTAAATTTATTTTTGGTGTTTTTTGGTTTTGATTTGTTTTTTGTTGTCATAATACAGTCATAAACCACATTTTTATTGGCTGCAGCTAACTTTCCTAGAGTTAATTTTGTATTTCTGTAGAGCTTC
>NW_017732846.1:189102-191869 GCF_001890085.2 Hipposideros armiger
TTTTTTTTCTTTCATTTGGAACTGAATTTTAATAAGTATTTTTAAATATTATGTAATATGTGAATAGATCCTCTAGTAAAGTTTGTATATTTATTTTTCTATAAGTTATATCAGGAAAATAATACCACTTATATAAAAACATAACTTGATGATAAATCTCTTGGTGTTTCTTCCAACCAAATTGCTATGCCTTACTCTTTTGTATAGATGAGATCTGGAACCACCACTGATGAGAGATTCTGGATGACTTGGGTTTTGAATATTTAAGGTATTTCATTGGCTAAATTGGGTAGTTTGGAGTATGCACAGTCACATATATTCATGTATCGTCATAGAAGTAGCACCATTATCTTTCCTTTTCTTTCTTTCTTTTCATCAATTTATTGAGCTATTATTGACATGTACCATTGTGTAAGTTTTAGGTGTACAATGTATTAATTTGATAAATTTACATGTTGTGATATGATCACTACCACCCTATTACCTAGCAACTCTAACACATCACATCACATAATTATCCTTTAGTCCCTGTGGTGAGAACAATTAAGATCTAGTTTCTTAGCAACTTTAAAGTTTATAATACAGTTTTTGTTCACTATAATCATTATTCCGTGCATTAGGTCTCAATAACTTATTTATCTATTAGCTGCAAGTTTGTACCCTTAAACAACATTTCAATTCCCTCACCTCCAACCCCTGGTAACTACCATTCTATTCTCTATTTTTATGAGGTTTTTTTTTTTAAGTGATATCATATATATTTGTCTTTGTCTGTCTGACTTATCTTATTTAACATAATTACCACAAGGTCCATCCATGTTGTGCAAATTACAAGATTTTCTTCTTTCTCATGGCTCAATCGTATTCTGTTGTATATGTACCACATCTTCTTTATCCATTTATCCAATGACAAACAGGTTGTTTGCATATTTGGCTACTGTAAACAATGCTGTGATAAACATGAGAGTGCAAATATATTTTTTTCAATATCTTATTTTCGTTTCCTTGGGATATATACTCAGAAGTGAAATTGCTGGATCATATGGTAGTTCTACTGCTAATTTTTAGAGAAATCGCCACGCTGCTTTCCATAATAGCTGTACCAATTTAAATCACCAACAGTGCACAAGGGTTCCCTTTTCTACACAGCGTATATCACTTGTTATTTCTTGTCTTCTTGAAGATAGCCCTTCTAACAGGCGTGAGGTGACATCACACTGTGGTTATGATTTGCAGTTCCCTGATGATTAGTAATGTTGAGCATCTCCCATGTGCCAGCTGGTTATTTGGATATCTTCTTTGAAAAAAAAAAGCCTATTCAGATCTTCTAACCATTTTTAATTAGATTGTTGTACTTCTTGTTGGGTTTTGTGATTGAATTGTATGAGCACTTTATATTTTTTGGATATTAACTCTTTATCTGATATATGGTTAGCAAACATTTTCTCCCATTCCTGAATGTTGTAGTTTCATTTTGTCGATTCTTTCTTTTGCTGTGCAGAAGCTTTTTTCTTTTGAGGTAGTTGTAGTATTTCCCCCTCCCCCCTTTTGTTGCTTATGCTTTAGGTGTCACATCTAAAAACTCATTGCTAACATCAATGTCAAGGAGCTACTTTCCTATGTTTTCTTCTGGAAACTTATGGTATCAAGTCTTATGTTTAAGACTTTAATCCATTTTGAATTCATTTTTGTGAGTGGAATAACATAGGGGTCCAATTTTATTTCTGATCATGTGGTTGTCCAGATTTCTCAACACCATTTGTTGAATGTTTTTGGTTTCCCTGTCAAATACTAGTTTACCAAGTTTATTTCTGGGCTCCCTATTAGGTTCCATTGGTCTATTAGTCTAGTTTTTATGCCAGTACAATACCATTTAAATTATTACAGCTTTGTAGTTAGTATGAAATCAGAAAATGTGATGCTTCCAGCTTTGTTCTTTCTCAGGATTGCTTTGGTTTTCAGGTTTGTTTGTTTTATGGGGGTAGGCAGTCCATATAAATTTCAGGATTCTTTATTTCTATTTTGGGGTTAAATGCCATTGAAATTTTGATAGGTATTGCATAGGATATATAGATTGCTATAGGTAGTATGGACATTTTGGCAATATTGATTTTTCTTATCCATGAACATATGCTATCTTTCCATTTGTTTGTGGTTTCTTTAATTTCTTTCATAAAATTTTTACTCTTTTCATTGTACAGATCTTTTCCTTTCTTAATTAAATATATTCATAAGTATTTTATTGGTTTTGATGCTATTGAGAATGGGATAGTTTTGTTTATTTCTTTGTAGTGAAAGCTTATTGGCAATTTAATTTGCATTTTCTTGATCACTAATGCCATTGATCGCATTTCCATGAATTTTTTGACTGAATGTATATTTTTTAAGTAAAGCCTCTGCTGATGTTGTTTGCTCATTTTAATTGAATCGTTTGTCTTTTATTATTCAATTGAAGGAAATATGTGTTCCATATGATTTGTCAGATATGTTTTACTCAAATTTCGCCCAATCTACGCAATCCATTATGTTGATTATGTCTTTTGATGAGCAAAATTTTTATTTTCAATGAAGTCTAACCTATCACTTCTATGCAGTCTTTTACCATTATTTCTTTGTGTGTACTATACAAGGAACCTATTCTTTTTTTTTTTTAAGATTTTATTGGGGAATTGGGGGAGGAGAATAGCGCTGGGGAATTGGGGGAAGGGGAACAGACAAGTTGCTGTTGTGTTGTTCTTCATTCTAGTTGTGGAGGACGTTGCTTCAC
>NW_017732846.1:195314-199520 GCF_001890085.2 Hipposideros armiger
GAACAAACAAACAAAAAATTAGATAAGAGTGATGAAGAAGAGGGGCATAATAAGATAGTATACATAACATGAAAATCATTTAGATATGGAGGCTAGTGTTGGCTTTCCTGAGGAAGTGATTATTGAACTGAGGCCTGACAGAAAGTAAGATTCAACTAAACAATAATTGGGTGCAGTGGATTGGCAGGGGAGAAAATTCCAGGCAAGCTAAAGAGTTTGCGATATTCAACATGGAACTGAAAAGAGGTCAGAATAGCTAAAACACACCCTGAGGTGAGAACATTATAGTAAGTGAGACTTGTGAGGTAGATGGAGAACAGATGACCCAGGGTCTGTGGACCAGGATAAATTTCAGTCTTTGTCCTTAGAGCAATGGATATCGACATAATCATTGTTAGCTTTCACAATACTTACAGGCGCAGAGAATGAGTGTATGGTGTTTTTAGATAACTTAGAATAAGACTTTCTTGCATTTAAATCATGTGGACTTATTTGATGCTAATGGAAGGGTGGCTAATAGTTTGATGGAATACAACATGAGGTCTTTTTCTTTTGGATACTATTTAAATCATACTAATTAAGTATAAATCTGAACATAATTATAACTCTTGAAGAAATGCTGAATGGTGGCAACGTTTTTCAAAATCCCAGTTTATAAGCTCACTGGGGCATGGTCCTATTTTTCTCAGTCTTGTAAGAGATTTGAATCATGCACATCTTTTTGGTGGGGTCTCAGAGGAGTAATCATATAGTCATACACAAGCAAACTTGAACCTATTACAAACAGTACTTAGAAATGCATTTCTTATTTCTGAAATGCCAGGTTACATACATGAAAATTGTCAATATTTATATTCTGGGAAAGGAGATAGAATTTATGATTGATGAATAGTTTAATACTTCAAACTCATCCAGATACTTCTTTTAAATCTGAGGGAAACGTATGGTGTTGAGAAGTATCTGATGAAATCCAGCTGGATTTTAATCTCATTTTAATTTATCATCACAGAAAATATTGACTATTTCTTCCTCAGACATGCAGCTGTCAAGTATCCAACTATGAGTCTAGATTTACATTATAGTTTTATTTCCTACCTATTCATTTTCATCTACAACACTTGTTCCATGAAACAGCTTTTACCGTCTGAAAAAGGAAAGCAGGATGTGTGGTCTCATCAAACATATCAATGAATGTTCTTGGGCACAGTGAATAATGTTTGCTAACTTCAAGAGGATATATTTCTACTTTGAAAAGTGGTAGAATCACTATACATACAAGTACATTATTAATGTCATATTTACCATTCCAGTAAGAAGATGTCCACTATGTGCCAATAGTAATAAGTCTCTCCCGCCACACCACATGAGCCTATTACACATTCAAGTAACCACAAAGTATGTGCATTCACTTGGAAAGTAAGCCAACATACAAAAGCCCCTGGATACTTGTGTAGGGTTTAAAATCTTTGGAAAACTGAGAGAGGCTTCATAATCAGCAGCAGAGAGAATATATTAGTGAGGATAGGCAAGAATGCAGTGATAAGAAAATCCAAATATAATGGCTCAATAGAAAAAAAACATTATTTCTTTCTCCTAAAACAATTCGAGGTGACTGGGCAGGCTAATGGGACCATTCTCTTCTGTGTGGTTTTGCAAGAATCCCGGCTCCTTTTGTCTTATAGCTCAAATATCTGGTAGACTATAATTTTTATTTATTTATTTATTTATTTATTTATTTATTTATTTATTTATTTATTTATTTATTGCTAGTTTCAGGTATACAGAACAATGCAATAGTTATCCTTTACACCCCTCACAAAATAACAACCCTCCTCCCCTATCTACTGCCCTCCCACCCCCGATATCAGCCTTATCTATTATAATTCCATTGATTCCATTCCTACTCTCTACTCCACATCCCGTGACTACATGTATATATAATTATAGTTGACATACAATATTATTCCACATAAGCTTCAGAAATACAGTGTGGTGGTCACGTCTCTACACAGTCTATGAAGTGGTCCCCCTAACAAGACATGATGGTAGACTATAATTTTTAATTAGATCCAGGTATTGGATGGGGAAAAAGAGATTATAGAAGAGGCACACTGGATTATTAAAAGTCTTAATCCAGAAGAAGCATATGTCAATTCCATTCACTTTCTATTGGGACGCATTAATCATATGATCACCCATAACTATTCATCTGGTCAATTAGGTATACATGAAGCTCAGAAAGGCTAAATAACTTATACTATCAACTATAGTTTGGAATACATCTACAAGAAACAAAAGTCAGGACATAGAGTTCAAATCACTAAATAGAAGCAATTATATCTCAACATCCCACATCAACGTGAAACAAAATAAGCATGAATTTCTGTGACTAAGGTGAATAGGCCTTAGAGTTAAAGATTAACGTGTCATTCATAGTGATGCCATAATAAAATATTTTTATTATTTTACTATAATTTTTATAAATGCTCATTATATTGGGTTGTTGGAAAAGTCATGATGTATTTTTGTCTATGTTTTTTAAAGGTCATTTATTATATAAGGAACAAAGATCAATCAATGATATATTGGACATTTTGTTGGATAACTTTTTGTCATCTTTTAGTGAGCTTAATAATTCTTCTTTCTTAGAAGGAACTGTCTTTATTTGCAAAAACTGAACAAGGTGCTGATTTACAGCCTCATCTGAATTGAAAATTATACCACACAAGGAGTGTTGAAGAGAGCGAGACAAGTGGAAGTCTGATGGTACAAGGTCAGGAGAGTATGGTGGGTGTGGCAACACATCCCTTCAAGGCTCCAATAATTCTTGATGGGTGATCAAACTTGTGTGTGGTCTCGCATTGTCATGATGGAACACAACTCCTTTACAATTAACAAGCTCTGGACATTTCTNTTTATGTTTAGGTTTATTATTCATCTCAATTTACTTTTTTTGCATATGGTTTAATTTTTTTTCCTATATGGATCATTGTTGAAATGTTTTTTTTTGGAAAGCCTTTTCTTTCTTAACTGAAATTGCTTTCACTCCTTTGTTGAAAATAAAATAACAATATCAATTTGGTCTATTTCTGAGCACTCTGCTACATTCAATTGGTATACTTATAATTTTTTAGGCTAGTGCCATGCTGTATAGATTATTGTCTTGAAGTGTCAGTAATGTAAGTCAGACAATAGTGTTCTTTTTAGCAATTGCTTTGGATAGTCCAGATTTTTGGCATGTCAAAATCCATTTTAGAACTAGCTTTTCAATTTTATTTAAAAAGTCAGTGGGAAGTTACTAATGAGACTATGTTAAATTTATAAATCCCTTTGCAAAGAGTAGTCTTCTTAACGATACTGAGTCTGAACTAATGGATAATTTTTAGGCCTCCATTTATTTATGTGTCCTTTAGTATTTCTTAGTAATTAAACATTCATAGCATGGTTGCATATTTTTGCTGAATTAAATTCTCAATATTTTGTTTTGATGCTAATTTAAAATTTTATATTTCAATTGCTTACTAGTGAAGTATGAAATAAAAAATTTGTACATATTGACTTTATATTCAGCAGCATTGCTTAGTAGCTTTAGTAGTTGATTTACATTATCCTTAAGACTTCTGTTTGCTTTCCTTTTCTTCCCCTCTCCTTCTCCTTCTTCTTCCTCTTCTTCTTCAGGTTTAATCTTTGTTTTTCATATTGAATAATACCACTGTTTTATTGTCAAGCTTACTGACTCTTTACTCTTTCACCTTTATTCAGCTGGTAAGCTCATTGTATTAGGTTTACATTTCTTCTGCAAAAAATTGCCATATACTTATTGGTTAAAGAAACACAAATTAGTTATCTTACAATATGTAGGTTAGACAGTCTAACAGGGGTTTAATTGGACTAAAGTCAAGGCATCTAAAGGACTTTATTCCTTTCTGGAACCTCTACAGGGGAATCTGTTTTCCTCACTTTACCAGTTTCTAAAGAGCACTTGCTTCTTTGGTTTATAATCACCTTTCTTTATCTTCAAAGCCAGCAATAGTGGGTAGAGTCATTGTAACCCTCTGACATCTTCCATAGCAACACCCTCTTATCTGATTTTCTCTTCTGCTAATGACCCACAATTACAATGAAATTACCAGATAACCTACGTTAGTCTCTCTATTTCAGGGTCTATTCTCTTAATTATGTTTGCAAGGTTCCTTTAGCTGTGTA
>NW_017732846.1:205126-210937 GCF_001890085.2 Hipposideros armiger
CAGTTTGGTCTTCCATCTTCAACTTGTTATAAAATCTCTAAAACTCAACAAAATCGCTCAAGTTTTATTTAGAATGAAGCTAGAACTGTCAGCTGTCAAATGACATAGAAATAACATAGATGCAAATGACTCTAGTACTTCCAAAAATGAACTAGTGCCATCTGTTGCAAACATGCATCGTGACTTTTCCAACAGCCTAATATTATTGTGTACTATGAATACTGTTCTGTTTTGAATACTCTGAGAAATTCCAGGAAAGTAAATATGTCCCAAGCAATCATGCATAGAATGAATTGTCTTCAGAAAGTAAATGCAACAAAGTATGACTAATTAAAATGGTTTTAAAATTAGAAATGTTTGCTAATGGCTGCCTGCCTTACTCTTCTAATCTTTTTTTTTTCTGCCAGTATAAATACTTTTACAGAGGTAAGTATATAATAGATTATCTTTGAACAAAATGCACTTTTATTTCATGAGCTAAGACAAGACAGAGGAGGGTTTTTGTTTTGCTTTGTTTTGCTTTGTTTTCACCTTTAGATGTAGATTTTACCCAGAAAGCACTCGAGCAATGTGCACAAAGCCATTTGCTCAGCAAACCTGTTCAGGCTTCAATAATAAAAGCTTTCTCTGCTGGTGTTAGTTTTCTAGAAAATCAATGGTCTTGATTATTTTTTTTTCCTTTTACCATCATTTTCTTGGATATTTTATTTTAGTGTTTTCTATTCAAAAGTTTGTCTTCCTCAAATATCTTGGTCTCTTTCTGAGGTCTTAGGTAAGGGTTAGAGGGACTTATGCACCTGTAGATACAGTGTGCTTGTGCTGAGCACAGCGCAGGCCTGTACTAAATGCTTTGGAGATCATGTCCATGTCCTACTTCTGTGAAGGCTGCTTGTGGAACCCCAGGGCATCTCTCCAGGACCAGGATCAGAACACTATACTTTAGTACGTCCTTGCCATGGTCTGAGTGTATGTGGAAAGAACACAACTTATATTTTCTGGAGGGCATCCCAGCACGTACCTCAGTCTTGTGGTGGAGCTTTCTCTTGGCTCCTCCATGTGGTACTTGGGAGATGTCCATCGCTCACTTCTAAATGAAAAGAATAATTTGATTAATAATGAAAGTTGCTTTATTGTCATATGTTTATATACTTGCACTCACCTAAAATAAACCTAAAAGTTTACTAAAGTATTTGTTTTCCTGTAAAAAAATTGATTTCAGGGTACTATAGTCAGCAACCATCTTCTAGGCAGATTGAAGGATAGGTGTTACTTTTAAGAATAAAGGAGAAATGTGTAAATTATAGAGTATTATAGGTGCATTAATTGCCATTTATATGATAATATATGGAATATTAATTTAGATAGAAATTCAAAATTTAATTTATGATATTTTATCCTTCTCTATAATCCAAAATAGGCTAGGGTTGTTATTTCTTCTTTGAAGTCCAGTAGACCTTAGTGGTCATTCTGATAGCTTAAGTTCAAAGTCAAGTTCTGTTGCTTACTCACAGTAGAATCTTGGGAAAATTACTTTTCTTCTTTTTTTTCTCTGTTTCCCTATCTGGAAAATGCTGGTAATAATAGTAATGGCACATGACTTTTGGATTAAGTAAAGATTAAATATATTCATATATATAAGGAACCCATAAGTATGCCAAGAGCATAATAAACTTTACATATTATTATCCTTTGTTTCTTTGGCTAAGAGTTTTATTAAAGCCAAAAGCTACACAGGGAAGTGTCACAATTGCTTAAATAGCAAGAATATAAAGCTAGCGAACATTTATAAAAATAGACATTAACAATATGAGGTAATGAAAATGTTCTCTCAAATTATGGGAGATCAAATTAACTTCAAGGCATCCTTTGAATATAAACCATTAGTAATGGAAATGTAAAAATCCACCACTTTTTATCTTCACAATAGTAAAAAAGTAATACAATTGCAGTTACATGTGGAATTTGGTGCAATTTAAATGAGGATGAGGTGAAGGAAAAATTATCCCTTTAATAAAATCTAAAATTCCCATTTTTTATAAATGGTAACAAGCAAGTATATATAATTATAATATGGGCTACTACCAGGCTGTAAGATCTCATATATAACTAAAATTTGCTTATTTTGTCCATATTCTGACATTCAGTACTACCAGGTTTTGTTTTTTTTAGGAAAGAAATTTCCATTTAAATATGTTTTTTTTTTCCTCCAATGAAGTAGATATTTCTATCAGCTTTTTCTTGTTCCACTGCTGAATGTGTATGAAAGTCCCAGGATCATTAGACCTTTGAGAACAGAAGCCATCAGAAAAGACAGCAAATAAATGAACAGGAGCAAAGGAACTCAGATGAAATAGCCAAAGTGCAAAAAGAAGTTGGGAATTGATTTTAAAAACTATATTCTCAGAAACGAATCAAATATAAGATTCTAGAAAAAAGAAAAAAAGTGAGAAAATTAAAGGAACTCTTAGGAATTAAGCAAGTATAATAAATTAAAAACATCAAAACTTCATTATAAGGTAGGAAGGTAGAAGGATAAAGATAACGACAATTTCCTTCCAAGTAAAAGACAAACAGAAAAGAATAGTAGGAAAGAAAATATAAGGGAACTGAGAATCAATATACAAATTAAAATATGCACATTACTGAAATTCCATAAAGAAAAAAAAAAGAAACTAAAGAAGAAAAGATATTACAGAAATAAGTTTCCAATTATCACCAGAATTAACTTGCATGAATTTGTATATGTAGAAGTGCTCTGCATAATGGATACAAAAAAAAATCCTCATTATAGCATATAATAGTTAAATTAAGAGAGATAGAGATAGATAGATAGATAGATAGATAGATAGATAGATAGATAGATAGATAGAAAGACAGACAGATGAAAAGCTTTAATAGTGAGAAAAATTGGGAGTGATCACAAAATTTTTGCACATAAGAATTCTAACATTGGGAGCTAGAAGAAAATGAATAAATGTCTCAAAAATGTTGGGGGATAATTAATTTCAATCTGAAGTTATATATCTAGATGAAATAATTCATTGCTTTTGTGAGTAGAATAAAGAAATTTTTACATAAGCAAGTCTCCAAAAATTTCACTCCTGTGACCTTTTTCTTAAGATGGTGAGTTCCACAAAAACCAGTACATAAACCTAGGAAAAGGAAAATGTCAGACATTGAAAATGGAGCATTTGATAAGGGGAGATGGTAAGAAAACTTTCAGAAGGAGATTAAAGGAAACAGCAGGAGAACTGGGCATTTTTGTGTGCATAGATGGTCCAGATTTGAGTAAGAAAATAAAAGGTTCATTAGAAGGAGGAAATGTGTATGTAGTTAACAGATTAAAGAAGAGGGCTTTTAGTTTAGAGTGCTGTATTATGAGGTTGTGTGAGGCTATTGGACAATGGGAAGAATTAGCCATCGGTATATGAAGAAACATAAATAAGAGGCAATTAATTCCAGGGAAAATGTAAGTTGTGGGACGAAGTATATGTAAACATAATGAATTATTTGACTCAAAGTAAATGGTATCTGTATAGACCTCATATTATCAGTGCTAAATATTAATTTAAACAAAAAATTGCAATATAATTGGGGTAGAAGCTGAGGAAGGAGAAGAGGAAGATCTGGTAAGGTACATGAACTGATTAAATCATAATAGCAAGTCAAGAGTTTATGCTTAGCACGATTAAACAAAATAGCAAGATGAGCATTATCATTAAAAAGTGGAGGTAAATACCAGATAGAAGAAATGATATCACAATAATGTAGCATTAAAAATAATACTCAGGACGTGCGTATAGAAGGCTATTTCACTAACATCTTATTAGGATTTTTGAAAACTTTTTAAACTTGGTGAATGTCTTAGTTAGAAAAATTAAAATATTTAAAATCATGTACTTTTCCTTTCATAATTGGCTTTATAAAAGCAGACCTCCCGTTCCACAATGGATCCAAGCAGGGCACTGTCAAACGTGCTTTCTATTCTGGGTTCTGGTTAATTATCCCCTCTATGGGAGATGGAATAAGAGAACGCTAGCAGATTCTCCAAATGTGGCTAAGAAACCACGCAGGCAGCCATTGCCTTGACAGGAGGGATAAAGAACGAAGGCAAATCACTTCCAAGTTGTCAGGGACCTGAATTAGAACTGGAACAGATTTTTAAAGTGTGAGCCAAGGAGCTTTGTGGATTTTTAGCCTGAGGTTGGCAGATCAGAGTGGCCAGTTCCCACTTAGTTCCATCAGTGTTTTTTTGTTTGTTCGGTTGTTTTTTTTTGTTTTTTTTTGTTTTTTTGGTTTTTTTGCATATGTCCAGAGGAGAAAAAAGATCTAACGCTTGACTATGAATATTTTCTAAAATACATTTTGAAGTTTATATACTATAGTGGTGGTCAGCAAACTATAGCCTATTGGCCAAATCTCGCTTGCTGGCCATTTGTGTACGGCCATTTCCATTTTCAAAAGGTTGAAAAAAAAATTCAGAGGAAGAATATTTTGTAATACATGAAAATTATTTGAAATTCAAACTTCAGTGTCCATATTAAAGTTTCATTGGAACACAGCCATGTTCAATCATTTATGTGTTGTCTCTAGCTGCTTTTGAACTCCAGTAGCACAATTAAGCGGTTGCCAAAGAAACCGTAAGACCTAAAAGCCTAAAATATCGACGATCTGACCCTTTATTGACTTGCCAACCCTTGTACTATAAGAAAACATATCCCATTAAGATATTTAACTTTTTGATCTCTCCCATACATATTCCATGAGAGAAATCTGAGCAATGTTGATGAATGGTGAAGTTGCTGAGCAAGTTATGAAAATTAGTTGCAACAAACCTTAAATCTTAGTTTAAGCTTTTGCTGTCCTTTGATAAGTCTAATTAGTGTGTGCAGACAAAGCTCAACCAAACCCAGACAGATATCTATTTAGATTTTGGGCACAGTTAAAGTTTTATTCTTTCTGGATCAACTCACTCAGCTTCCCCCAAACTGGGTTTATGTATGGGCTGACAGGTTTAGGGTCCTCTTGTAGACCACGAAAACGTTCTTTAGGACATGAAGAGGAGCAACTGGATAAAGAATGGTATAAAAACTACAACTTTGTTGGTGTGGATCCCCTATGCAATTGGTCATAGTGAAACTAGTTTATATTGTTGTCTTCCAAATGGAGAAAGCCACTATTGAGCTTTGGGGACTCTGAATTTCTGTTACTCTTCTCCAATCATTTGGAAGATGGTGCGAGGGGTCAGATAATATAAATTGAAGCAATATTGTAACAAAACATTCTTCCAGAGGAACAAGGCTCATGAATGAAGAGTAAAATGGTACTTTAGTTTTCTTATGTTCAATAATTTTGAGTGGGCTCTGATAAGAGTCCTTTCAGATTATCATAACTTTTCAGTGGAGTCACATCATATCTTTTTTAATATTAGAGTTATTCCTCACTCTAGCCAGCATTCCCTCCTTCTTCATAAACATAAAAGGAGGCTGAGGCGACACCCCAGCAGGAGATCTTCACAGTTCTGCATAAAATGGATGTCCACCAAAATAGAAATGAGTAACTATTTGACAATTGTTGCCAGAGGCCTGAATACACAGTCTGTAAACTGCCTCCTCCCATGCATGTCTGTTGGATATTTCAAAACGAAGCCATTCCTCAATAAAGCACAGGTAGTGTCTAGAAGAGGATGCCTCCCACAAAACAGCTAGCAATGCTTCCACCAACATAGCACACAGATTTCATGCCCTTCCCTTTACCGCCACATCATTTAGTAGTTATAAATCTGGAGACTATGCCATTTAGAGAGCAGAA
>NW_017732847.1:0-951 GCF_001890085.2 Hipposideros armiger
TGTCTCAGGTATTTTTCCTTAACGAATATCTGAACCCAGAACATCTTGACAGATGTATTAGGTTTAGATAATAAATCACTTGTTCCCTGTCAACACCATTATAGCATGCAGAATTCCAGGTGACTATTGCTGCACATGCTAGGTCTCTAATAGCAAACTTTTTTGGGGGTGGGGTGGGGAACAGTATCTTTTTCTAGGACCCATCAGCTCCAAGTCATGTAGTTGTTTCAATCTAGTTGTGGCGGGTGCAGCTCATGTGGGGATCGAACCTTGGTGTTGTGAGCTCTGCACTCTAACCAACTGAGCTAACCGGCTGCCCCCAGCTTACTGTTTTTAACTTCCCCACTTAAGGGTACTCTCTCCTGCATTGGGAATAGGGTCACTATACATGTCCCCCAGTTACTCAGTAATGTTTCAAGTCCCTGATGAGACTGGTATCCTGGGCAGTTCCATTAAGGAACTGGCTTGTTCCTTATTTATTTTTTTGCATGTTCCTTATTATTAATCTACACTCTACAGGTGAACAATCAGTAGCTCAGAGGTTTTTACCTGCCCCAGGTCTTTTAATGTGGCAGAGCAACTGGTTTAGATCATTTGTGCTTGAGTTCAAGACCACTGTTCTTTCTACTACTTGAAAATACCATAAAAGGATAATAAGTAATCCTATGCTTTTACCTAATTAAGGGAAAGATGTATATTAAAGTTTTAACAACTTATTTTCTATATTTTATTAGAAGAGGTGACGATTAGGAGCAATTAATCTGAGTAGTCATTACTAAAACAAGTTCAACTGAAGCCATTAAACTATGGATTCAATTATATAGCACTGATTTTAATGGTGTTATCTTTCACTGTAACAGTTTTACACTTGTATTATCTTTCTCAACTACATTAGCAGGGCTCTTACTGGGATGGTAATGGAAAGGAAAAACACTAAAGTCAAAGTGCAAA
>NW_017732847.1:5476-7337 GCF_001890085.2 Hipposideros armiger
TGATTAAACAACTGCCACCATTCCATTTTAAAACAAGTAGGAAAGCATTGTGGAATCTGCCGTTAGAAGAAATAATTGCATGCATATAGTGCCTTTTCATCTGCAAGCCACATAATCCCATTTTCCCTAAGAACGCAAAATGCAAATAGTCTCTAGGCTTCTATTTCTGTTGTAATCACTATAAAAACATACAAACCACCTCAGTTAGTAGATGTTTTAAGCAGCACTGAGAAAGAATTATTCCAATGGAATAGATAATAACTAAACAATAGAAAAGTAGGGGGAAATAAGGAAAAAAACCATTTTATTAATTTTACTTAGGTTAGAAATTAGGGCCCTTTCCCCAGCTCAGCCAAAACATACCCACATCAAAAACATAAGATTCCTCTATGGATATGTCATACATACCCATACACCTGAGTCAAAGTCTAATAAGATCACATATTGTGATAAATCATACCAATTATATCATTAGCCAGAGAAATAGAACAAACTTATTTTGTACTATTGGCTTTATAATTCAAAACCCACTTCTGTAATTTGTATATTGATACTGTTTATACCTTTCTATTTTCTAATACTAATGTAATAAAATGGTTTAAAAAATTTAAGACCTTTTGTTGCTGCTAATTTTAATATTTTTTATCAAGCCTTTTTCCTTTGTTGCAATAAAAAGGCTGTGTATCTTCACTCTCTGCTACCTTTAAAAGTTATAAAAAATGCCGCATGCCTACATTTGTTTTCACAGAGAAGATCAACCTCTCTAGATGTCTTCCTGCTCAAAAGATGGAAGATAGTTCATTTTTGTATTTCATAAATGAGCTGAAAGGGAAAAAATGTTTTTATGCAATGTGATCTAGTTATACTTTGACTGTTGAGTTTGCCATATTATGTTACAAAGAAGCTTTCACTCACCCAAAGTCAGAAATCCTGCATGTAAGAAAACAGTAGTTAGGCACATTGTATTAAAATTATGAGTTCATTCTTACATCATTCATTGAANTACAATTATATTTATTAAGCAAAAGTAAATTTTTTAAGAGGCTGTCTCTGGTAATGCCGTATATTTTTTAAACAAATTATTTTACGACATAAGCCATCAGATTTTTTATTAAAACTGAATAAGCTGTTAAAATTGCTACAGTAATCACACCTAAGCTTTCTGGTACTATTTTAAACAAATACGTGTTGTAGAGAAACTACCAGGAGCAGTCAAGGCAGCAAAACTATTCATAGGAAAGTAGCTAAAACCTTAGTCCTTTTGTTTATTCCTCATTCCCCAAAAGAGTTACATTACTGAGTCAAGGAATGTTCCAGCTGCATGTTGAGGTCACAAATGCAGCCTTAAATGATTGCCTTTGAGACTGATTTTGCAGGCAATAATGTACAAATAAATTACATTAAAATAAAACGGCATGTTTTCGTTATTTCAACACTAAACTGAATGGTGGACTGAAATCAACAGATAAGAAAACCAAGCTCAAGGCTCATTCTTTCTCTAAAGTGGTAGTGCCATTTCAAGTTTTATTAATGCATGAATTTTCTTAAAGTGCAGTAATAAAATAAATAAGATGAAAAAAAGCTTTTAAGATTTAACAGCTCTGAGATTAAGAGAAGTTCCTGATTATATTCTTGTTAGCCTTTTACCTCTGTGGAAGCTGGACATACATTGAAAGCTCACCGATCCAGATAAAATAATGCTTTTTTCCCCTTGGAGTATATAATTATGCTAGCATAGTCTGTAAGACAAGGTTAAAGGGAAAATTTATGTGCTATAGACTAAATCCAGACACGGTCAGGTGCTGAGCATTATTCCTGGCTTCAAAATAGGATGTATCTGTTTCGCCATCGGGTTGGGGTA
>NW_017732847.1:11317-14073 GCF_001890085.2 Hipposideros armiger
TTAACATAGAGGGGCAACTGAAGTCATGGGAGTGATGCGATTCACAGGGAGCAAGTGCAGGGAAAAACGGTAAAGGGCAGAATCTTGAAGAACTTCCACATTTATTGGGTTATCAGAAAAGTCATGACACATTTTTGCAATGAAAAACAGAAAAAATACGTCATGACTTTTCTGACAACCCAATATAAGAGAGAGAAAAAAAACCCTGAGGGGTAGAAATAGAAGTGAGAGGAATGAGATGAAAAGAGGCTGGTAAATTTGCCAATGACATCACTGGTGACTGTTCATGAAAGTTTCAGTTATTGGGTTGTCGGAAAAGTCATGAAGCATGTTTGTAACAGATGACACTAGTTCATTTTTGGAAGTACTCGAGTCATTTGCATCTATGTTATTGCTATGTCATTTGACAGCCGACAGTTCTAGTTTCATTCTAAAAAAAAAAAGACTGAGCAATTTGGTTGAGTTTTGGAGATTCTACAACAAATTGAAGATGGAAGACTAAACTGTGCATTTTTGCCATATTTTACTGTTTTACTTCCATAAAGGGAAGAACGCGCGTCAAGCTTGTGAAAAGTTGCAAACAGTTTATGGTGACAATGCTCTACAAGAACATCAGGGCCAACGATGGTTCACAAAATTCCGTGCTGGTGATTTTGATCTCAACGATGCTCCTTGGACAGGAAGGCCCACTGAGGTGGATGATGACAAAATAAATGCATTGATAGAGTCAAACCCACGTTACATGATGACACGAGAGATTGCAGAAACATTGAACATCCATCATTCAAATGTTCACGACCACCTGAACAAGCTGGGATACGTAAGCAAGCTCGATAGTTGGGTTCTGCATCAACTCAAAGAAGTTCATTTGACGGCACGTATAAACATCTGCGATATGTTCATTAAATGTGAGGAAAACGATCCTTTTTTGAAGCAACTGATAACTGGTGATGAGAAGTGGATTGTTTTTGTAAAAACAAAACAAGATTGTTTTTGGTGTTTGCACACCATTGTTGTAATGGTGTGCAAACAGTCTTGGTCCTGACGTGATGAGTCACCTCAGATGACAATGAAAGCAGACATTCATCAGAGGAAGGTTATGCTCTCAGTGTGGTGGGATTTGAAAAGTGTTGTGTTTTTCAAACTCCTACCAAGGAACCAAACAACCAATTCGAATGTGTACTGTCGGCAAGTGGACAGTTTGAACAAATCCATCATCCAGAAACATCCAGAGCTTGTTAATTGTAAANTATCATAATTAACACTCACTACCTGAAACTAATCAAGGGTAAAAGAGTTTATTAATACAAAACCTTACCTTTCATTCCCGCTCTCTTTGTATCATCAATGGTTAAAAGTATTTCTACAGCACTCTGAGCATTATCAGATAACTTTTCTTCATCTACAGGCCAAGGGATATCTACAAATACAAATAAGCTTGTTGATCATTGCTCAAAATAATACACAGAGATAAATGAATCTATAGTAATAGGAGAAAAATAATCACCTCTTTTCAGAATATTCTGGAATACTTGTGGTGGTGTTTCATCATTGAAAGGGGGGATTCCTGTTAGAAACTCAAACAAGCAAACTCCAAGTGCCCACCAATCTACTGCAGGACCTGGGATTTAAGAGGAAGTAGCTGAGCTTGCAAGCATTTTCTACAAATGTTTGATGAAGTAACATATTAATACATGGACATTTGGGCATATTCAAGGTCTTCATTTGCTAAGACTTTCTGTTGGCTTCACAAGGTACAACAAGTCAAATCACCTTCATTTAGGCAGTATGGCAATTACTTTCCTTCTCTATTTTCCAAGAAGTTTAAATTAGCAATTAACACAGCTAAAGAAAAGTTAAAGCTACCTTTTGTCATTTATTAATAACCTCTGATATTCTGGAATACTCATTTGTTCTAAATCCTAAAACACAACCAAGGGAATGCATTTAACCGAAAGATTATTCTCTAAAATAGAGTACATCTCAATTTCAAATTGGGAAACAATAACATTTAGATGATTCTACAATATATCTCACTTATTTTACAAAGGTATGAGATGAGGTAGCAACATTTATACTAATTGGAGGATAGCCTGGTAACTAGGGAAAGCCTTACTTACCATGTTTTCATGTAGCTTTATTCCTTTTAAGATCACAGAGGGACAAATTAGCTTAATAAAGAATATTCACTTAAATTATGGCTTGAGGAGGTAATTAGGAGATGTCTTAATAAATAAGTAAAACTGATTTCTAAATAATATCTTTATCGAAAGCATCATTTATATACAAAGATTTTTTGTTTTTCTTTGTTTTTAGCTGAGCCATCCTGCCGCCTGTTGGCAGCTCAGCGGCAGCTCAGCTCAGGCTGGACTTGAACCGCTGTTGCTCAGAGCTCAAACCTTTGAGCGAGCTCTTAACCAACTGAGCCACTCAGCCGGCCCTCAAAGATGTTTTAGAGGATTATTTTAAACATGATTTTATAATCTGGCTTATACTTTTGTTTAGTTTTATGAATAAAGTATTTATTAAGCAAAGGTTAACTTTAGTCCAAAAAAGGTTAACTTCAATATAAATTTAGAATAGAGATTCTAGTCTAGTGCTAAATTTGCCTGGAAATTATTCTTTAAATTCAATTTTACAAAATTCATTATTGTGATTAAACAACTGCCACCATTCCATTTTAAAACAAGTAGGAAAGCATTGTGGAATCTGCCGTTAGAAGAAATAATTGCATGCATATAGTGCCTTTTCATCTG
>NW_017732847.1:14419-16599 GCF_001890085.2 Hipposideros armiger
AGGAGTTAAAAATCCATTGTCAAGTTGAATTGATGATACATTGATAACAAAATGCTTTTCTTGAAAACTGAATTCCAACTCTCTGCAGGTGCTGTTGGGTGATCAGAGCTTTGTACCTAATATCTCAAATTGTAGTGTGGTAATCAGGATTTTTACAAGATTACTCAATTAGAAGGACTCTTCAGTAACTCCAATGGTGCCTATTTTTGATATGTGAAAAATCAAACTTTATTAACTTACTTATAGCAAGGAGTACTTAGTCACGAACCAAAGAAAATTCCTGAATTACAACTCATTGACCTTTGAGCACAGAAAATAATGCATTTGGGGACTAGCACAGGGTTTGTCAGGGGTCCCCTTCCCCTCCTCTGATCATAACTTGAGAAGCACTACTATAATCCTCAGGAATGCAGAAGTGGGAGGAAGAAGGTAAGCTGTGTACAGTCTCAACATTACTATAGAATATGCTTTGTTCAATAGGAAAGAAATGAAATAATAGTACTAGGAATGCAAATACGGGTAATGCTGTAGCATATATACCTTACTTATAGAGCAGCCTATAAGGAGAGAAGGAATAAAAATTGAGAAACTCTGTCTCAACTAAAAAATAATTTGACTTTCCCCCTAAAATGCCAATATCCAACAATGAATAAAATCATACGACTTAGAGGAAGGAGCAAATACAAGGTTTGTTCTTTGTTCATTACCGTTATTCTAATATAACATTATTTTACTGGCATTTTATGAAGGAAACTTTTATTATAATTTAAAATTTTAGTTCCCCTCAGCATTAATATTAGCTTAAAAACTTTAAAAAAGGGCAAAAACAGAATATATAAATTAAGTAAAATAACTAAGTAAATTCATTCACTTAGCAAGCAATCTCCTAACATATTTTTAATTAATTAATTAATTTATTTATTTATTATTTTCTTTTTTAAANAATTTTAATTATAAATTGCTTTATACTGTTTGGTGTTTTAAAAACATTATATCAAATTACTTTTATAGAAAATAAACATTTTAAAATATATCACTACATAGCTGAGGTAACTTGATGGATGTGCCACTGAAACAGTGGCAAGATCTTATAAAATAAATCTTTACATTTGAAGCTTACTTTCATCCTGTATCCTAAGTTACAGAAAAGGAAAATTGTAATGTGGAAAATGGGCTAGCAAATCTGTGACTTAGCAAAACGGGAGCACTGGACAAAAATCAGTTAAGTGCCCAGAGGAACTTAATTGCTTTGGCTAGTAAGAAAGGGGAGTGTGTCCCCTTTCAATATTGTAGAGATTATTCACAACAGTTACTAAGCGCTGCTCAGGAATTCTCCTGGAGTGCTCTCTACAATAGAAGGAAGCTTCAGACACTAGTCCTAAGAAACTTCCTTAAGCTTTTGTACTGGAGACAAATATAATAACTAATTATAACATAGAGACAATGACATAAATTGCAAATAGTTTCTAATTAAATGAGATAATAGTGAATAAGTAATTGTCCATAACTGATCAAGGGAACTGATGATGAGAAGAAAATTAGCAAGAAGTAGACTGGGGACTGGCTTTTCTAAACTAAGGTAAAATACTTGTGCAAAATAAGGAAAACTTAAAAAAAGTGTCTAAGAAATAGAATAGGAACAGAAGGCTTATAAAGAGATTCTCTGAGAGATGTGGCCTCTTTGAGAGCTTGGAGTCTCAAATGCCATCAATAATCTGGAATTTAAGGAGGCATCATAGTTTTTCAAGGAGGGAACAAACATGAGCCATGTTATATTTTAAGAGGAACACCTGGTGGCAATGATTATAGGCAACAGAATAAAGTTGAGACCAGAAAGAAAGCTATTAAATTAATGAAAGCGAAAGATGATGCAGAGATTGTGGCAGAAATAATGCCGAGGTATAACCAACCAGATTTAAATGCCTGAATGTAGGGACAATGTGTCACCAAGAAGATGGCGAAACTGAGACAGGGAACAGAGGAAGCGCAAGCGAGGTAACAAGTTCAATTTTGACAGGCAGCATCTGAAAGACCAGCAGGTACTGAATAGATGCTTTGACCATGTGTCTGCTGCCTATTAAGAGTAAGGATTAGACAATTCATGTGATGACTTAGCTTTGACAATTCTCTTGATATACTCAGGTGCAAGGAATATACACAGGGCCATGCTTAATTCATGA
>NW_017732847.1:18637-21301 GCF_001890085.2 Hipposideros armiger
TTGAATTGTGTCCCCTTGAAAAGAGCTAGGTTGAAGTCCTAACCTTGAGATCCTCTGAATGTGACATTAGGAAACAGGGTCTTGGCAGATGTAATTAGTTAGGTTAACATGCAGTCATATGGGAGTAGGTGGGCCCCTGATCCAGTATGGCTGGTGTCCTTATAACACAGCCATATGACCATCGAGACACAGGGAGGACGCCATATGAAGCGGGAAGACTAGAGTGACGCATCTACAAGCCAAGGAATGGCAAAGATTGCCAGGAAACCACCAGCAGCTAAGAAAAGGCAAGAAGGATTTCCCTACAGGTTTCAGAGGGAACATGGTTCTATCAACACCTTGATTTTAGACTTCTAGCCTCCAGAACTGTCAGGTCACAAATTTCTGTTTTGAACCACCTAGTTCGTGGTACTTTGTTACAGTAGCCCCAGAAAACAAATACAGTTTATTTCAGAATGTAGGAAGGGAAAATTCTTCAGAGAGCGAAAGGGAAAAGAAAGATAAGTGAAAATATCATCCTTTTATTCCTGATGCATTTTGAAGGATGGCTCATTTCTGGCTTGCCCGTTCTGGTGAGGGTATATGTGAGGGCATGCAGACTGAACAGAAATTTAGGCCCAACTTTGTATTTCTGAGCCCAAACTAGAATGGAACTGAGGAGACATTTAGAGCAATGATAACCAGGGGGTAGAAGGTGAGGATTCTCTCAATGACTGAGATTGAACCATAAGCAAAGAACCAATGGTTGCATGTCTTCTTTTCCTATAATAAATGCTATATATATGAAGCAGGAGTATTGTAAGAGTTCGTTTTCTTTTATTTTAGGTCATCCAAGTACCAGATAAATTTAAAACAATTTTGTCTCAAAAGAAAATGTAGTGATAGATAGCACTTCAAAAATTCAAGACATATATGCCTTACCATGGGCCCTGCCTAATAAGAGCTCGGGTGCAAGGTAGTCTGGCGTTCCCAGAATTCGCCCTCCATCCACTGGGGCTGCCCCTCTTCTCACACTCTTTGGAGTTCGATATGGAGTTCCTGACTTGACCTGATTTGGGGTCTGTTGATTTAAAAGGAGTTTAAGAGACAATATATATCTTAATTCTTTTTACAGTGAACAGAAATGCCAAAACAAAAAAGCTAGGCTGCTGGGCACAAAAGATATACTCAAATCCTTGATCAGTTTTGAAAGTGGATGCAAAGCTGATTATACTTATGAAAAGTACTGACATCTATCTAATAAAATGCAATAGCTTAGGTAACACTAATTATTTCGATAATATCAATTATTTCAAGGAACAATGAAAAAAATCCACAAGAAAAATTTCTTGATAGCATGGATTAACACAAGCATAAGAACACTCACTGAGGGAGGTTGCGACTGACAAATGATTGAATTATTGGGATAACACATAAGATAGAAGTAAATGTAAATAATATTATGCTACTAGGCATTTAAAATTTTAAGATATTTTGTCATCTCACAAGAACTCTATGAGACCAGCAGGACAGGTATCATTATATTCTACAGACAGATGGGAAAGAGAGCTTGTGCTGGTAAGGGACCTCTAAGTCACTCAGTAAATTTTGAACAGAAAACCTAAGTCTTGTAACTAAATTTGGGGTTTACATTTTTTATATTATGATGTCTCTCCAAAGGAAGAAAAAAAAAGATAAAGGGTTATAAAATAAAAATGAAATAAGATTTGAAATGGTACATTTTTTAACTTATTTTTATACAGAAAAGAGATCACTTAAATATATCCTTAGGAGACAACAGAGTGGACTTTTATAACTCAGAGTTTCTGGGATCAAGTGAAAATATGTCATGATAAATACGTGAAAATATATAGAGCAGTACAAATGAAGAAGGCATTGTAGTTAAGAATAAACATTGCTACCAGCTTTACCAGCATTAAAACTTCCAACAATCCATAGATTCCCAACAAGTAAAACAAAATTATATGTTTAATATCATATAGTCTAGCTGAGAAGCAAAAGATTGACCTTCACAGTTTGTTTTTCTAAAATCCAAATAACAAAGTATTAGAAAGTTATAACATACCTGACATGGTATATAGGATCTTCCGTTTTGAGTAGGAGTTACGGCCATGGGATATGAACCACTATAAGCACACGAAATATCCACTGCATCTAAACTAATACTCATTTTGGATGGTTCTGAGTTAGTAGATACATTAATATGACTATTAAAACTTCGAAAAGCTACAGCATTTCTTTTAGAGAAGGTTAATGTTTTCAACACCTCCAAAGAAGGAGCTAACATTTGGTTACTGTCTTGGACAGCAGTATTCTCATCACCTTTTGACGAAGTATTTTCTTGGCAGCTGGTTGATACAGTAAGCAGGTCTTCAACATTTGATTCTTCAAAAGAAGATTCTTTGATGCTTTTATCTGGAGCTAATGACTGCCTTTCTAATAGACTTTCCATTATAGACAGTCCAGGAAGAGATGAATCAGAGTCCATATAAATACTTTTGCAAGCTTTTTCATCATCAGAACATAGAAAACTAGAACTTAAGTTGTCCTTATTATTCTTGTCACAATCTTCATCCAATTCGCACATAAGGTTTTTAGCTATCACTGGGATAGGTGATTTTTCTGGTGTTTGTTGTTGATCCATAAAGGAATTGACCATGTTCT
>NW_017732847.1:23901-29333 GCF_001890085.2 Hipposideros armiger
TAACATGGTGAACAACAGCTCGACCTGGAGCTGGGCTGCTGTGAGTCGCAGGCGACGGTGTAGGCTGCAGTGGGGCTGCCGTGAGCTGCCGTGAGTGACCAGCAGCCAGTGTGAGCGGCTGGCAGCTGGCGAGAGCTGCCGTCCAATGGCTGGCGACCAACTGCTTCAGCCGTGACGAGCACAATGATCACAATACCAACATGGGCCAGTGAAGTGACCTCCACAACTAGACTGAAGAAAAAAAGGACAGCAACTTGTCTGTTCCCCTTCCCCTATTCCCCAGCGCTGTTCCCCTCCCCCAATTCCCCAATAAAATCTTTAAAAAAAAAAGTTATTTGTGATCCAGAAAAATTAACATTCCACTAAATAAGAAACTGGTGGAAAACAGCACAGAAGAAGGTAGTATAAGTTCTAGAATAAGACATAGGTTAAAAATTTACTATCAATTTACAGCAAACATTTAAAAAGTTATCTCATGTACCAAGCAAGAATAATTTCACATCTGAATGAGAAATGAAATATTTCAAAAACATTTGACAGAATGTACAGGAAAAATAAAGAGTACGTTGACTGCAATTCATTTCCATACAGAATTTATATGAAAAAGTAGAGTGTTTTTATCATTAGTTTCACATATAAATTGGTTTGGGTTCAGACATATTTCACTCTAACCTGGCAATCGTTTTCCCATCTGGGACTGCTGTGGCATTCAGACTCCACACTGGATACGAAGGTGTGGGACTGGCTACTGGCACTTGATGTAGCCAGCCTTTTCCTAGACTGGAGTAGATTAGAAGTTAGACACTTCACAGGCATTCTGGGGTTGGAAGCAACTGTTTCAAAACCTATAGGGAAGAGAAAATATTGAAGCTTATGTCACCTCTTTCTTAGTTTCTCCCTGAGCCTGAATATTTACAGATAATTAGGAAAACTAATAAGTACTGCGTATCAGAACTATTTCTATGTAAACACGATCCAATCCACAATGATGGCTTCAGGGGTTTTTGGCATACAAATACTATTCTGAAAGTTAACCAAAACAAAACAAAAACAAAAACCTGTCAACATTCATAAAGTAAACATCAGTACAATAGAACTAATTTATAGTTGGAGGAAATCCACTTGAATATCGATTATCCAATTTGAAACTCTTCTTAATAAAGGAGTATCATTGATATGCTATATCCAGATATGATATAAGGCCGGAATGTGACTGAATTTACCCAGTTCAATTCGTATTTAATTAAAACTATAATTTTATTTTATTTTTGACATTCAATGTTAATTTCAGGTGTACAGCACAGTGGTTTGACATTTACATAATTTAAGAAGTGATCATAGGGCCGGCCAAGTGGCACGTTGGTTACGAGCTGACTTGGGATACCAGAGGGCTCCGGTTCGGATCCCACATATGAGGGCCAGTGACACTGCCCTCCACAGCTAAGATGCTGAACAACAGCTCAACGTGGAGCTGGGCTGCCATGAGTCACAGGCGGCGGCGTAGGATGCAGCCCCTGCTGCAGTGGGTTGCCATGGGCTACCGTATGTAGCCAGCAGCCGTCATGAAGCCGGCGACTGATCTGCCTTGCCCGGGAAGAGCGCAATGATGGTGCCAACTTGGGCAAATGACGCAATGTCCTCCACAACTAGACTGAAGAACAAAAGGACAGCAACTTGTCTGTTCTCCTTCCCGCAATTCCCCAGCGCTGTTCCCATCCCCCAATTCCCCAATAAAAATCTTTAAAAAAAAAAAAGTGATCATGATGATTAGTCCAGTACCCACCTGGCACCATATGAGTACACAGTTATTACCATATTATTGACTATATTCTCTATGCTTTACTTTACATCCCCATGACTATTTTGTAACCACCAATTTGTATTTCTTAATCCCTTCCCCCCTTTTCACTCATCCCTCAACATCCTCCCATCTGGCAACCATTAAAATGTTCTGTATCTACGAGTGTGATTCTGGTTTGTTTACTTTGTTCTTTAGATTTCACATATAAGCAAAATCACACTGCATTTGTCTTTCTCTGTCAGACATACTCTACAGAACACAATACCCTCCAGGTCCATCCGTGCCACCGTAGATGACAAGAACCCATTCCCTTCCATGGCCGAGCAATATTCCATTGTATATATGTACAACCTCCTGATTTTTAATGTCACATGTGGGTGTGGGACCAGCCTGTTCTGCATCTCCACTCCTCCTACTAGTCTAAGTGTGACTTCTTCTGTGTGTCCTTAGTTGTAGGGTTTCAGTTCAGCTAGACTTCAGGCATTTCTCAATGATGACTGTTTTGTAGTTTAATTGTAATTTTGATGTGGTAGCAAAAGTAAGTAAGGACAGCATTTACCTACTCCACCATCTTTACCAGAAATCTATCACTTTATTTTAATGTTGAAGTTCACGTTCTTACAAGTGTGAATTACACACAATCTATAAGATATTTTCTAAATACCACTGGGTAAAACAAATAAGTAATGGTAAATTGGCTAAAAGTGAGCCAGTGAAAGGAAGCAGCACTATTTATATGATACATGTTCCTTTACCATGTAAATAATTATACTAACAATTATTGCCTCTGAACTTATAATCAGACACAATACTCATGCTTTTACTAAGAATTACAATATGTAAAATACAAGCATTTTATATGTATATGAAAAGATTCGTATATCTTGTTTTTCTTTTTCCAAGTACTTTAATCTCAAGTAAATTCTTAGTCTTATAGGTTTTTGAATTAAATATCTTAGAACTTTAAAACTCAAAGGAGAATTTCCTAGTCCATCTAAAACAACTTTCCTTCTGGTACATAAATTGTCTCAGTGGAATTCCTGAAACTTGCTAGACACTGACCTTGATGTTTGACTAAACTGCTCAGATGCTTTTCCGCATAATATGGGAACATGTGTCTAATCTAATGCCTCGTGCATACTGTATACCTGCTAATGAGCTCTTTCTGGATCACTGATATAATCCCTACTTTGGAACTTTTCATGGCTCCCCCTTTTCTACAGCTTAAATTCTAGGATCCCTGTAATTACACTTGATAAACTTCCCTATTTACCTGCTTAGCTTTCTTTTCCATTGCGCAAACCATTCTCACATAATACAGCTACCCCTATGGCCTGAAGATGAAATACACTTCCATGTGTCCATGCCTTTGCTCATGCTAGTGCTTTATAGGAAATGTCCTTTCCCACTATACTTGGAGCTGTTACATTCTTGTTTCTCTTCCTGGATCCAGCTTGGTTGTTGCTGTTTCTTATTCCTGATTTCCCCAGTTAGCATTTGTCACGTTCTGTGTTACATCAAAGTATGCCTCGTGGCATTTATTTTGTAAAATTGTTAGTTATCCCTTTATACCTGTAATCACCACAGAATTACAAGTTCTCAGACAAGGGCTTCTCTTACTCATCTTCACATCCACTCAAGTGACCAGCACAGTGCTTTGCACCTATCTAATTCTGACTAGATTAAAGAATGACTAAGGGAGATGCAATTATTTTTCCTTAAGAATAAGGCTATAAAGTAATATCTGCACATTCCATACTTTAACAGCTTTTGTTATCAGGCTATAAAGTAATATCTGCACATTCCATACTTTAACAGCTTTTGTTATCAGAGCCATATATATATATTATATATATATAAATATATATAATATATATGAATATATATATTATATATATAAATATATATAATATATGTATTTCAGCCATTTTGATTTTCAGAGTGTATTTTGATAGAAGTAACACAAGTCATTGAATATGGAGGAAAGCGTTAAATGGACAAAAAAATTGTATATGCAATCAGGACTTGGCTAATCCATGCACTAGTATGCAACTAAACATTTCGAAATATTAGTTTTCTCATTTGTAAAAAGAAGACATTTTAAGAAAGGAAAAAGTATTAAAATTCTAATAGTCAATATATACTGATAACAAAAGATGAATATAAGTCACATTTGACTTCTGCAATTACAACAGGTACTCAAAGTGGTTACCATCAGCGTCTAGACACTTCTGAAAATGATGCTGCTTGAGCAATGTTGACCAAAGTGTCCACTTGTATACATTTTTTTGGCACCCCAGTATATATGTGTGTCTAGATATGAACTGATTTGTTGAGGACCAAATTCAAAGTGGGGTAACATCTATGAGAACTAACACTAATTACCCTTCAAAGTGTCATTATTCGCATCCCCAAGTTGAGGAACATGAGTGCAAAGAACTAAATTGTCCATGGTGGCTAAGTTATAAATGGTGAAGTTAAGTGCCATACAAATGTCGCACTCTCCTCTTCCGCTACTTGACTTTTTTGTCTTTTATTGTGTGCTACTTTATATCTTTGACTATTTTATTTCAAAATCTTTTGGAAATAATTTTACAAAGACATACAGTATTAACAGGTACTACACCTTCACTATATAAGATTTCCATAGACCCAGTACAGTGATATCTACCCAATAATCATCCTAATATTATAGGTAATTAAAGATCTCATTAGATATTTTGTTTTGTTGACATAAAGATCTGCAACAACCCCTCTCAGAAATGGCATGTACATAATGAAATATAGAATGCCACAGACTGTTCAAATATTTACATTTTAAAATTATTAAATTGATGTTAGAAATAAACTACCTTTTCTTTTATACTCACATGATTGTAGTAGTTTGCTAGAAAAAGGAGCATCTTTTTGATCTATAGACATAGGCGAAGCTAGTCCTTGAGAAAGCTGTGATGTTTCAGATACATGGGTTAAAAGAGTATTTGCAGAGTCTTGATTTTTTTCTGGGTGCTATTAAAAAGAGAAAAACAAATACAAATGCTGACATTTATCTTCACAAAAACACCAGAGTAAATGGTTATACCACTTAAGTAGAGAAACTATTAAAGTAACTCAACATGCTTTGCGGGAGACTCCCGCATGTCCAGGGGTTCCCTCAGGTGGAGGCGGAGTCGGCGAGGAAAGAACGCGTGGAGACACAGGAGCGCTTTCAAGAATTAATGTCTCACTTTATTTTTACAGCATGTCCTTTTCATACTGGGCAGGTAACTATTTACATCAGTGAGCTGTTTTTCCCAAAGTTGTTTTTCCAAGTTTAAACCTTTACCCATTAGGAAATTGTTTTCTACATAGTTTCAACGTTCCTTCCTTCCTAGGGTCTATTTTCCTTAGAAGTTTGTTTTTCTCAGAGTTTTACTTCCTCACGATGTTTCTATTACAGGGTACAGCCGGATCTGTTCTTCACTAATGACTAACTTATCCTAACTATGCTTCAATTTCTTCCGATAATGGCCAGAGCTGAGTTCCTGCCTTGGCACTTAAAGGATGTTTACTACTTAGCAACTGTTTAAAACACTACTGGCTAAACAGGATCTTAAGAATTACAAGGTGCATAACTTGTCTATCACTAAGA
>NW_017732847.1:29611-31473 GCF_001890085.2 Hipposideros armiger
TAAGACTTTTTTTCTTATCAAGTACTTACAAATCCCAAAGAACTGATGAGAGATAATACTTGTCCTGGGGTTCTTGAATAATCTTGTCTAGGTTTAGCCATCGAGGGTGTTGTAAGGATATCCATCATATTGATATCTATGTACGGAATGAAAAGTAGATGAAATTCTCTAATCATCTGTTCTGAACTTTGCACATTACTAAATTACCTACAGATTGGCTTGTGCAACACAAATATACCTAGGAAAGCCAAATGCCACAGAGTAAACATATCAAAATAAGCAACTTACTGAAATCATTAAAGTCTGATAAAACTGAGTCCTGCTCTGGAATGAATAAAACACAGTGTAATGATCTAATGTCTTAGCTTCTTAGGGAGTACAGTCCCTCAACAGGAGTGTTATCTAACTTGCAACAAAATAGTTCTTGGTAAATCAAATATTAGAAAAGGAGGTGGTTGAGAAAAAGTCAGAAAGGAAATCACTATAATAGGAATATAAATTAAATTTCAATATCAGAATCTACTTAAGGAATTAATACAAATTATGGACCCTTCATGTGAATTAACATGTACAAGTGTAGGTCAAGATAGAAATTGAAACAGATTTTTATCAGGTTTCAGTACACAAAAATGCAAAGTAATTCAACATTCACACATAATATTGTACTATTTTCTTTAGAGATCAAAAATGGTAAGAGAAGTATACTCTGTGATATACGATTTTTTTAAAAGATAAACTGAAAGCTAGAACTTAACAAATTTCATTTATACCTCATATTGATGAACCAAAAAGCTCTTTTTTGCTAGCTTAATAGTGTAAAATGATTCATTTACTTTTAATTACCATTTATTTCATCACTACTATTGAATTTAACATAATACCATGTGCGTGTGAATTGTGTGTTCATTTTCTTTGCCCTTTGTTTACCAAGGTCTTGGTGGTGATCATGTATATTTGAATAAGGTTTTTAGGTATTGTTTATCATGTTATAGTTATTTTAGTCATTTTACTGATATTTAACTTGGTCAAAACCAGTTTTAGTAGGGATAAAAAGTCAAAAGGAGAGCAACTGTGAGATCCTCTTTGAAGAGCCAGAGCTCATCAAGGACCTTTGAGAATTTAAAAATAATTATTCCCATTTTTCATCTTTAATCAAAAGAAAAGGTACCATTATACCTTTCTGGTCTATTTTAGAACAAATAATCATCAAATTTTATTCCTTATAAACTAACAAAGAAAACAATATAAGTTAATGAAATGTAGTGTCTAAAATTTACTGGGTATTTAAAAAGGTACTTACCTGTTGTTATTTTTCTTACCTCTATTCAAAGTAACTTTGGAAAGGCCAAAATCTGTTAGTTTAATATGACCTTCATTAGAAATGAGCATATTGTCAGGTTTCAAATCCCTGCATATACAAGAGATAAATAGCAGATAACTAAAAAAGAGCTAGTGTTGCTGTTAGAATTACTAGGGGGGGAAATAGAGCAAGTTACAGAAAAATCAAACCCTATTTATTGTCTCTAAAATAAGGCCCTCATTGGTGGCTTTGGAATAGCAGAAAACAACTCTAAAAAACAAACCATCTTTTGTATATCGGAATCTACAAGAAAGTTAACTGATTTACTGATTATTTTTCACATTATTCATTAGATATTCAATTAAAAGAAATAAGCCTTGTTAGATAAACCTCAAGCCAGGTCAAAATCCTATTGGCCTCTTACAAGGTTAAGATTAAGCCTTCATAAAGCAGAGCCACTTAATCTGACTCTCTTTGTACAGATCAGAACATTGTAAATCAGCTGGGATTACAAAACACAGAACTTTTATATAACGGTAAAGGAGTGGAAAAAAGATTAAAT
>NW_017732847.1:33510-36940 GCF_001890085.2 Hipposideros armiger
TGTGCTCCATACTGTGCTGGGAGTATAAGCATGAATAAAATGTAGTTATTGCAGGGCCAGCCGACTGGCGCGTTGGTTAAGAGCTGGCTTGGGATCCCACATTAGGGCCAGTGACGCTGCACCCTCTACAGCTAAGATGGTGAACAACAGCTTGACCTGGAGCTGGGCTGCTGTGAGTCACCGGTGACCGTGTAGGCTGCAGTAAGGCGGCAGTGGACTGCCAAAAGCTACCATCAGTGGCTGGCAGCTGGTGTGAGCAGCCGGTTTGAGTTGCCAAAAGCCGCCATGAGCAGCTGTTCAGTGGCCGGCGACCGATCTCCCTCACCTGGGAAGAGCGCAATGATCACAATACCAACATGGGCCAGTGAAACGACGTCCTCCACAACTAGACTGAAGAACAAAAGGACAGCAACTTGTCTGTTCCCCTTCCCTTATTCCCCAATAAAATCTTAAAAAAAAAAAATGTAGTCACTGCACTTAAAAGAGTTTATAATTCAGTAGTAGAGAAATAAACAGATACTGTAGTTAAGCTCATGAAGATTATTATTTAATGTCCTCATCAACAATGATTATCAATCCTTTTTATCTTTGTCAACCTAAGGAAGAAAAGATAGACTTGTTTAAATGTTTACTTTCTACACTTTTAGGGAGATTTGGCATCTTTACACATTGTTTTTGGCCTTTTATATTTCTTCTGTGAACCACTTGCATTCTTTGCCCACTTTCTAGTGGGGTATTTACCCTTTCTTATTGATTTGTAAACTCTGTTTACATATTAGTAAAATTAACCCTTTGTCTTCTGAACAATAAATATTTTCTCCAAACACGTTGTTTGACTATGTATATGGTATTTTGTGTCACATGTTTTAAAGTATTAAGTAAGTTTTATCTTGTACTTAGTAAGTCCTGTACCATTCTATGATTATAAAAATATTTATATCAGTTTTCTTTTAATATTTTTATGGATTCCCCTTTGAAGTAGAAATCTCTGATATGAAAGGAGAACAAATGAACCTAGCTTTACACCAAGTTTCATAGCCACACAAAGAATTATTTCAAGTGACGTCAAAAAACAGAACTTGACCATACCACCTAAAGACAAAAAGAATGGCAAGGAAATCCAAAATTGAATCCAGTTGTTTTAGTGTCAGTAAAACAATACTGATACCATTATTTTAAAAATATATTGGGCTGTCGGAAAAGTCATAACGCATTTTTGCAACAAAAAACAGAAAAAAATACGCCGTGACTTTTCCGACAACCCAATGCATATATTGGAAGTTAAAGAGAAGAAGTGAGTGTTTTTGTTATTAGGATTCCAGATTCTCAGGGTAAAAGAATATAAATACTCTCTCCAAAAATTTTTATAGTTTATATATTTTTTCAAAGATGTGAAGTAAAAATTCTATATCTTCCATTCAATTGAAAATAGCTGTATGAACTCATGATATATTTTTCTGTTTCCATAAAACTATGTGTTTCCTCATTTGTCCACACAAAAGGCCTAAAAGGAATGACGACCTAGTGACACTGAACATTACTACTTACTACCACCTACACTATGGTCTCTAAACACTATTTCCTAATAAAAGGAGCTAGACTTCCTCCCTCAGGTCTAGTACAGGACATTTACAAAATGAGTCTTAAGTACCTTGTCATACCAGAAAGCAAGAAAGCTCTCAGAATACTAGGATAGTATAAAAAGGCAAATTAACCAAAGGGGCTTTTGTCAAAGATGGGACAATTGGAATATAGAAAATAATGCCTACAGTGGACTAAAACACATAAAACATAGAAAATTCCATGAATTCAAAATGATACTTAAAAAACTAAAAATAAAGCTATAAACATTTGGANCCTGGATATATGGGCAAGTGGTCATACAAATATTTAATACATAATTTGATGATCTATGTTTTTAAGTAATAGTCTGAAGAAAAGTCAGTCTTTACCTGTGGATAATTCCATGTCTATGAAGGTAGTCTAGAGCCAATGCTACTTCAGAAATATATTTCACAGCCATCTCTTCGTCAAAATAACCATATATATGTAGGAGAGACTTGACATCTCCACCAATAAGATATTCCATTACCTATCAAATAGGAACATAAACATTGCAAAATAAAACCAATATGATTACATTAAAATATATATCATTTGAGCATCACAGCTATAAATATTTTAGCATGGTTCTGTACAAAACACATTTTATTGGTACCACTCAGTACCCATTAATACCAGGTTTAGTCGTGTTTGCTATACAGCTTTTTTAATATAAATTAAACTGTTTCGTCTGAACAAAAATTCAGACTTATAGAAAAGGTGTAAGAACAACAGAATGATTTCCCATGTACTCTTCATCTAGATTCACTCATTGTTAGCATTTTGTTACATTTGCTTTCTTCCTTTCCACGTATATAAAATAAATAAATAATACGTTAATTGTTAACACAAATATCTTATATGCATGTATTTTTGTTCAGACTAAACAGCTTAATAAAAAAACTATATGGCAACATTAGCAACTGGTATTAATGTTGAGTTTTAATTTTTTGCTGAGCAATTAAAGAATAAAGTTGAAGAGGCCATGACCTGTTACCATTAAATTCTTCATTATGTATCTTCTAACAAGGACGTTCTCACATAACTATGGCATGATATAATTCAGGGAATTTACACTAACATAATGCTATTCTCTAATGTATAGTCAATATTCAAATTTCTCTGATTATCTCAATGTTGTCCCTGGTACCATCGCTCCTCATCTTCCATGCTCAAGCCAGGATCATGCCCAGGATTGAATTGTCATGTTTCTTTAGGATCCTTTAATGTGAAACAGGTTTTAGCATTTTTTGGGGGAGTATGGGGGACAGTCTTTCATGACATCTGATTATTTCTTCATGATTTGATTCAGGTTATGCATTTTTGGCAGGAATACTACACTAGCAACACTGAGTCCTTGTCAGTGACTCCCACCAGATGAGACACCTAACTAACATCAGTGTGTTCCATTACTCGTGATATTAACTTGGATCACTTCAAGTGGTTACCTCCAAATTTCTCCATTAAAGAACTCCTCCTCCCCCATAATTAATACATAATCTGGGGGAGATACTTTGAAACTATGTAAACAACCTGTTTCCCAACAAACTTTCAATCAATGATTTTAGCATCATGTAACTTCAGATGACTCCATTATTGCTATGCTCTATAATATTATTCATTCTACATGTACTACTCATTATTCTCAACATTTCCTAGTTTTAAGCTATAAAATACTGTCTACTAAGAGCATAATAAAAGAAGGTCATTTCTTTTCTCCTCAGGTTAGCAGTTTCCCTGGTACATAGAGGTTTGTCGATATTTGTTAAAGCGATCAATCACGAAAACACTTCTTGGGGACCGGCTGAGTGGCTTAGTTGGTTAAGAG
>NW_017732847.1:41520-65519 GCF_001890085.2 Hipposideros armiger
CAAACATTTAATGTATAGACCACCTCTTAAGTCAGAACCTGTAGAATTTGTAGTCAAATTACCTGCCATCCTTACCTCTTTCTGCCTGTCCCCCTCCAATTTGAATTAATAGAGTATAAGCTGCTGCTTTAGATGAAAAGCGAGTACCTCTCAAAGTCCACACACCCAATTATTATATATCAAACTTCATATATTTCTATTATATGAATGTCTTTTTTTATACCAAATATTTTTAACACTACTTGCCAGACACTGTTCTGCATGCTTTATATCAAGCTACTGAAATTTCATAATAACCTTTGTGGTAGATACTATTATTATGTCATTTTGCAGACAAGGAGGCTGAGGTGTAATATAGTCATGTGCCATTTGATGATGGAAATACACTCTGAGAAATGCATCATTAGGTGACTTTGTGGTTGTGCAAATGTCATAGCGTGCACTTATATAAACCTAGATGGCTAGCCTACTACACACCTAGGTTATGTGGATAGACTATTGCTTCTAGGCTGCAAGCCTACACAGCATGTTACCTCACAAAACAACAGAGTTTAAATGGAGCACAAGAGAAAATGAGGCAATCAAGAGATGTGGTAAACATGAGATGTATGAGAGTGCTGCCAGTATAACACAGCATAGTGTTTTACCGCGAACATTTTTTTATAAGTAGAAAGAGTACAGTCTAACATAATGATAAAATGTATAGCATAGTAAATACATAAACTAGTAACAGTTATTTATTATCATTATCAAGTATTACATACTGTACCTAATTGCATGTGCTATACTTTTACATGACAGGCAGCCCCGTTGGTTGGTTTACACCAGCATCACCACAAATATGTGAGTAATGCATTGCACTATAATGTTACGATGTCACTAGGCAACAGGAATTTTTCAGCTCCATTAAAATTTTATGGGACCACCATGGTATATGTGGTCAACGTTGACCAAAAAGAACGACGCATGACTATAATTTTATGTGTGAACTTGGCTAAGCCATGGTACTCAGGTTATTTGGTGAAACACCAATCTAAATGTTGCTGTGAAGGTGTTTTTTTTAGACGAGATTAACATTTAAATCAGTAGACTCTGAGTAACAGGTGACTACCCTTCCTAATGTTGGTAGGCCTAATGTAATCAGTTGAAGGCCTTATGATTGAGGTATCCTCCACGCAGCAGCCACCACCTCTACCTCCACCCCTGCCAAGAAGAGGGAATTCTGCCTCTACACTGCTTTTGGACTGGAGCTACAACATCAATTCTTTCCTGGGTTTACAGCCTGCTAGCCTACCCTGCAGATTTCAGATTGGTCAGCTCCTACAGTCATGTAGGGCAATTCCTGAAAAGAAATCCCCCTCTCTCTATAACCACCCATCCTACACACACTCTATTAGTTCTTTTTCTCTGAAGAACCCTGACTAATAGGACACGTAAGATAACTTGTAAGTGCAAGACCTGGAATTTAAACAGACTCTGAACCCAGAGACTGTAACCTTAAATCACTGAGTTCAGTGATTGCTGAATGAAGAAAAAAATGTAAAATTGTTTACTCACCAAGTAGATATTATTTGCTGACTGTAGTGAATAGTACAAATGGACAATGAAAGGACTTTTGCTTAGTGCCAGTGCATCCCTCTCAGCTTGTACCTGATGAGTCATATTTTTGTTGATCATGTCAGCTTTTTTGACAACCTATAGTAGATAATATGACAACAGACATTCTTTTTATTTTGTATTACAAAGTGTTCTCAGGGTTCAAAGTTACCATCATGAAACAACCAGAGAGAAAACATATAGATGCCATTTGGACCTCACATTGCCATGAGGATACTCTGCCAGAAAAACTGCTAATATAAAAACAAAAACAGAACTTTCTTCAACAGAGAATTGCTCATCATGAGATCAAGTGTTAAAAGTATCACACCCTTTTGAGATGGAAAAAGGGAACAAATGCTCCCTGACTGCTGTACATCTTAGAAAAAACACTCTTTTCTGCTATTCTTATAACAAAGTAAAAATATAGTCATGTTCCTAATACTTCCCAGAAAACCAGGAACCTAGGCATCGAGAAATAGTAATTAATATAAATATATATTTTACTTCGTGCTTTGATGGATAGAAATAGAATCAGAAAGAGGAAGAATGTGGGAAGTTTTCCTACAAAAAAAAAATTTTAAGAATAGTTAGAACTACTGAAAATTAATAGTTTTCAATGCTGCATTACAGAAAATAATTAGTCCTTTTGAGTTTCAAGGCAATTGGTACAGAAACAAAAATTTAATCTACATTAAAGTTGAAGCACTAAACTGAATAGTCAGTAACATTGAGATTGATTCTCAGGACTACAAGGAAAAAAAGGCATATTTCTTCTAAAGGTTCATTAGCGTATTTAATAAAATCATAAATACATTGTAAATTCCAGCTTAACATCCTTTCCACAAGAAAACTGAAGGAAATTGACAAAGCTAGCATGCAACATGATTTCACCTGTCATTCCATTGGATTGGAAACTGTATTGGAAACTCACCACAGTAGCCCAGATCCTACAAAGAAAAGGTTTCTCTCTCTCTCTCTCCATTTATACATATATATGTTATATAAATTTTATATTATATAAATAAAAAATATATATATTATATACAGGCATATAAGTGAATTGGTGTTATCATTTCAACAACTGAATTAGTAGGTACAATACAAGAAAAAGCAAACCATCTTAGAAACATATGAAGCAATGAAGAGTTCATTTTAATGGGATGGGTCTGAAAGGTCAGGGAAGGTTTGAAGGGGAGCTAAGATGAACCTTACTACATAAATAATATAGGTGGAGAAGAGCAGAGAAGGATAGAAAAAAGCACTCAAAGAAGAACCAGTATAAATATAACCCCAGAGGCAAGAAAATACACAGCATTCAGGGACTAGTCAATTGTCTGGCGTGGCTACAACACAGGGTATGTGGAAGATACAGGGGAAGTTTAGAGCCAGAACTTACAGCATAAATGCTTTTCTCAGGAGTCTGGACTTTAGCTTGTGTGTCACAGCCTAAGGAATGGATGAAAATATAAAATAGTGATTCCAGTTAAGGGGCTATTCTAATAGATTAGGTATGGAAATGAAGGCCTAATGAACCTCAAAAACATCATGTCAAGTGAACAAAGCCAGACGCAAAAGAATTATTGTATAATCCCATTTGTATGCAATGTTTAGAAAAGACAAACCTATAGAGATAGAAAGTAGATTGGTGGTTGCCTGGAGCTAGTGGTGTTAAAGGGGAGAGACACTGCAGATGGGCAGGAGAGATCTTTTGGGGGTGATGGAAATGTTCTAAAATTGGATTGTGGTGATGGTTGCCCAATCTTTTTCTTTTTCCCCCCCATAGTACAGGCTGCTTTATTGGTGGCAGTTAGTATAAGTCAATAAATATTGATCCCCAAAGAAGAACTCAAGTTATTTATTAGCTTACTGGTCCATAGAGAACAGAATGAAATTGAACCAGCTAATTGCTGGGAGGATGAACTGAAGTCAATCCTGCTTCTTGGGAAGTGATGCCATAGCCAGCTGATATATGGCATATGCGGTTCCACCAACTGTAAGAACCATGGTAGCTCTATACAGGAGGGCATCAGCTACCCCATCCACCCTTTAGATGCACTGGAATTCCATTATCCTCCTGAAAAAGCTTTTGTTTCTCTGGAACTTTATTTTCAATCTGCCTGTGTGAAGCAATACTTATGGTCCTTCGGGCAATTTGACGAAGAGCCAGCAGAAGTATGGGAGGGAGGGAGGGAGGGAGGGAGGAAGGAAGGAAGGAAGGAAAAAAGGGTGAACAAACTAATGGAGGAAGAAAAATGAAGGGCTGTACTTGGGCAGACTTGGAAATGAAATGGAAGGAGTAATAATGAATATGGGTCAGAATTGACAAGACTCGTTAAGAGACAGGATATACCGATGAAGTAGAGGGAAGTTATAATGACACAGGTTTCTAGTCTGAATGACAGGGATGATGGCAGTGTTATTAAATGGAGAGGAAATACAGGAGGTTCAGAGTTTAGGCAGTTAGTTGGAGAGGATCATCCAAGGTTAGGCAAGTACAATTTGGAGGTGCTTGCTATGCATTCACATAGCAATGCTCAACAGAAAGCTGAAAATGTCTCTTGCTACTCAGACTGCTGGCTTCTTCCCTTTATCACGTTCAGTCACTGCTGAAATGTGAGTAATCTGAAACTATGGGAGTGGATAAGCAAGAGTGGCCGGAACAGCTTCAACACATTTAAATCTCTTGTATGCTTGTGGAAAGCTATATACTGCTGCAAGGATAAAGGACTGATTTAAGACGTATTTCAGTTTCCTCTTTAAATAAAAGTACATTCTAGATTTATAATGGAAGGTTGGGAGGGAAAAAATGAGGTTGTTTAATGAGATCTTGTGGTTACTTGTGGTTATATAGGTTAGAGAAATATCAAACTGATAGAATTAAAAAATAATTTGGAAAACAACTGTTTCAAACGTCAAGTTTCAAACTTCACCCTGGTAAAGGCCAAATCCGTAAAAAAGGTTCAGAAGTTCTGGTGTCTCCTAAGCATTCGCGGTGTGAAGAGAAGGGCGGGGACAGAGGAGAGACCCCCGACTTGCCCGCCTTCTGACAACCCCCCAGCGTGAAGTCAGCTGGCAGGGCTGTGCAGGCGTCAGCAAACTGGGCCACCCAGTCTAGTAGCGGCCCCGGGGCCTGCCTAATTTAGGGGTCAGGAAGAAGGACGAAGGGCTGGCCTCTTTCCCTTGCTTTACTCCTTGACTTCTTACCTTCACCGCATACAATCTGCCGCCTTTCTGTCCCAGATACACCTTCCCGAAGGCACCACGGCTAATGGGCTTCACTATAGTGAATTCCTCAATGGAGGGAGGTCTTGGCACCGAGATCCTATTCGTGCACTCCCCTGCCGCGGCGCCTCTTCCACTCTCCTTCTCGCTCCCGGTGGGGGGCTCCATTGCAGGCCAGCCCAGATTTAAAGCCTGCAGCAGCCGCCAAGATCTCTTGTCCAGACGCAACTCCCGCCAACTGGGTTCAAAGTGAAGCCCGCCCACGCCGCCCGCCGGCGGTGATGTCACCCCGTCGCTGCGCTCGCGGAGCCCAGCCCAGCGCAGCCCCGCCCCCGTCACCTGCCCATCGTAGATGCTGAAAGATCCTATGGGCGAGAGGGCGGGGGAGCTGGGAAGTTCTCCAACCAACCAGGCTCTTAGAGGGCAGTGGCCACCGCCCACTTCCTCTGTAACGACGGGCGTGGGCCGTGCCACAACCAGTTGTTGGCCAACAAGGGACAACGGGGATGTGAATGAGAATCGAGGGACTTGAGTTCTCTCCCGACCTCCAAATGAGGCTGCCGGGGCCAGTTCGACCCCTCGCCTTTTTTTTTTCTCTAACTTCATGACCTCCCATCCTAACGAGAAATGTAAACCAGTTCAGGAAAGCGATGGCTAGTGAAATCATAGATGCGGGGAAAGTGGATGAGCAGGAAGCGGGTTGGTGCCCGTGCTCTTGACATTTTAACAGGATGTAACTTGTCTGACTGAAACAGATTAGGACCAACAGGAAGAATTTTCTATTTACTGTAGGGGAAATAAAGAACACTAAATTGTGGCATGCGTATTACTCAACGTGAACATCAACTACTTCGGGAGCTAGCAGAGCTCTGCAACAGCGGCAGAAATCCCGGTCCGGAAAAGGCGGCGCACAGACGTAAGCCCCGGATGGTGGCGCTCCCCTGCCCCGGAAGTACTGTTGCGTTAGAGCTTTGCTTTCCGGGACAGGTTGTCGTTGCGGCAGCTTTAGGAAGGGGAGGCCATTTTCCATTTCTAGTAAAAGAGGTAGAAAAAAGACGAGAGCGGAAAAAGGGTTCAGCGCCTCCCCGCCAAGCCGTGGGCAGAAGGGCAGCTTCGGCAGGCGGGTGAGGTCGCTGAAGGCCCGGAGAAGATGTTTTCTCTATCGAGCACGGTGCAGCCCCAGGTGAGTCCCGGCATCCAGTACACTTTTCTCCACAGCCCGCGACTGTTTGCCATACGCGTTTCGTGGAAGCGGTTTCTGGTAAGGGATCGTAGGAGGGAAGCGATCAGACCAACTCGAGTCCTGGAGATGAGAGGGGATCAGGGCAGCGTTGAGAGTAAAGTGTTGATGGTGAAGCAGGGGTAGGATAAGAACGTGGTGGAGACTGGCTTGCCGAGTTGACTGCGTGGAGTTTTTGCTGGGGAATCAATCAGGCATTGTTCAGTGCCGGATATTCAGGGGTAAAGATAGGGGTGGGGGAGACGCCTTTGCCATAGATGTAAGGGGAGTAGGTAATATTCCCTTTCCATCTTTCAACCTCTCCGGAGGCTAGTATTCACAACCTCGATCCCCTATTTTTTCTTTACCTTTAAATGGAATTTAACCCAAACATGCTATAGTAATTTTAGTAATGTCACGAATTTTTATTTTTATTTTTTACCAAAAATGACTAATAAATATTTTCCACGTTATTGACTGCTCGTAAAGCGAAAGACGTGGCAGAGAAAAATGATTCCAAGGGTTTTCAGTTATCATTTTTGATGGTAACACTTTGATAGTGTTTTGTTTTTCGGAGAGTTCTTACAGTCTTGCCAATTGTTTTTGAAAACATTCAGATTTAAAAATAATTTTTTGGAAACTTTGTTTTCTTGGTTTAAATATATACTTAACGTTTCTTTGTGTAACCCATATACTCCCTTGGTTTTTTTGTTTGTTTTGATTTTTGCTAGTACTGGTTCGATAATAGAAAATGAAATGTTTATTTACTGGGCATAAGTTATGTGCCAGGTGAACAAAGCAAATGTGTCATCTTGATGGTGATATGAAGTAAAACAGGTAGGAGTTAGCCAGGTGAAGAATGACCGGAAGTGAACAGGTCTCCCAGGCAGACCAAATGGAGGAAACAAAAATAAAGCCAGTGTGGCTAGAGCATGGTGATTAAGGGGCACGATGACAGAAAAAAGGTTGGGGAGAGGCCTTGAGGCAGATCATACAGGGAGTTATAATAAGAGACTTTGGATTTCATTTTAAGTGTGTTGGGAACCATTGAATGCTTTTAAGTAGGGAGTAACATGATCAGATTTACATGTATTTTCTTTTAAAGATTTTATTGGGAAACTGGGGGAGGGAACAGCACTGGGGAATAGGCGAAGGGGAACAGACAAGTTGCTGTCCTTTTGTTCCTCAGTCTAGTAGTGGAGGCCATCGCTTCACTGGCCCATGTTGATATTGTGATCATTGCGCTCTTCCTGGCAGAGGCAGATCAGTCGCCGGCCATTGGACGGCGGCTCACGGCAACTCACGAAAGTGCACACCAGCTGCCGTCCAGCCCCACTGCAGCCCACGGTGTTGCTGGCGACTCACGGCAGCCCAGCTCCAGGTCGAGCTGTTCACTATCTTAGCTGTAGAGGGCGCAGTGTCACTGGCCCACATGTGGGATCTGAACTGGGGCCCTGCTGCTCAGAGCTCATGCTCCAAGCCAACTCTTAACCAACGAGCCACTCGGCTGGCCCCAGATTTACATCTTTAATAGATTACTCTGATTTATTGCTGTGTGGACAGTGTGAAAGGGCAGGACTGGACACGTTTTCAGTTAAGGATGCTATTGTAGTAATCCATGAGAGGCATAATGCACAATAAAGTGGCAGTGGTTATGGAAAGAAGAGGGTGAGATTTATTTTGATGAAAGAATAGCGTTTCATGAGGTATTGGATATAAGGGGTGATGGAAAGAGGCTTTCTGGTTTGATCAGTTGCATGCATGAAGCTATTATTTACTAAGGTGACAGTTTGGAGGAATCCTACCAATTGTTTGAAAAACAAGTCTGAGTTGGCCTGTTGAACACAGTAGCAAACTTTTGAAACTGAACTTCAAAAAATTTTCATCAAGAGCCAGCTGAGTGGCGCACATTGGTTAAGAGTTTGCTTGGGACACCATCTCTGAGCAGCCGGGCCCTGTTTCGGGTCCCACATGAGGGCCAGTGACACTGCCCTCTACAGCCAAGATGGTGAACAATAGCTCGACCTGGAGCTGGGCTGCCGTAAGTTGCCGGCAATGGTGTAGGCTGCAGTGGGGCTGCAGTGGGCTGCCATGAGCTACTATGAGTGGCTGGCAGCCAGCGTGAGCCGGCCGGCAGCCTCCATGCTCTGCCAAGAGCCTCTGTGATCTGCCTCAGCCGAGAAGAGCACAATGATCACAATACCAACATGGGCCAGTGAAGCGACTTTCTCCACAACTAGACAGAAGAACAAAAGGATAGCAACTTGTCTGTTCCCCTTCCCTGATTCTTCAATAAAATTTTTTAAAAAAGAAGAAAGAAATTTACATCAAGAAGACCCGTTTTAGGAGAATTTATCATCAGCTGGATGGAATACATGTCATTGGTATAGATCGTGAAGGGATTTTGTGTACTGCAAAGTTAAGGCAAGCATTAACTGGATTCACATAAGCCCTTTCATGTTGTGAAAGATGGTAAAACATATTTGTAATTCCTGGTTGCTTAATTGGTTGAATACACTTGAATTTAAATTATAAAATTAGGAAAACCACAGAAGCTAAACTTTTTCATTGAGAAGAGATGAAACCATCTTTTACGCTGTAAATCCTTTTTTGAATGAAAAGAGATAACTAATTAAAATAAAATTTTTCGAAGAAATGGGCAGAAAATATGTATCTTAAAATAATTTGGGGCCGGCCGAGTGGCTCAGTTGGTTAAGAGCTCGCTCAATAGTGTAAGCGCAGAGCAACAGGGTTGCCAGTTCGATTCCTGACCCGAGCTGAGCAGCCGCTGAGCTGCCAAATGGCTCAGCTAAAAAAAAAAAAAATTTTTTTTGATTCTTGTTGTTTTAAAAGAACTTATTGTTCTGACTCTAAAAATTATACACGCTCATTTCCAAAAATGCTGAAAAGGAAAATATGGGAGTAAATAATAAAAATCACCCGTAATCTCATTACCCAAAGAGATCACATTTTAGAATAAATTCTTCCATACTTTTTTATCTGTACACAAATATGTGTATGCATACTATCTGTAACATCTTTAAAAAAAGATGTTACAGATAATTGTACAGCCTGTTTTTTTCTTCAACAGTGTATCATAAATTAATTTCTGTATCGATTACTGTGGAATAAAAAAATCTTTACTTCCAATATGGAGTCAGATTATCTGAATTAGAATCCTTGTTCCTATACTTGCAGGCTAGCTGTGTGATGTTGTGTGACTTTAAACCTGCCACTGAAGCTATTTAAATTCTTGCTGTCTTAATTAAATAGGAAGTATAATAGTAACTTATGTTTATGGGTGGTATAAGGATTAAATGCGATAACATAAGTAAAGCGCATAGTACAAAACCTAGCATATAGGGAGAACCCATTTAACTTATTAATTTACTTAACAAGTATTTATTTAGCATCTACTATGTGCATTTGTTGTTGCTCTGGGATACAGTATTGAATAAAATAGAGAAAAATAAAATATAAACTATGTAATATATTGTATAAATATGAAACATGTATTAAATATATAAATAAAATAGAGAAAATAAAATAATCAAATAAAGAAAAAAATCCCTTGTCACATGGAACTTACATTCTAGCGGGAGAGTGTGATATAATAAAAAATAAATATTTGGTCTCTGTTCCCAGTTCTTGGTACAGAGTTCCTAAAACCCTTGGAATTTCCTGAGTGATAGGAGTGTCTTATTCTCAAGGAATCCCTTTGGATCCCTCCTGGATTTATGCTAATAAAGTGACTTAGGATGGGGTCTCTAGATAATTACAGGACTGGGCCTGATACCAGAAAGAACTCTCAGCCCCAACCCCCTAGCCTCTGGGAGGGGAAGGCTGGCCTGCCCTGGAGATTGAGCTCTGTAAAAACTATAACGCGATTCAGTGCAGAGATTCACAGTGCAGGAGGGTGGTAACTCACGATCATGATTGAGCTCCTGTGTTAGGACCTTTCTGGACCTTGCCCTATGAACCTCTTCATCTGGCTGTTCATTTTTATATTTTATAATAGACTGGTAAACATAAGTAAAGTATATTTCTTAGCACTGTGAGCTGCTCTAGCAAATTATTGAACCTGGGGGGGGGGGGTTGTGGGAAACCCAGATTTATAGCTGGTAGATCAGAAGTATGGTTGGCTTGGGACCTGTGACTGGCACCTGACATGGGAGAAGTCTTGTGGAACTGAGCCTTTAACCTGTTTGATCTGCACTTATACTGGGTAATTGGTGTCAGAATTGAATTGTTGGGACACCCAGCTGGTCAGAGAATTGGTTGAGAGAGACACAGATAACAAACAACATATTATTAAATACGTAAATATGTAAAGTGTGTTAGTGAAAGTACCAAGAAGGAATAGAGCAGAGAAAGGGGTAAGGAATATTTTTTTAGGGGACGGTTATTGAAATACTAAACAGATTGGCGAGGGAAAAGACTCATGAAAAGATGAGTTAAGAACTCAAGGGTGTATGAGAGCAAGCTGTGTACTAACTGGACAAAAGGGAATAAATAGCAGTGCAAAGGCCTTGAGGTGAGGACCTGCTAGGTGTGTTCCAGGAACAGCAAGGAAGCCAGTGGGGCTGGAGCAGAGAAAATGAAGGAGACCATAGTAGTGTATAAATTCAGAGAGGCGATAAAGACCCGTGGAGGGCTTTCTGTGTCATAGTTGTTAAGGCTGGTTTTTATTTTAAGTGAGAAGAGAAGCCACTGGAGGATTTTTGAGCAGAGGAGCGACGCGATCCGACTTTAGTTTGACTAGAGCACACGCAGGGAGAGTACGTAGTTAGGAGGCTGTTGACATTCCTCATATAGGTGATGGTGACCTAGAACAAAGTGTTGCAGTGCTGAAGTTGAGAAGTATCAAATTCGGGTATACGTTTACTTTTTTAATGTTTGTGAAATATGTCATTTTGTGGTGGTACACATTACTTAATTTCAGCTTTCATCTTTTTCTAGGTTACAGTTCCTCTGAGTCATCTCATCAATGCCTTCCATTCACCAAAAAGCACATCTGTTTCTGTCAGTACATCAGTTTCTCAAAACCAGCATCGAGATGTGGTTCCTGAGCATGAGGCTCCCAGCAGTGAGGTAAGAGTTTTTACCCTGGTTGTGTGAGAAAGCATTTTGATTTAGTACGTTGTAAGCATGTTTGAAGTATGTTTCTGTGTTTAGGTATTTCAAACAAGGTAATTTCTGTCATCAATTTAATCTCCTTTGCAATTAAAGATGTCTAATTCTGACTTTATTGTCCAGATAGAGAGTAACTTTGTCTTATTCTTTTTTTCTTTTTTTTTTTTTAAGATTTTTATTGGGGAATTGGGGGATGGGTACAGTGCTGGGGAATTGGGGAAGGGGAGCAGACAAGTTGCTGTTCTTCAGTCTAGTTGTGGAGGACGTTCCTTCACTCGCCCAAGTTGGCACCATCATCATTGAGCTCTTCCCGGGCGAGGCAGATCAGTCGCCGGCTTCTGCACAGCCGCTCACAGCGGCTACTGGCCGCTCACGCTGGCTGCTGGCTACACACGGTTGCCCATGGCAACCCACTGCAGCGGGCTGCAGCCTATGCTGTTGGTGGAGACTCCCAGCAGCCCAGCTCCAGGTTGAGCTGTTGTTCAGCATCTTAGCTGTAGAGGGCAGTGTCACTGGCCCTCATATGTGGGATCTGAACCGGGGCCCTCTAGCGTCCCAAGCCAGCTCTTAACCTACGCGCCACTCGTCTTATTCTTTAACATTTAATTGATAAAAAATTTCATGTGGCACTAGATTTGGTATTCACGTCTTAGGTTACTGCTGTGTGAAATCATGTAGATATTCTTTTATGTTGCTCCAACAGTAGCAGCAAACCTACAGTTAACTGACAGTAATTGCCCCCCCGACCCAAGCCTCAGGGATGATAGGATATAGTAAGAAGCTACCATCTACTGTCTTATAGGAGCTTTTGGTGTAATTGAACGATTAGAATATAGGTAACTGAAAGTGAAATGTGTAAGCTTTGGAAAAACAGTATTCAGAGAATTATAAAAGCAGTGTTGCCTAGGATATTTGCAATTTCCACTCTAGAATCCTTGTGCTTACAGAATACTTTTTTTATAGAAAACATTATAGCCTGTAGTTAAGTTTCCTAAAAGCCTCTTTGACCCATAAATAGCTTATGTTGTTAGTCCTAATAGCAGGAACTGTGGTGAAGGACAGTAGGGGAGGAGGTGGGGGAGGGGGTCAGTCCTAGGATAAAATTTTAATTAGAGGAAAAGTTTGTCTTTGTCATCTTTATACTTTTCTTTTATACTATTTGCCCGATTCCTATTGCCTCTTTCTGTAGGTATTCTGTTGTCTTACTATTGTCCTGACACCCTTCTCCCAAATTATAGTCCAAGAGAGCTTTCCTAATGAAAATACTACATGCAGCAAAATTATGTTCATTTTAGAAATTTTGGAAAACATTACGTGCCTGGAAAAATTGAAATTCACCTGTGAACCTAATCCTTAGAGATAATGCTGTTAACATTTTGTGTTTATATTTCATGTCTGTTTTTTTCTCTTGTACTTTTATATTTTATAGTTGCATCATACTGCAGTGCTGATTTAGATTCTGCTTTCTTTTTTAGTAGTCTTATGAACTTGTTATGCCATACGTTTTCCAAATTTTTAATGACTTCAAAGTGTTCATTGTATGAAGTGCCATTGTTGGATATTGTTTCCAATTTTTTGTTGCTATAAACAGCACCATTTTTACTATCCATATTGCTAAGTGTTTGTTTCATCAAGTAAAATGGCTAGGTCTTTGGTAGAGTACCATATTTTGCCATGTATAATGTGCACCTTTTTTGCCCAAATTTGTGAGGGAAAAATAAGGATGTGCATTATACATGGGTAGTACTAATTCCATATCTATATAAATGTTTTTAATTCTGTTGTTTATGCTTATGAGTTAAAAGTGTAACTCTAGAAGTTAATAATGATATCTGTATACTATATGCAAAATAATACCCTGGAATACAATAATCGGTTTTGTTGAACTTATGACAAACTTGCAACGACAAAGAGTTCTTGGCCTCCTATGATGCATAAATATCGTAAATTTGTTACCAGTACATAAAATTTCTTGTACTTTGTATTCGTTCTAGTGTTTGTAATTGTTTGCTACATCAAATTTGTTGTACCATAATACGTTAAAAAATAAATGCTAAAATTTCTTTATAATACAAAAAACAAGTACCTAAATGTAAACAAATAAAAATTTGAATTAAACCGAAAGATTTTTTTCCCTGAAAGTCCGGACCAAAAACGTGGGTGCACATTATACACGGCAAAATATGGTAAGTTTTTACTGCTTGAAAAGTAAACTCTAGAAGCCAGTGTTGAGGTTAAGATTAATGGTCTCAAATACAAAATTGCTGTTCTTAATCTCTGATAATACTCTCATTAGTCCTACTGTTTGTCTTTAGTGAGTGCGTGTTACTGCACTCACTAAAGGTCACAAACCTTTTCATTGTCCTTGAGCATCCTACATTGTCCGTGAGCATCTATCTACTCTCACCTCCTTTGCTATATGGTGACTTTGCTTTCAAGTCTTGCTCATCCAAATATCCACTCCACAATGCAAGCAAAAAACCTTCATTTCAACTTCCTTCAAGCTACTAACATCTGTCTTTACATTCAGATGTCTTGAAAAAGTAGTCTAAACTTGTAACTCTACAGTAGTCTTACCTTATCTAAGGATTCCTTCCAAGACCCCCAGTGGGAGCCCGAAACTGGAGAGTACTGAATCCTATGTATACTGTTTTTTCCTATACATACATACCTATGATAAAGTTTAATTTATAAATTAGGCACAGTAGGAGATAAACAACAATGACTAATATAAAATAGAATAATAAGAACAATATACTGTAATAAAAGTTATGTGAATGTGGTCCCTCCTTTCAGGGGATCCCTTGCTGAAGTCTTTGCATAGTAGTCTCTGATTTCTGGTGCAACACATTCCCGTCAGTTGGAACACGTTTTCTGTGCATGTTTTCCATCTACAAATTTAATGTCTTTTCCATCTTAACTCAGCGCTTAGGCACTGTGGCTGTTAACTTTCTCAGTTTGACGTACCACAACAAAACCAGCACCAACTTAATGGATAGAAGATTCATTCTTACTGTAGATCTCAGCAACCTCAGCTTACAATTTTTAAAATTTCCCTATTACAATAAATTGAGAACTTTTACTTAAGGAGAGTACTTTATGCCTTCTCTTTGGCATATCTGAATGCCACCATCACCACTGTTGTGCTTTGGTGCCATTATGTATTAAGTAAAATAAGGGCGACTTGAACACAAGCACTGTGATACCATGACAGTGGCTCTGATAACCAAGATCGCTACTGAGTTACTAACCGGCAGGGAACCAAGACGCAGGACAAAGAGATGATTCATGGCCCCAGGCCTGACGAGCAGACAGCATGAGATTTCATTATACTACTCAGGATGGCGCACGATTTAAAACCTATGAATGGTTTATGTCTGGAATTTTCCATTTAATATTTTCAGACTGTGGTTGACCACGGGTAACAAGTCACAGAAATTGAAACTGCGGATAAGAAGAGACTATTGTACTTGATAAACTTTTAGTCACACTACATCTCATTGTATTTGGGCTACCACTTTTACCATTTCACAGACCTATTTTGCTAGTCATTGTTGATTTCTCTAGTGCTAAATAGAAGCCTCTTAAAATCTACATCTTTTTCAACTTTCTCTAGCATTTGACCTTGCTGAATATGTACTACTTCCAAAATATCCTCCTGAATTAAGTGATACATCAGTGGTGGTTTTTTCTCTTTTTGTTTTGCTGGCCTTTTTTTTATTGCCAACCCCTTAAATACTGGGTGTATTGTGCATATTTCCTTAATCTAATTTTCATTATGTACAGTCTTCCAGGTTATGTAATCCATTTTTATATTGTCACTTAACATCTATATATATCTATATGCTGATAACTCCCAAATATATCTTCAACCACATAGTCATTTGAACAGTGAAAGTATAATATAAAAAACTGCTATAATTTTTTAGTTTGTTTTAACAACCCTCTTTTTTAATAGGGGATTGGAATAACTAGGGGTTGGCTAGTAAATAAGTAAAGAATACTCTATAAACTATATAAAACGAATAGATTTAGGGAGCAGCTAATACTCCTAGGAGTCTAGGTAGAGCTTCCCAGGAAGAGTACTTCTCCCCCAGGCTGAGGTCCTGACCTTGCTGGAGAGGACATAGCCTTGGCTTACTGAATGGCAGAGAAGTCACTGCAGTGCTGAACTTGATGGAAATCTGCCCTCTACGGTACCAGGAAAAGCCGTTCGTGGGGATGTGTCTTGCTGGGGAAGCCACTGGATACTGTTGGCCCCTGCACTGCAGGGAGCTGGGCTTTGGAGAAGCTGCACAAGTGGCAGGAGCCAGATACTAGAGAAATCCTGGGTGATTCAGACAGGAGCCCACTGTGGGATCATACCAGAACCAGAAATAAAAACTTGCCTCTTACATTGTCTCTCTGGTGCCCTCCACTGACAAAGCTTTATATTGTGCCAACTGGCAAAGGAAAAACATTTAAAGGGCTCAGATCCATGTTCATGGAGTCAATAAAAAGGATGAAGAGGAGCTAAGAAATAACAGATCAGAAAACAGCATATCCATCCAGAACTTGTCTCCCTCTCAATCTCTATACTCTACTGGTTTCTTCAAATATTTTTTGTCTATGATTTGTTACTTCCATCCTTAGGACTTAGTTCAGGCTCATATCGTTTTTCTCCTGTTCCATCAGCCTTCCTTCCAGTATATCTTTATCTTGTATTTTTTCCTATAAAACAAAACTAATCATTAGTTATAGAATTAAATTCAAGCAAGGTTCTTCACAGCTTGGCTATAGCCCACCTTTCTAGTCTCTTCCATCACTAAATGTTTTACTACATCTCAGACATTCCAGGCCCTTTGATGACTTTTTGTTTACCCCCTTCCCCCATCAACTTTCACATTAGGTGTTACCGCAGTGAAGCCTTCTCTGCCTTAGGAAATTAGTTGCTCTGTGTTCTGTGTTCTCACCACTCTAAAACCATCTGTGTAATAGCAGTTACCATGTTGTACCATAATTACCATGTTTATATGTACCTTATTTCTCTTTATGTTTCTAGGCTCTGACACCCAATAAGTAATGAGAATAACTTTCTGTCTTAGTTAAGAATCTGCATTGCCCTTTTGAAGTCTATGTATTATAAATAAGACTTTTTGACTTCCCATTTTAAATCTTTTATTTTTATTTTTTATTTTTAAAGATTTTATTGGGGAATTGGGGGAGGGGAACAGCGTTGGGGAATCGGGGAAGGGGAACAGACAAGTTGCTGTCCTTTTGTTCTTCAGTCTAGTTGTGGAGGACGTCGCTTCACTGGCCCATGTTGGTATTATCGTTGTGCTCTTCCCTGGTGAGGCAGTCACTCACAGCAGCCCAGCTCCAGGTTGAGCTGTTGTTCACCATCTTAGCTGTAGAGGGCACAGCGTCACTGGCCACTTGTGGGATCCGAACCGGGGCCCTGTTGCTCAGAGCTGATGTTCCAAGCCAACTCTTAACCAATGCACCACTTGGCGGGCCCTAAATGATCTTTTAAAAAGTAGCTCTTGAATATTATAGGCCTTCTATTTCCATTATAATAATATGCTTTATTTATAGTTTTTAGTAATTTAAAAAGCACTTTTAAATATTTTGTTTCATTGTGCTTTTAACTTACTATGTACGATGGGATATGTAGATGAGCAAGGCATGATCTCTTCTGTTGATACTATCTCATTGGTGAAACAGGCAGGACATATTTCATCATCATTTTGAAATGTGAGGAAATGTATTCTAAGAACTGAATCACTTATTACAAAGCTAATAAGTGATGAGTCTCTGGATGTTAATCCAGAGCTATATATTCCATGGGTCTAAATTTTACATCGATGATAAGAAGTTGGTTATTTATTCTGTTTATTTGTGCTCTCCTTACTTGAAGTTTTAGCTGTTTGAGGTTATAATTGTTACTTGTCTTTAGTGTCTCCCTGTTGGCTCACATGGACGAGAAAATAACTCACCCCATCTATTTGTAGTTACTTTAGAACTCTTGTAAGGTGAATGTGTTTTCTTGCCTAGTTTTCACACATTTTTTACTTTAATTTCCCTCCTTTATAAAAGTTAGATATGGATAACTGTAGAACCTCTCCGTTCAAAGAAAAATCTCATCAGTGAGGCAAGAGGACTGAGATGTCCTCTGGTAGCAGAATATACTCTTTATCAAATGAGTTTTTGTTTATGGGCATTCGGGACTGGAGGAAGCTTTAAAGCTCTGAGGACTGGTGATACCATTAGGAATATAATTTTTTCAACCTTTGCAAACCTCATATGATTGACTTCAGTAAAACTAGAACTATAAAAAATATTTTTACCAATTTAAATATTAGAAATAGAAAATCAATGCATTTGTTAGATTTTTAAAACCTGTGTTGTTTCAACTGATAAAGACTGCTTGAGTTAAATATCTTGATAATGTTAATGCTTACTTGGTTGACTTAATCTTTTACAGCCTCTGCTTAACTTAAGGGACCTTGGATTATCTGAATTAAAAATTGGACAGATTGATCAACTGGTTGACAGTCTACTTCCTGGGTTTTGTAAAGGCAAAAACATTTCTTCCCATTGGCATATATCGCATGTCTCTGCACAGTCCTTCTTTGAAAATAAATATGGTAAGTTATTTTTTTGTTCCCATTAAAATAAGTCATTTTAGTGCTATTGATAATCATAACAGATACCATTTATTAACATTCACTATGTACCAGGTTCTGAGTTGTTTTCTTTCTTCCTCCCTTTCCTTCCTTCCTTCCTCCTTTCCTTTCTTCATTCTTTAAAAAAAAAAAATTTTTTTTTTTTTTTGACAAACTTATTTATATTGGAGTCATTTTAAATTTACAGAAAAGTTGCAAAGGTAGTATAGCATTCCTATATACACTTCGCCTGGCTTCCCCTAATGCTGATTACTTACATAACCATGGTACATATGTCAAAATTAAGATTAACGCTGGTGCATTACATTTAACTAAACTATAGACTTTATTTAGATTTTACCAAATAAGTTTAATTTCACCAAATCACTAGTTTTTCCACTAAGATTCGTTTTCTGGTCTAGGATCTAATACAGCCTACTACATAGCATTTAGGATGGTGGAGTGGTATGGTATCTTTGTTTTGTTTTTGTGACAAACATTTATTTATTGGATTCCAGGTAACATACTACTAATCTCTAAGAATACATTGAAGAAACAGTCATGTTCCCTTCTTTTATAGAATGTCTATGTATTTTCTTGAGTCTTGTAACAATCTGGTATTATAATTAAGTGACCATTTTATTGAAAGGAATGTCAGTTTCATGGTTTCTTTTTGGATGATACTTAACTAACGTTAGAGTGTTATCAAAATACTGTTTTATATTGATGGAAGAACAGATTTTTAAAATCAATACAAGCTATAAAAGCCTAGGAACAAAAGAGTAGGTTTGAATAGTTCTGCGACAAAGATTTGATTTGAAACTGTACTTTGTAGAAACTTAATTCATTTACTCATTCATTGCTCTTCTTTTGCCTTTAATTCATGTAAGGGCTGGAGGATAAATAAAGAATTCAAGAGTGAGAATAACTGAAGTGTTTTTGAACTTGGGGCTTAGGCTAAAAATCTGCTTCTATTTTATTTATTTATTTATTTTGTGCTATACTACCTAAAAGAAGCCCTGAGATTTAGTGGTTAACAGTGAGGAGTAGATTAGGATCAAACTCAATCCTGCCAGATTAACTGTGGTATTTTTACTTGCTTTAAATTGCTATTTTTTCATACAAGTATGAGGGAATAACTATTTTACTTTGAAGGGTCAGATGAAATAATTTGAAGTACTTGGGGCCCACAGTAAGTGTTCAGTAGATTAAAATTTTTATTATCATTGTTATTATAGTAGTGTAATTACTGTCGCTCTTCTAGTCTTGATGGTTACATTTCCTTTTAAGCTTGTTCCTCTTACTGCCAGCCATTTTCTAGGCTTCGGCAGACAAGTATTAGGAAGGGATTTCTGACTTCACTCAAAGGGTTCTTAGAAGAATCCGTGAATCCTAACAGGGATACAGGGATAGATGAGAACCGTTGCCTCTGTTGTTGCTGCCTACCTTTTCCAAACTAGGATCATCGATGTAAAGTAGGATGGGGCCCAGTAATCAAGAATAGGAGTTAGGAAGGAACACCAAAGTATTCATGACTTTACAGCTATGGAAGGAACTTTCTTTGTACCCAATGACTATGGAAGCTCTAAGAGAGAAAGCCAGCAGAACCTCTGATTTGCAATGTTTTATCACATTGTTCATTAGAGTTTTTAAAATTGTCTGTAGGAAATAATGATTCTTTATCTTTTTATGTTTTTTATTAAAAGTAACTTTAGCTAAACATATATATCTTTCACCTCTTGATTTGAATTTAATTAGCAGCTATACTCGTATGTCAGATAAAAAAAGATTGATAAGTGATAGTAAAGTGATGGAGAATTGTATTTAGATTAGCAGTGCTTTTAAATATTTATAAAAGTATGTACAAATAAAAGGCGAAACTCATATTTTGGTTTTTCTAATATTTAGTAAAGTTATATTTCATATATATTTATATTTTTTTTGGTTTGGCAATTAGAACATGTACTTTTTCAATTTCCCTCCAGGTTACATAGATGTATTTAGTACTTTACGTTCCTCTTGCTTGTACAGACAACATTCAAGAACTCTTAAAAGCATTTGCTCAGATCTTCAGTACTGGCCAGGTATTTATTTTGTAAAAAAATAATAGATGTATTTATTATATTCTGATTTGTTTTTCTTAATGAAACTAATGATTATGAACATTTGTAGCTTATAGTAGAACTTACAGGGTATTTGTAATTAGTTTGAGTTTGTCTATAATTAGTTATGTGGAAAATAGTAAATAGGAGCTAAATTTTGAATGTATTCAGTGATACAATAAATCATAAGCATCTTATCTATACTGGCTTCAAAATAATTAACTAAGCACATTTGTTTATTTTCTCTCATTTTCAAAATCAAATTGCCTGACTAGAAAAATGAAAAAAGTCAGGGCAACAGCAGAGGGATTTCATCAGTGGACCAGAAATTTGAGGGCTTTCCATAAGTTATAAAGTAGATGACATCAAATTGATAGCAAACTCAAATATGCATTCATATATTATTATATGATAATATTACATCAGGCACTAATGATGGGTGTTAGGTGACAGTGATAAATGAAAGACAGGTGATGCCTGTTTTCATGGAACTTAGAGTGAAATAAAAGGTGTGTGTACTGCTATTTCCAGTGGAACTTAGGAAAAACCCCAAATTCTGAATCAATAATAGTGGCTGATACAGTAAACAGTTGAAAGATTGCCAGAGGTGAGCCAATCACAGTGTAGATAAGGCTTTTAACTTTTAGGTTGCAATTAGCAAAAGACACTTTTGTAATAAGGGGAGTGTGTGTGTATGCGCACACGTGCACGTTGAAAGAAGTCTATATCTCAGAAGACTCCCGATTTGAATATTCATGACAGAGAGAAACATGACAGTAACCCAGATTAATTTGGACTCGGATCATGTACTGAATGAAGGTATCCTGCTCATTCCCCATGGGTCTATGTTTTGTAGTTTAAATACATTTACCACCTTGATAGTTTTGAGGAAACCTGTCAACAGTATTGATCACTGTATTCTTTACAAATACAAATGGATTAGCAGGAATCTCCACATATTTGAGGTAAAGTTTTAGTAAGAAAGAGAGGTACCAAATTGAGCAGAGACCAATAATCCTCTGAAGAAATGATTACTGCAGATGACAGAATACTTAATGATGATATATTTTTCAATATTCATGGAAGACATAAAAACTGAGTATGTATTTGGGTATGAAGTATATCTTCATTTTCAGAACATTTGTATGTCAGGTCAGGTTCTCTGATCATATAATAAAATTGAAATCAAATAACAGAAAGGATAGCTAAAAAATACCTAAATATGTGGAAATTTAAAGATACTTTTCTGGTTGTCTTGTAGCTAAAGGGAAATCTCAAAACAAATTATAGACACTTAGTAATGAACCACAATGAAAATCTGCATATCAAAATCTTTGGGTTGAGGACAAACTGATGCTGAGGGCATTGTATAATTTATTAAGAAATAAGAAAGATGGGCCTATGGCCATACCACCCTGAACGCACCCGACCTCATCTGATCTCGGAAGAAATAAGAAAGATGGGAAATGATTAAATATTTTTAGGCTTTTTTTAAAAGAATGAGAAATTAATATGGATAAAACAGACATAAAATTAAAGGAATCTAACTGCAAAAAGTTTTACTTAATTAAACCTAGAACAAGTTTAATTTGAAAAAAATTAAGAGAATAGATCAAACAAGTCTGATTAAGAAATAGTAAGAAGGGCCAGCCGAGTGGCTCAGTTAGTTAAGATTGCGAGCTCTGAGCAACAGAGTTGCTGATTCGAATCACGCATGGGCCAGTGGTCTGCCCCATCCCCGGAACTAAGATTTAACATGGCACCTTGAGCTGAGCTGCCGTAGGCAGCCAGATGGCGACTGGACTGGGAGCTGAGCTAGCTGCGCCTTCCACATCTAAGATTGAAGGACAACAACTTGGCTGTTCCCCTTCCCCAATTCCCCAACACTGTTCCCCTTCCCCAATTCCCTAAGAAAACCTTAAAAAAAAAAAAGAAACAGTAAGGAAATACAACATTAGAGGTGAAAAGTGGGAACTGCCACAGATAATGAAGATTATAAAATAACAAGAATGTTCAGAAAGAGAAAGACAAATATGATTTCAATGATGTGGAATCTTGAAAAACAGTCATAGATACAGAGAACAGATAGGTAGTTACCTGAAGGGAAGTGGGTTGGGAGGTTGGCAGAAGGGAGTGAAAGGGGGTCAGTTGCATAATGATGGATAGTAATTAGATTTTTGGGGGAGATCACTTTGTGTAGTATATACAGAAGTCAAATTGTAATGTTCACTTGAAACTTACATAATAAAAAAATTACAAGACTGTGTATAATTTTATAAACAAAAATGTATTGAAACAATTATCCAAGTTATAAATTAGCAAAATGGACCTAATAAGAGATAAAACAATAACCATAAAATTTAAAAGGTAATATTTTTCAAATATTCTTTTATATTAGGCACTAGGCTCAGACAGTTGTATTGCTGTATTCTGTTTTCTAGGGCTAGGAGTGTTCTGTTTTGTGAAACTTTTTTAATAAGGAAAAACAGATTTTCGTATTTATTTCATAAAATGCCTGATAACTAAAATATTAACAATAAAAAAGATACAAAAGATCGATTTCGTTTAATAGTATGGAGACAGAAATCCTAAATACAATTTGAAAAACCAAGTTTAGAATGGAATACAAGAGTGATTTAACATTGAGAAGTATATTATCTTGTTAATTAGAGAAGAAAAGCAATATTATTTCACTATATGATAAAGCATGTAATATATTTTAATTGCTATGCTTCCTAAAAGCTTTTAGAAAGCTAAAATAGAAATTTTGATTTCTTAATGAAATCTATTAGGATTTCATTAATATGAGAAACAAAATGTCTAGTATCCTGTTTTTGTGTACCAGTAATTTGGAGGTTCTGAAAAATGTGATTAAAAAGAAAAAGAAAGGATTAATATATAAGTTAAAGGAAGGGGCAGAATTAAATTAGCAGGTGATATAATTGTTTTCCAGAAAATCAACTGAAATGTGTCCAAGTAGTAAGAGTTCATTCCATGGGTAACATAAATGCATGAAAATCAGTAGCTTTCTTTTATTCTAGCAATAGATTTTATTTACAATTTCTTCAATACCTATTAAATATTTTATCCTCACAAGAAACATGCAACATAATATATACACACATATGTATATGTGTATGCATAGGAAACTTCACTGAAGAACAAAGAGCTGAATGAAATAAAATGAGAGCATACCATTCTTTTTGGAAGGACTCAATATTATATAGTATGAATGTATACCCAAATTTATTAATTCAATACAACTTCAATCAAAACTCTAAAGACTTATGAAAATCAAGAAGTTGTTTTTAAACTTGGGTGTACAAAAAGTGAATCAGATTCTTATACTTTAAAAAAAAAAAAGGTTCCAAATAGGTAAAGGTCTGAAAACAAAAAAGTTGAAACTATTAGATGAAGTCAGTGGACTACCTTTAAAATCTTAGTTTGGGGATGGGATTCTCTAATGAAAACAAAATGCAGAAAACACTACAGATTAAAAGATAGGGCTATATTAATTTTATAAGTTACTGTATCACTTCAAAGAAAAAGACATTAATGTAAATGATTGAAATATATATAACTAAAGGCTAGTATACATAACATCCATATTCTACAAATGAAATATGTGCAAAGCTCATGAGTAGTCACTTCACTAAAGAAATAAAACTAGTTAATAATAATTTAAAATATTGTCAAAACTTAACCTCTCTTCTAATCTGAAATGCAAATTAAAACAAAGCACTACTTCTTTTTATTGTTATAGTTTCAGGTGTACAAAACTATGCAATAGTTATCCTTTTCACTTCTCACAAAGTGACACCCCCCTTCTCCCATCCACTGCCCCCACACCCCCTGTATCATACATATCTATCACAATTCCATTGACTCCATTCCCACACTATACTCCACATCCCATGACTATATATGTATTAAATTATAGTTGACATACAATATTATTCAACAGCAGCTTCAGATGTACAGTGCAGTAGTCAGGCCTCTACACTGTCCATGAAGTGGTTTCCCTAACAAGACCTGAGTCCATCTGGCCCCCTAAAAAATATTTACAACATTATTGATTAT
>NW_017732847.1:67469-71396 GCF_001890085.2 Hipposideros armiger
AGTTGCTGTCCTTTTGTTCTTCAGTCTAGTTGTGGAGGACGTCGCTTCACTGGCCCATGTTGGTATTATCATTGCATTCTTCCCGGGTGAGGCAGTCGTGTGCCAGCCATTGGATGGCTGCTCACATAGGCTCATGGCAGCTCACGAAAGTGCACGCCAGCTGCCAACCAGCCCCACTGCAGCCCACGGCGTCGCTGGCTACTCATGGCAGTCCAGCTCCAGGTCGAGCTGTTGTTCACCATCTTAGCTGTAGAGGGCGCAGCATCACTGGCCTTCATGTCGGATCCAAACTGGGGCCTTGCTGCTCAGAGCTGGGGTCCCAACCCAACTCTTAACCAACGCGCTACTCAAGTCGGCCCAATATGGGCATTTTAACTATATTAATTCTTCCTATCCATGAGCATGGTAGGTGTTTCCATTTATTTGTATCTTCCTATATTTCTTTCTTCAGTGTCTTATAATTTTCTGGGTACAGGTCTTTTACTTCTTTGGTTAAATTTATTCCTAAGTATTTTATAGTTCTTGAAGCGATTGTAAATGGGACTGTTTTCTTAATTTCTTCTTCCGATAGTTTATTATTGGTGTATACAAATGAAACTCATTTCTGAATATTGATTTTGTATCCTGCTACCTTACTGAATTCGTCTTACCAGTTTTTTAGTTTTCATAGTTTTTTGATGGAGTCTTTGGGGTTCTCTCTATATAATATCATGTCATCTGCATATAATGACAATTTTAGTTCCTCCTTACTGATTTGGATGTCTTTTTTTTCTTGTATGATTGCTGTTGGTAGAACTTCCAGAACTATGTTGAATAAAAGTGGAGAAAGTAGACAGCCTTGTCTTGTTTCTGATCTTAAGGGGAATGGTTTTAGCTTTTCCCCATTGAGTATGATGTTAGCTGTGGGTTTATCATATATGGCCTTAATTATGTTGAGATATGATCTCCCTATTCCCACTTTGCTAAGAGTTTTTATCATAAATGGCTGCTGGATTTTCTCACATGCTTTTTCTGCATCTATTGATAAGCCCATATTATTTTTATTTTTCATTTTGTTGATGTGGTGTATCACATTAATTGATTTGCGGATATTGAACCAACCTTGCGTACTAGGGATGAAACCCACTTGATCATGGTGTATGATCTTCTTAATATATTACTGAATTCTGTTTGCTAATATTTTGTTGAGGATTTTTGCATCTGTGTACATCAAGGATATTGGACTGTAGCTTTACTTTTTTGTACTGTCTTTGGTTTTGGAATCAGGGTGATAGTGGCTTCATAGGAAGAGTTTGGGAGCCTTCCCTTCTGGATTTTTTGGAATGGTTTGAGAAGAATAGGTGATAATTCTTTTTTGAATGTTTGGTAAAATTCACTTATGAAGCCATCTGGTCCAGGGCTTTTGTTTGTTGGGAGCTTGTCGATTACTGATTCAATGTCTTTGGTAGTAATCAGTCTATTCAGGTTTTCTGTTTCTTCTTGAGTTAGCTTTAGAAGGTTGTATGCTTCTAGAAAATTATCCATTTCTTCCAAATTGTCAAATTTGTTGACATATAGTTGCTCATAGTAATTTTTAAAAATTTTTATATTTCTGTGGTGTCTGTTGTCACTTCACCTCTTTCATTCTTGATTTTACTGATTTGAGTCCTCCCTCTTTTTTTTGATGAGTCTGGCTAGAGGTTTGTCAATTTTGTTTATCTTCTCAAAAAACCAGCTCTTGGTTTCGTTGATCTTTTGTATTGTTTTCTGGTCTCTATTTCATTTATTTCTGCTCTGGTCTTTATTATCTCCTTCCTTGTGCTCCCTTTGGGCTTAATTTGCTGTTCTTTTTCCAGCTCCTTGAGGTGTAAGGATAACCTGTTGATTTGAAATTTTTCTTGCTTTTTTAGGTAGGCCTGCACTGCTATGAACTTCCCTGTTAGGACTGCTTTCACTGCGTCCCAGAGATTTTGGGTTGTGGTGTTTTCATTTTCGTTTGTCTCAAGGTATCTTTTGATTTCCTCCTTGATCTCATCTTTGACCCACTNTGGTTTCCCTAACAAGACCTGAGTCCATCTGGCCCCCTAAAAAATATTTACAACATTATTGATTATATTCCCCAGACTGTCTTTTCTATCCCTGAGACAGTATTGTAGTTACCAATTTGTATTGTCTTGTCCCTTGCCCATCTTCTTCATCCCCACCCCCGTCCTATCTAGCAATCATCAGTTTTTCCTCTGTGTCTCTGAGACTATTTGTTTACATTATTCATTTATTCAGTTCTTTAGATTCCACATGTGAGATCATATGGTATTTGTCTTCCTTTGACTTATTTCACTTAGCATAATGTTCTCTAGGTTCATCCATATCGTTGCAAATGGTACGATTTTCTTCTTTATAGCTGAGTAATACTCCATTGTGTAAATGTACCCAGTTTCTTAATCCAGTTGTCTGCTGATGGGCATTTCAATTGTTTCCAAGTCTTGGCTATTGTAAATAGCGCTGCAGTGAACGTAGGGGTGCATATATTTTTTAGAATTAGTGTCTTGGGTTTTTTTGGATAAATACCTAAGAGTGGAATTGCTGGGCATTAAGGTAGTTCCAGTTCCAGTTTTTTGAGATACCTCCATACTGATTTCCATAGTGGCTGTACCAATCTGCAATCCCACCAACAGGGCACCAGGGTTCCCTTTTCCCCGCAACCTTGCCAGCATTTGTTGTTTGTTGATTTATTGATGATAGCCATTCTGACCAGGGTAAGGTGGTATCTCATTGTGGTTTTTATTTGCATTTCCCTAATGATTAGTGAGGTGGAACATCTTTTCATATGCCTGTTGACCATCTGTATGTCCTCTTTAGAGAAATGTCTCTTCATATCCTCTGACCATTTTTTAATTGGGTTGTTTGTTTTTTTGGTGTTGAGTTGCATGAGTGTTTTATAAATTTTGGATATTAACCCCTTACCAGATATATCATTGACAAATACCTTCTGCCATTCATTAGGCTTCCTTTTTGTTTTATTGATGGTTTCCTTTGTTGTGAAAAAATTTTTAAGTTTGATGTAGTCCCATATGTTCATTTTTTCTTTTACTTCCCTTGCCCGCCGGGATGTATCAGTAAATGTTGCTCAGGGTAATGTCTGCAAATTTACTCCCTATATTTCCTTCTAGGAGTTTTATGGTTTCAGGTCTTACATTTAAATCTTCAATCCATTTTGGATTTGTTCTTGTATATGGCGTAAGGAGGTGGTCCAGTTTCATTTTTTTGCATGTGTCCAATTTTTCCAGCACCATACATTTATTAAATAGACTATCTTTATGTCAGTGAAAATTCTTGATTCCATTGTCATAGACTAACTGTCTGTGTATGCATGGATGTATTTCTGTGTTCTATTCTGTTCATTGATCTGTGTGCCTGTTTTTATGCCAGTACCATACAGGTTTCTCTTTTTCTTTTTTCTTTTGTTTTAAGCTGAGCCATCCTTCCACCTGTTGGCAGCTCAGTGGCAACGCAGCTCGGGCCAGGAATCGAGCAGCTGTTGACAAGAGCTTGCACTCTTGAGCGAGTTCTTAACCAACTGAGCCACTCGGCCGGCCCTCAGTACCATACTGTTTTAATTACTGTAGCCTTGAAGTATGTTTTGATGTTGGTAGTATGATACCCTCACCTTTGTTCTTATTTCTCAGGATTGCCATGGCTATTCGGGGTCTTTTGTGGTTCCATATAAATTTTAGGATTGTATTTTCTATTTCTGTGAAAAATGCCCTTGGTAGTTTGATAGGAATTGCATTCAATCTATCTATTGCTTTAGAGAGTATCGACTTTTTTTTTTTAAGATTTTTATTGGGAAATTGGGGGAGGGGAACAGACAAGTTGCTGTCCTTTTGTTCTTCAGTCTAGTTGTGGAGGACGTCGCTTCACTGGCCCATGTTGGTATTATCATTGCAT
>NW_017732847.1:77866-83125 GCF_001890085.2 Hipposideros armiger
CTTAGCTGTGGAGGGCAGTGTCACTGGCCCTCATATGTGGGATCCGAACCGGGGCCCTCTGGCGTCCCAAGCCAGCTCTTAACCATCACGCCACTCAGCTGGCCTCTGGTGTGACTCTTGTAGGTCAAACCCCCTAATGCTCCGGTTTTATCTAAAGTTTTCCTCTGGGTGTGATGATTCTTGTGCCTCTTTGGCTGGGCCCTGCTGCAGAGCGATTTTAGAGGAAAACAGATCAACATACACAACCACCACAGCCACCAAAGGAAACCAGATACTCTCTCATGTAAAAAAACAACCTATATTCAACATATACAGAAATATCAAACGTACAAAAGAAGAAAACATACAAAAACAAAACAACAACAACAAAACAAAGAACAAAAAATAAAATAAAGTAAAATATAATAAAATAAAAAATAGAATAAACATGAGAAAAAAAATAGCAAGACCCCCCCCCAAAAAATGGCAGAAAAATGGAAAGAAGGAGGAAAAGTAGAGCAGTGAAAAAAAAGAAGAAAACAAGGGAGAGAGAGAGGGTAGAAAAGAAAGGAGGAAAGAAAGAGGGGGGAAAAAAATATATATATATATATGCCCATATATGTGGATGTATATATCCATATATATACACCTATATATATATATGCCTATATTAAAAACTAAAAATGATAAAATAGAAAAAAACAACCAAAATAAGCAACCAAAAAACACTCCAAAACACCCCCAAAAAACCCCAAAACACCCAAAAAACCCCCAATAAACAACCAGTGCCAGTCTTAGCTAAAATCCACCAAGCTCTCTCCAGGTTGGCCTCTGCTATACAAAAACTCCTCTGGATCTTGAGGCAGAGCCGGCCACCTGGTATCTAGAGTGACCCCTGCAATGCAGGTCTAATGTAGATGAGTGGGGTTATGAGGTGTGATTGGTAATTTTTACAAAGTCAGTGTGGTTTCTGTTCTCGCCTACCCCGAGGCACACTGAGTGCTGCGCAGCCAGAAGGCTCGATGTGTGTATTCTAGCACTCTTTCCCGCTGGAGGCTGTGGGGGGTGTGAGATTTCAAAGCTCCTAAATGCCACCTGTGGGGGGGGGGCCTGCGAGTGAAGCAGCAGCTGAAGTTGCCCTGCCTCCCAATCCATCCGTGCAGGAGAGGTGGGGGCGGGGTAGGTAGGCTCACAGCAGGAGCCTTTTCTCATGGGGAGTTTCCCAACTCCCTGGGAGTAGGAGCACCTCTGTAATCTGACCCTACTCCTCCATTCAGGGGTCAGTTTAAGACCCTGGCATGGGGGGGGGAGCAAGATTTCTGAGGGAGGGTTGGGGTGAGTTCTTATCTATGCAGTTGTTTTTTTGCTTTCTGTCTGAGAAAAAAGAAAAAACAACAACAAAAAGTCCCACTGCCGTTTTGAGCTGAGGCTTCTGCCTCAAGCTCCAGCCGAGCTCCTGCTGTGCTCTGGAAGGGACCGGGTGGGCACGGACTGAGCCTGCCCTGGCGCTGCAAGGCTCTCCGCTCTGTCTCCTGGGGTCCACCGGCTCCACAGCTGCGGGTGTGGACCGCGCCTCTGCACGCATGTCTCCTCTCTCTCTTCCCCCACTCGCCCGGCAGAGGCTTCTGCCTCAGACTGCAAACCGTCACGCTCTTGCTGCTCTCTAGGCGCGCTGCGAGGCGCAGGGAGCGAGCAGTGGGAACACTCTTCATCTGCTCTCTGAGGTCCCGTGTCCCAGCAGCTGTGGGTGCCGGCTGCGCCTCCACGCGCCTCGCCTCCCTCTTCCCCCACTCCCCTGGTCTGCCCACCTTTAAGTACTCCACGTGGGAGTTTCTTAGCTGCTCTGTGTGATGTGTAGAGGTTCCTTTGATGAGTTACAACCGTTCAGATTGCAGCGCTTTCCAAGGGAGAACTCAGGGAGCCCTCCTCACAGCCGCTGTTGCCCCCCCCCATGCAAAATTCTACTCTTTGCTCATCAAATTTGTAGAAATTAAAAAGATTTACATTATCCATTGTTGCAAAAGCTGTGGAGAAAAGATCATTCATTCATTGGTGGGCATATAAATCAATAGTCTAGAGGACAATTTTTTTTTAAGATTTTATTGGGGAATTGGGGGAGGCAACAGCGTTGGGGAATCGGGGAAGGGGAACAAACGAGTTTGGTTCTTCAGTCTAGTTGTGGAAGACGTCGCTTCACTAGCCCATGTTGGTATTTTGATCATTGCGCTCTTCCCGGCTGAGGCAATCGGTTGCGGGCCATTGGACAGAGGCTCGTGGCAGCTCATGGTAGCTCATGGCAGCTCACAGCAGCTCTTGCCAGCTGCCAGCCACTCATGGTAGCTCATGGCAGCCCATTGCAGCCCCGCTGCAGCCTACGTTGTCGCTGGCCACTCACGGCAGCCCAGCTCCAGGTTGAGCTGTTGTTCACAATCTCAGCTGTAGAAGGCGCAGTGTCACTGGCCCATGTGGGAACTGAACCGGCAGCCCTGCTGCTCAGAGCTTGTGCTCCTAAGCAACTCTTAACCAACTGAGCCACTCAGCCAGCCCATAGAGGACAATTTTTTTTTTTTTAAGATTTTTATTGGGGAATTGCGGGGAGGGGAACAGCGCTGGGGAATTGGGGGAAGGGGGACAGACAAGTTGCTGTCGTTTTTTTTGTTCTTCAATCTAGTTGTGGAGGTCGTTGTCTCACTGGCCCAAGCTGGCACCATCATTGTGCTCTTCTCTNATTTTCGTTTGTCTCAAGGTATCTTTTGATTTCCTCCTTGATCTCATCTTTGACCCACTCACTATTTAGTAGCATGTTATTTAGCCTCCATGCATTCGTGAGCTTTCCGGATTTCTTCTTGTAATTGATTTCTAGTTTCATAGCCTTGTGGTCAGAGAAAACGCTTGATATGGTTTCAATCTTTTTAAATTTATTGAGGCTTGTTTTGTGGCCTAACATGTGGTCTAGCTTAGAAAATGATCCATGTGCATTTGAGAAGAATGTATATTCATAGCTTTGGGGTAAAATGCTCTGAAAATAATAGTTAAATCCAGCTGGTCTAATGTGTCATTTAAGATCACTGTTTCCACATTGATTTTCTGCCTGGAGGATCTGTCCGTTGGTGACAGCGAGGGGTTGAAGTCCCCTAATAGGATAGTGTTACTGTTGATATCTGTCTTTATGTCTGTCAATATCTGTTTTATATATTTAGCGGCTCCTATGTTAGGTGCATAGATGTTTACTAGGGTTATGTCCTCTTGTTGAATCGATCCCTTTATTATTATGAAGTTCCCTTCTTTGTCCTTTATTATATTCTTCAATTTAAAGTCCATTTTTATCTGATATAAGTATCGCTACTCCGGGTTTTTTCTCAGTTCCATTTGCATGAAATATTTCACCCCATTCCTTTACTTTCAGCCTGTATGTGTCTTTTGATCTCAGGTGTGTCTCTTGTATACAGCATATGCAAGTGTCTTGATTTCTTACTCATTCAGCCACCCTATGTCTTTTGATTGGAGCATTTCATCCATTTACATTTAATGTGATTATTGATAGGTATGTAGTTATTGCCATTTTGTTATTTGTGTTCCTGGTCTTCGTTAGTTAGGTTGTTTTTTTCTTCTGCTTAAAGAAACCCTTTTAACATTTCCTGCAATGCTGGCTTGATGGTAATGAATTCCTTTAGCTTACTCTTTTCTGGGAAGCTCTTTATCTTTCCTTCAATTTTAAATGATAACCTTGCTGGATAAAGCAATCTAGGTTGTAGGCCTTTATTTTTCATCACTTTGAAAACCTCCTGCCACTCCATTCTGGCCTGCCAGGTTTCTGTAGAAAAGTCGACTGATATTCTTATGGAGGTGCCCTTGTAAATAATTTGCTGCCTGTTCCTTGCTGCTTTTAGGATTCTGTCTTTGTCTTTAACCCTTGACATTATTACTATCACGTGTCTTGATGTGGGCCTGTTTAGCATGATCTTGGTTGGAACTCTCTGCACTTTCTGGGCTTGTATGTCAATTTCCTTTGCCAGATTAGGGAAGTTTTCAGACATTATTATTTCAAATATGTTCTCGATCCCTTGCTCCCTCTCTTCTCCTTCTGGTATTCCTATGATATGCATGTTGTTGAGCTTGATCTTCTCGCCCAGCTCTCTTAAACTATTTTCAATGTTTTTTCTTTTTTCTTTTTGTTGTTCTGCTTGGATGATCTCTGCTATCTTGTCTTCTAAGTCGCTGATTCGATTCTCTGCTTCATCTAACCTAGTAATTCCATCGAATTTGTTATTTAATTTAGTAATTGTATTCTTTAGTTCTAACTGGTTGTTTTTCATTTCTCTATCCTTTATATTTTCATTAATTTCCTTGAACATTCTAATAATCAGTGTTCTGAACTCCGTCTCCGATAGGTTGTTTACCTCTATTTCCTCTAGTTCCACTGATTCAGGAGGTTTCCTCTGTTCTTTTATTTGGGATGTGTTTCTTTGTTTCCCCATTCTGGCTTACTCTTTGTGCTTGCTTCGATGTGATAGGTAGATCCTCTAGGTCTCTCAGTCTTTTCTGGGTGGATTTATGTGGTATGTGTCCTTTATATTTGAATTACTCAGTCTCCCTATTCTCCTGTGCGTGTGTACCAGAGGTGTTCCTTGTGTGTGTCTTCTGTTGAAGTTGAGCTTTGATTGCTTTTGGCTTGTCAGTAGGTGGGATTGACTCCCAGGCTGACTAGCTGTGAGGATTAGCTGTGTCTACAGTTTATGAGCTGCTGTGTGAGGGTTGACCCCTCCCATGAGGCTTGGTGCATATGGGCTCTTGTGCCTGTAGGATTTTCCTTCGGGTGTGACTTTTTTTTATTTTTATAATCTGGGTTTTATTGTTTGTTTGTTTTAAGATTTTTATTGGGAAATTGGAGGGATGGGAACAGCGCTGGGGAATTGGGGAAGGGGTACAGACAAGTTGCTGTCCTTTTTTGTTCTTCAGTCTAGTTGTGGAGGACGTTGCTTCACTGGCCCAAGTTGGCACCATCATTGCGCTTTTCCCGGGCCAGGCAGATCAGTCACCGGCTTCTGGACGGCCACTCACAGCGGCTGCTGGCCACTCACGCTGGCTGCTGGTTACACACAGTAGCCCATGGCATCCCACTGCAGCAGGGGCTGCAGCCTACGCCATCACCGGCGGACTCACGGCAGCCCAGCTCCAGGTTGAGCTGTTGTTTAGCATCTTAGCTGTGGAGGGCAGTGTCACTGGCCCTCATATGTGGGATCCGAACCGGGGCCCTCTGGCGTCCCAAGCCAGCTCTTA
>NW_017732847.1:85860-97493 GCF_001890085.2 Hipposideros armiger
CAGTGTCACTGGCCCTCCTATGTGGGATCCGAACCGGGGCCCTCTGGCATCCCAAGCGAGTTCTTAACCATCGCGCCACTCGGCCGGCCCAGAGGACAATTTTTTTTTAGCTGAGCCATCCTGCCACCTGCTGTTGCTTAGAGCTCAAACCCTTGAGCGAGCTCTTAACCAACTGAGCCACTTGGCCGGCCCTGAGGACAATTTCTGAATGTTAAACAATGTGAACCTCACAATTTCACTTTTAGGAGTTTAGCCTATGTATGCTGAAAGATAATATATACAAGAATGTTTACTGCAGCATCATTTTTAGCAAATATAAGCAGGAAACAACTAATGTCTAGAGCAGCAAAATGGTTGAAGAAATTGCTATACTCTGATAAATTGGAAAACTATCAATAGCCATTAAACTGAATGAATGTCCTGTCTGACCTATTTTGAAAATGTCCATGATATATTAAGTGAAAGAAGACAATTGTAGAAAGCTATGTACTGGTATAGAAAGAGCATGTGTTTAAATACATAGAAGTATAGTCGTGGAATTGTTATACGTTACTTATTGGAAGTAGGAGTGGGGTTTGAGGAATTAGGAGACACTGACTTTGATACTTAACTATTGTTTTTTTTAACATTTTTAAATTACCAAGAAATATAAGGTTAATTTTGTAGATTGAGTCCATTTTAATGACAAGTGTGTTGAAGTGTCAGACAAAGAACTGTGTTAAAAAAATAAGGTGAAAACCTGTGATGTACAGGTATGGTGTCAGGTTTGAATCTTAGGCATTTTTTTGTTCTTATAAAAATCTACAATGAGAAGTAAATGTGATACTGTTTCATTCAGGTTTCATACAGTCTCGAGGTTTTAAAACTTTGAAATCAAGGACACGACGTCTGCAGTCCACCTCTGAAAGATTAGCAGAATCACAGCAAATAGCACCATCATTCGTGAAGGTAATTAGTCTGTTTTTAGTTTGAAAGAGCAATAATTTTCAGGTTATTAAAATGAAAAGCTTCAATATCTGATCTCTTTTGTTGGCTAATTGATTTTCTCCCATTTTTCTACTTATGACAAAGGATGAATAACCTGTGTAATGATCATACCTACAACTCTTCTGGGTGCCACACTTGTCTCTCCTCTGGCCTATTAGACATCTCCCTGTTTTCTTGCCCTGCCATCCTACACCTGCTTATGTGTTCTCTGTGTTAATGAGCAGCATCCACTCAAACTAGACCCCTGGTAATCAACTTTGCTTTGTCTGTTTTCTCTTACCTCCCACGTCCATTAATCATTAAAGCCCTGTTGGTCTAGCCTCTTAAATATTTCTTAAATCTCTTTTTAGCCCTAGTTCCCTCTCATAGACTATTAGTTATCTAGGCAAGAAATGGTTATAAACACTCATTTAGTCCCTATGCCTTTAGTTTTATGACCTTCAGTCTAGCCTCTAGACTGCCATCTACCAGTCTGTCTAAAATGTATTAAATATAATAATTGTATTCCTCTGCTTTATTGTCAGACTCCTGCCATGGTACACAGGGCATGTTATCGTTTGGCTTCCGCCTACCATTTTCTGTTCTCATCTTCCAATGTGTCCCCCCCTCTGTACCCCTAACCGCCCCCTCACTTGGCGTTTCAAAGTCCTGTCACATCAGATTGCATGCATTTCTTCAGCACTAAAGACTGTTGTTTGATGCCTCTGTCAGATTGTCCGTGTTCTTTTGTTCTTTGTCTCTGTGGCTTAGGTATCCCTTTCTCTTTAAAGCCTTTCTTGACTTCCCTACGTAATATTTATTTTACTGCCATACCTAATAACTCTAACATAATATCAAAATGATTTCAAAAACTTATTTATATATCTCTCCTTGATAGGCTGAAAGCATTCAGATCATTATTTATCTTTACATCTTCAGAACATACACAGGGCCAAGTATATGAAATATGCTCCGTAAACATTTACTATATTAATGAGGTTATCCTGTAGCAGAGTTAAGGGAGTGTGAACGTCAAGCCATTAGAACCCTAAGTCAACAACACGTGACCTGTTACCTGTTGTCAATATAGTGTTCATACAGAGGGTTTCTTTATATTAATTGATTGATACAGGTATAGGGTCCAGTGTTAGTTTCCTAACCATTGATTAAGTAATTTATTGTTGAGTTTTAACCTAATTTGTCACATTGACAAAAATTTAAAATTCTAGAATTATAATAAATTTTTTTTGTGTCAGCAGAATATTTCTGGGGAGTTAAATCACCTACATAGTCAACCAATACTGATGTGTTTTTTGTGTATTTAGGGATTTCTTTTGCGAGACAGAGGATCAGATGTTGAGACTTTGGACAAACTCATGAAAACCAAAAACATACCTGAAGCTCATCAAGATGCATTTAAAACTGGTTTTGCAGAGGGTTTTCTGAAAGCTCAAGCACTAACACAAAAAACCAATGGTAAGTAGATTTGACAACCATATTTGAGAATAGTATCTGAAAGGAAGTCCTAGTCCTACCTTCAAGTGATTATGAATAACTTTTCTAATAATTACTGAACTTTTCATTGGTTATATTCTGCTATATTGTAGCCTAAGTTGTGTAGAAATGGAAATATCTGCTGACATTTCCCCTTTCTCAATTGAGAATCCAAAGTCAAGGACAGAAGTGTGAGTGGCTTCATGAAGTTTTTAGTTACAGAGTGCTGACAGGAAATCATGGCAGTTAAGCAAAAGACAATTATGCAATTATTCCAGAGTTACATGTGATGAAATATGATTACCATCAGTAACCTAATGTTTGCATTTCATTGAGCTGTCATTTTGTATTGATGTCATTTGATTTAAGGCTGGTTTTTTTCCCCCTCCAGATTCTCTAAGACGAACTCGTCTGATTCTCTTTGTTTTGCTGCTATTTGGCATTTATGGACTCTTAAAAAACCCATTTTTATCTGGTAAAGACTTTTTTATTTGTCTTCTTAATTTTTAAAAATCTACATACTTGTTTCTTTTGCATAGTCTACTTAAGACTTAGAGAAAGAAAAGGTTAATGTTTATAGTTCTAGGATCTAGGCCTTTCATTCCTAAATTGAGACTTCCCAGATTGATGCATTGAAGTAGAAAAGTGTTAATCTGTATGATGGTGTACCATCTGCCTTGGCAGAGGATTTATTATATTGACATTGTGGATTACAGGAAGTGTCTTCAGGCACTGTACAAATTCAGGTTTTATTCGTTTTGTGAAAATAATATTTCATTAAAATTCCAAGCATTGTGTTATGAGAGTGAAAATGTTATTTAAACTTGTAGTAGTGGTTGGTTTCCTGGATTTTTAGAAAGTGATACCTGTCTAATCATAAAATTAAAAAAAAACAATCAACAGAGTTTTATAATAGCAATACAAAGTGAAATAGTTGTCTTTTTAGAGACTAATAAATTGAAATTTTTCAGTTTGCCAGTCTAAAATGAAGTAATAATGTCAGGTTTAAGTGGTTCTAATTGCTTTTTCAACTACCATTTAATTTTTACCCTGTGTTCTCTACTCTCTTTATGATTGAGTACCTTGAGAGAAAAAACTCTTAATGTACAATTAAGAACTTTGGTTGACTTGGATCAGGACTTCATCCCAGAGCTTGCATGTAGCACCAGACATTTTAAGGTTTTTTGTGGCATGAAACCTGAGATGAAGTTTTAACATCCAGGAATAGCCTTTTATATCTAAATACACCATCTGTTGTCTCCTTTTTTTCAAAAAAGAACCAGTATAGGGATGATAATAAGGTGATATTGACAGGTTGGTAGAGGGATAACATGAGCGCTGATTATTCTTAATTGATGTCTTAAGTGAAGGAAAACATATATTAAAGTATGAAATGCGTTGCCTTTGGGTAATTATTCCAAGTTTTTAGAATGTCCAAGTGCTCCTGCTGCAAATTTATTTTCATTATTTATTAAGTCCATCTATATAGAGCCTTAAAACAATAACTTAGCGAGCTAAAACAGTTAGTCTCCATTGCAGAATTACTGTTTTAAATTTGCTCTCTTGGCTTGTCTGTTCTTGATATGTTAAGTATTTTTTGTTAACCTTATATTATTGCCTACTCATTTTTTTGCTTCTATATTTCAATCTGTCTTACTCTGAGGAAATTAGAAATTGCTTAGTTTACTCATCTATACTTGTCCAGTGTGGAAGTTTACCTGAGGTGGGAGGCTTCAGAAAGTTTTGTTTCCCATAATAGCTTTGTACGCCATAGTTAGTCTATCCTACCAAACTTTTACTGTCTTATATTTAATGACATTATTACTGATAGATCACCTAAGGGCAAGTAATTAATTGTCAGAGGACGAAGGCTGCTTGAAAAGTGAAAGCTGTTAAGCTTCACCCTTTATTTTTTAATGCCAGTGCCGTTTTTTTGTTGTTTATTTTAGTGCTAGGTGAAGGCAAAGTATTTCAAAGTATAGATCCCTGACCAGTTGTATCAGGATGACAAAGGGTGATTATTAAACATGCAAACTCTACAGTGCCTTTTTTCTAAATCTACAAATCAGAAGTTCTGTGCCATGGCCCGGGAACCTGCATTAACACATTTCTCAAGTGATTTTTATGCACTGGAGTGTTTTAAGATTTCTAACATTAGCTATTCAAGGAGAAGAGGAATATAATTCTTAGTTTTAATTGGAAAGTACAAAGATGTCATTTTAATGTGAATCATTTGTTCTTTGAACATAGTCTAGAAATCCAGAAGACCTAGTTTGTATTCCTCACTGATTTAATGTATGTGAAGTTAGATATTTAAGTTTTCTGGGCTTTGCTTTCTTGCATCTGAAAAAATAAGGTGGTTGGAATTTTATGAATCAAATATATAAACATTTTCTTCTCTTTAGTCCGCTTCCGGACAACAACGGGGCTTGATTCTGCAGTAGATCCTGTCCAGATGAAAAATGTCACCTTTGAGCATGTTAAAGGAGTAAGTTAAAAAGTTTACCTTGACCTCTTGAAACATTAACTGTATAAGGTCAATATTTGATTCTAAAGGTGTGAATAGAAAATATATATTGGTCTCTGCTCCCTGTTCCTGGCACAGAGCTCCTAAAATTCTTATAATTTCCTAAGTGATAAGAGCACTAGGAGCATCTTTTGTTCAACTGTTTGCCTTTGACCACTATTCCTGACACAGAGCTTCTAAATCCCGTTGAACTTCCTGGGTGATAGGAGTGTCTTTTGTTCTAATGAGGTGACTTTTAGTGGGCTTCTGGATAGCTTTAGGAATGGGGGCTGGTTACCAGAAAGACCAAGCCTTGATCAGAAGTTTGGAACTTTCAGCCCTACCACACATTCTCCAGGGAGGAGACAGGGCCTAGAAATGCAGTTAATGATTGATTATACCTACGTGAGGAAGTCTCCATAAAAATGTCAATAGTTCAGGTTCAGGAAGCTTCCAGGTGAACATGTGGTGGTGCTGGGAGAGTAGTGCCTCCAGAGAGGGCATGAAGGCTCCATGCCCCTTCCCTCACACCTGTTTCATGGCAGGGCTTAGTAGTAATGTGTGAAAGCGGCCAGGTGTAGTGGAATGAATGTGGACTTCAGAGTCAAACAGACTAAGGTTTCACATTCGTTTCTGACTTACTGGTGTGTGTCCTTGAGCAAGTTACTTTAGATTCTCATGGATTGTGTTAGGTGCTTGACATAGTTGATACTCAATAAACGGTACTTCTCTTTACCTATTCCTTTTATTGACCTTTGTAACCATTATCTAAAACATCTGTATCTGGAGTGAACAGAATGGATGAATTCTAGTTTATTGCCAGTTAATTAAATCATCTGACAAATATTTAATTGTGCCTCCTAAGTGCCAGTCCCTGTTTTAGGTACTGGGACAGAAGAAATACAACAATCTCCACTCTCCTGGAGTTTTAATTCTAACAGGAATTGGGCAATGATATGGTATATATGGAAATAATAGAGTACATTAAATGGTAAAGTATTATGGTGGAAAAATACAGCAGAGTGGAAAGAGGATTGGAAATCCTGGGATAAAGGTCACAATTTTAAATGAGGTGTTCAGGGTATGATTGACTGAGACAGTGACATTTAAGTGAAGATTTGAAGATAAAGTAAACCATGCATTTATCTGAGCAAAGAACAATTCTTGCCAGAGGAAGAGAGAGAATAAAGAACCTAAAGAATTAATGCACCTCGTTTGTTTGTTGAGATCTGAAAAGGCTACTTTTATGTAGAATGGAGTGTGCAAGGTGAATTAGCAAAAATACTAGGAGATGAGATCAGAGAGGTGCATAGGAACAGATTGCACAGCATTATAAAGACCTTGGCTCTGAGAAAGTGGGAGCCATGGAAGGATTTGAACAGAGAAATAATATGATTTGTCATAAAACTTAATGGGAACACTGTGTTGATGATAACCTTCAGGGGCCAGAGGTAGAAAACAGGCTATTATAGTCCAGGCAAAGATGACAGAGGCTTAGACCAACATGGTAACAGTAGAGTTGGTGAGAACTGGTTAGATCTTTAATACAGATTTTGAAGGTAGAGCCAAAAGTTTCTTGACAGATTAGAATATAGGGTATAAGAGAAAGAGGTGTCAAGAATGACCATAAGATTTTTAGTTTGAACAATTGGAAGAATGGAATTGTCATTTACTGAGAGAAAGGCTGTGAGTAGAGTAGATTTCGGGGACAAAGATTAGGAATTCAGTTTGGGGTGTGTTATGTGTGTGATATCAAATGAAGGGGTTGACTTAGCATGTGGTTAGACCATTTTGGTGTTCCTGGGAGAGGTCTGAACTAGAGATAAAAATTATAATAGAGGTTACTTTTAAATGTAAGTCCATGTGTTTTTCTGAGATCACCAATGGAGTGAATATGACTAGAAAAGAGGAGGCCTAGCCTAGGTACCAAGTTGTAGAGCATTAAAAAGTTCAGAAGACAGAGAAGAAGGAAGAATCAGAAAAGACTGAAAAAGAGCTTCCAGTGAGGTAGCTGAGGGTTGTACCCTAGAAGAAAATTTCCGTGATGAGAGAGGGAGTGATCAACTATGTGGAATTCTATTGATGAGCTGATGAGAACTGATCATTCTGTATAGCAATGGGACGATCACTGATGTCCTTGATAAGAGCAATTTCAGTGGCAAAGCCCGGGGTGAAATCCTGATTGCAGTGGGTTTATAAGAGATAGAAAGAAATGAAATGGAATAGGTGATCGTAAATAATTTTTGAATTTTGTTAGAAAAGGTAGTGCATCTATTCTAATAGGAAAAAAACTAGACATATGTATAAACCGGTAGGTGGGATATACAGGGGTGGGGGTTGTAGAAGTTCATTGAGAGTGGAGTCAGAATCAAAGTCATGAGCTGAAGGAATGTGTGGACAGAAGAGGAGGAGGTGTGAAGTTGTGTAGGAATGAGGGAATGGATGTATTTGGGAAATAAAATATGATTGGTGGGCCATTCAAAGTTTGGGATCATAAATTTCTGTTGAGTCCAGTCAACATGAGTGTTTTCTTCCACTCATTAATAAGCAGGAGGGGAAAGCATAATAATAGTGTTTCATTATTTGAAGGATTAATAAAGATTGTCTTGGCAATTTAATGACCTGTCATTAATGAATATGTTCTAATAGAGGCAATGTAATTGTCTTTGAGGAATGTTTTGGAAGAAATTCTTCATGCAGGAGGTGCTTGAAATCCATGACTTCTGAGGATTCTTCCACCTATGAAGAGGCTGCTGATGTTATTATTTCTGTTCTTCCTTTTTCCACACTCTGGTTCCTATTTATACATAAACTTTTTTTCAACCTTGACTCTTGGGTAATAATGCATCAGAAATTACGGCAATTTTACACCAAGGAGTCCATTCCTTTCCTTTGCAATTTAAATAGCTGTGAGCCGTGTTGGAATTGTGACAAAGGAGCAATTGAGGAAGAGGTTGGTGTAGCGACTATTTGAAAACTAGACTCACCAGTGCAGTGGTCCCTTCTCTTTGTTTTTGAGGTCTGCACTTAGAGGGCCTGCTCTGCATCGAACCAGTGCGAGGCAGTGGTTACTGAGGCAGTCTCACCTTCCCCCTGCAGTATATGTACTTCGTTCCTTAACACAGCACACTTCTACAAATAGGCCATTTCTGAGTACAAAGCCAAAGAAGACATGCTGATAACCAAACATTAGAGAAAGGGGGACATCATAAGGTAGAGCCTCAAAATTCTGTGCTAATATGAATAAATGTTTGCTATAAAATCTAAGTTTATATAGAGGAAAGTAATTCAGTAGCATTTACCATAATACGTATGCCACTAGGTAGTACCTATGATCAACTTTACCAAGTCTTAAAGAGCTTGTATAAGAATGTTATTTTCTTTCCCAGAATGTCTGATTATCTAGGGATACTTCTATATATAGTTACCATAAAAATATTTAATAAGGGCTCTTATAGCTTTATTCATTGCCTTGATCCCCATAACCCTATTTTCTGCCATTGGTTTTTATATTCCTCAACTAGGAATTCTCTTGACACAGAGGTTGAGGAGAGAAAATGTAATTTGAATAGATGGTACTTAATCTTTTCCCTTTTTTCCTGTAGTTTATCCATTACCTTAACCAAATGGATTTGGTCTTCTTTTAGTATATGGGTATCTTTGAATATTTAAAAAAATTATTTTCATTAAAAATTTTTTTAAAAATTTTTTTGGGGAATTGGAACACTTTTACAATGTTGGAATTGGGGAAGGGGATCAGCCAGGTTGTTGTCCTTCAATCTTAGTTGTGGAGGGCGCAGCAAGCTCATCTCCAAGTCCAGTTGCACCGCTCAGCTCAAGGTGCTGTGTTCAATTAGTTGCGGGTGGGCATAGCCACCATCCCATGCGGGAGTTGAACCAGCAGCCTCGTTGTTCAGAGTGCACGCTTTTATCCACTGAGCCATCCAGGTGGCAGCTCAGTTGAAGGTGCCGAGTTCAGTCTTAGTTGCGGGGGGGCGTAGCCCACCGTCTTGAACAGGCAACCTTGTTGATAGGAGCATGTGCTCTCACCAGCTGAACCATCCTGCCACCTGTTGGCAGCTTAGCGGCAGCTCAGCTCGGGCACAGCTCACTGGCCCATATGGGAATCAAACCAGCGACCCTTTTGCTCAGAGCTTGCACTCTTGAGCAAGCTCTTAACCAACGGAGCCACTCAGCTGGCCCCTAAAATATTTTTTTAAACATAAATTTTATTGAAGATCAACATGCACACAAAAATACACAAATCATAGATGTATATACCTCAATAGATTTTTACACAGTGAACACATTGTTATCAGCACACAACTCAAAAAAAACCACAACATTATCAGAATCTCCCTAGTTACTATCTCTTCCCACTGCAAGGATAATCATTGTCCTAATACCATACATTAGTTTGTGCTGCTTTTTGAATTTTATATAAATGTAATATATGTAGTGTAGGTATGACTTCTTTCACCCAACATGTTTGTGAGATCCATCCATGCTGTTCTATGGAGTTGTAGGTCATTTATTCTCATTACACAGTATTCTGTTCTATGAACACAATAGCACAGTATAATTGTACATTAGACATTTGGGTGGTTTCTAGTTTGGGTTCAAATAGTGTGCTGCTGTGAATATTCTTGTATGAGGTATATGCCTCTTGGTGAGCATATGTATGCATTTCTCTAGGCCTAGGAGTGGACATAGCTTTGCTTTTTTTTAACCATTAACTTTGTAAATGTTTTGGTTAATTTTTAATAACTTAGACTAACTATAAAAACTCTCAAGCCTAACAAAAAACTGCTTACTCTTAACAATTTTTTATTTCCTGGAAATAGCCTTGAGAAATTTTCTAGAAATGAAAAGTAGTTATGAGATTAATTTTAGATTTGCAGGATGCCTTTTGGCCCAAGATATGTTTCGTATTTTAGTGCATTCCTTCCCAGTCAGCTTTGTGTACTTGAGCTGTTTTTTGTCACTCACAGGCCTTTAAAGTTGTCTAATGTAAGATTGCAGATTGGCTACTAGTGAGATGAGTTGGATTAACAAATGTATTATTTGGTCAGTATAATTTAAAATAAATAAGTGACATTTGTAAATTAGATTGGCAGCCAACATTTTTAAATTGGAAAATTTCATCCATGAAAAGATTTCGGGTTTTTTTCCTTGGAAAATTTAAGTCTGGAGCACTAGGTCTATATTCCTTGTTTGAGCCAAGTCCTGGTTTTTGGCAGTTTTAATGGACTTGTTTTTTAATTCAGCATATTGCCACCACTATTGTTTAACATCTGTCCTTCTGCACTAATTTTTGGTATCATTCTGGCACTATTTGCATTTGTGACTTTTCTAGTATGCTAATTAGGAAAATTGCTCACGATTTCTGATAGGCAGCTTTCGTAATTTTACATGGGAATTTTTAAAGTTAAACTGATGTTCTGCCTGCCATCTTTGTTGCCCATGTTGCTCTTTATTCTCGCTAAGGATGGGAATTCTGCAAAATATAATATTTTGGGGGTTAAATCTTATAAACTTTTTTGCCACAGCCATTTATAAAATAATACCAGTACACCGTAGCCTAATTTTAGTCACTGCCCTTTGGCATTTGTTAGGGACTGAGTAATTTATAATCTAGTAGTAATTCCTTATAATGAAAACAGCCTCATAATCACAAATGAATAAGTTAAATACAGATCCCTTATCATTAATATAGTATGTCCACATAATTTGCCTTTGAATTTTATAACCAGCTCCAAAGAAATCTGGATTTGAGACTTTCTAAATCAAATGCCTCTGACACATTTGACTAGAATTTTGAATGTAATAGTTTTTTATTAACTGGAGGAAGCACTTTTTAAAAAATGCAAGAAGTTTAAACTGGCTTTTGTTGGCATATGTAAGGAGACTTTGCATAATTGGCAATAAAGGCAGGGAGAAAACCCTTTGTGTAATTATAAAGGTGTATTTTTGTATACTCCTTTCACTGAAACAGAGACATGTTAATTTCCAATTAAATGAACGCTTTTCAAAGAGGATGGCTTGATGATCTAATTATTTAAAATTGTTTGGTAAATTGTGTCAATTTAGGTAGAGGAAGCTAAACAAGAATTACAGGAAGTTGTTGAATTCTTGAAAAATCCACAAAAATTCACTGTGCTTGGAGGCAAACTTCCAAAAGGTAAGATATTTTTCCCTTTAGACATAAAAACATATTGTAATATATTACTAATTTAGTTTTTATCTTTTTTTTAAGATTTTAATTAAAATATAGCTAACATACATTATTATTACATATTAGCCTCAGGTGTACAGCATAGTTAGTCAACATTTATATACCTAAAGAAGTGATCACCATGATAAGTTCAGCAACCATCTGACACCATAGTTTTTGTCAAATTTAACTAATTAAAGTTTAGTTCTTAATTCCTATTTTATAAATAAGTGTTCATTCTGAACATACCATTCTATAACCTTTTTTGGTAATTTAAAATTTTGTTATGATTTTAAACTTTAAATGAAGTTGCAAGAATAGGACAGAGAACTCCTATACTCAGCCAAATTCAACAGTTTTTATTTATTTATTTTTTTTATTGGGGAATTGGGGGGATGGGAACAGTGCTGGGGAATTGGGGAAAGGGGAACAGACAAGTTGCTGTCGTTTTGT
>NW_017732847.1:99003-105207 GCF_001890085.2 Hipposideros armiger
AAGGGGAACAGACAAGTTGCTGTCCTTTTGTTCTTCAGTTTAGTTGTGGAGGACATTGCTTCACTGGCCCAAGTTGGCACCATCATTGCGCTCTTTCCGGGAGAGGCAGATCAGTCGCCGGCTTCTGGACTGCCACTCACTGTGGCTGCTAGCCACACACGGTAGCCCATGGCAACCCACTGCAGCAGGGGCTGCAGCCTACACGGTCACCAGCGACTCACAGTAGCCCAGCTCCAGGTTGAGCTGTTGTTCAGCATCTTAGCCGCAGAGGCCAGTGTCACTGGCCCTCATATATGGGATCCGAACCGGGGTCCTCTGGCATCTCAAGCCAGCTCTTAACCAATGCGCCACTCGGCCAGCCCACCCATATTCTTAATTATTTCATTAGAACAGATTCTAGATTTATTCATCTGTTATTTACAGATTATTGTAGATTCCAATTCTAGAAATGGATTTGGTGAGTTAAAGGGGACACAGTTTTTATACTACCCAGTATCTCTACCGAGAATATTCAGTAGTATATAAAAAGGTTTGCATGAATCTTTGATAATTTAGGGTGCATTTATTAAATCAATACTGTAACATCATAGGGAGCATATTTAAAACCATAAAAATAATGACATTCTTCTTTTTGATCACAAGAAATATTTTATAAATTTGTGGGGAAATCCTCAGGTACCAAGATTTGGGGATGATTTAAACCAGTTAGGAATCACAATATGAAAATACAAGGATAGTCTTAAGAGTATTTTTGAGCTTTCCTTAAAAGGATTTTTTTAATGTTAAAATACAGAATTAAATACAGCTCTGTTGCCTTTTTTACTATAGTCTGGAAAATGAAAAAGTCATGTAAACCAAGAATTTTAACTTGCTATGAAAAACTTGTTATGAAATTTTTCAGACATGGAAAAGTTAGAAAGAAAGCTGTGGACATTAACTGCCTTACATCTAAATACTTCTGTTATGCATTAGCTAAGAGTAAGGACATTGTCCTACATAAACAATAATTATCCTACCAAATAAAACTAAACAGTATTTCCTTAATATCATGTACTCCAGTATTTTTTCAGTTTTCACCAGATGTCCCTAGAATTTTTTTAAATGCGTTTTTCATGGAAGAGCATCAGTCAAGATTCATGCGTTACATTTGATTGTTTAATCTCTTAAACTGTTTTTAATGTGAATTTTATCTTATTTGTGTAGTGATAAATAAGTTTTTATTTCTTTCCCTCGATATTCTGTCTTATCTATGGCTGATATGTAAACAGTATTTAAATGATACAGGAAAATGAGTATTGGAAAAGATTCTGACGGGAATTAGTTATTAGTAGAGACAAATATATTTTGCTGTGTTTAAAAACATTGGTCATTAATGTACCTTCAACATCAAAATGATATAAATTAACAATTATTTGTTTTATACCTTTATATCAGGATTTGCTTTTGTTTTTTAAATTTGAATTATTCTTGTTTACTTTTTTTTTTTTCTTTAGGAATTCTTTTAGTCGGACCACCAGGAACAGGGAAGACACTTCTTGCCCGAGCCGTGGCTGGAGAAGCTGATGTTCCTTTTTATTACGCTTCTGGATCAGAGTTTGATGAGATGTTTGTGGGTGTGGGAGCCAGCCGTATAAGAAATCTTTTTAGTACGTTTTAATGTATCTTTTATATAATACTAACTTTTCATTTCAGGGGAAGAGGGGTTTTTTACCATTTCTTTCCTACTTGATTCAGATTGGTAGTCAGCTGAAATAGCCATTGTGTGGTTCTGGTTTCAGGTAACCTTAATTTGTGAGCTAATACAGAACTGCTTTCCCCCGCATACCGCCAGAAGAGCTAGTGGACGTGTTAGATGCAGTTGGGGGCTCCTGAAGAGCTGGGGGGTTTTGTTTTTTTCATTTTAGTCATCATTTCTGTAGTATGTAATTAAAAGAGTAATTAGCCTCAGCCCTGATTGTATATGGTTTGTACAGCTAGGAAGAACGAATGAATAATCAGTTGTTTTTTTGTTTTTGTTTGTTTGTTTTTAATTAGGGAATTGGGAGAGGGGAACAGTGTTGGGGAATTGGGGCAGGGGACCAGCCAAGCTGTTGTTTTTGAATCTTAGTTGTGGAGGGCACCGGTTGCTATCTGGCTGCCCGTTGGCAGCTTGTGGCCTCTAAGCTCAAGGTGCTGTGTTCAGTCTTATTTGCAAGTGGGCATAGCCACCATCCCATGTGGGAGTTGAACCAGCAGCCTTGTTGTTAAGTGGATAGTGCATGCTCTATCCACTGAGCCATGCGGGCGGCAGCTCAGCTCAAGGTGCCGAGTTCAGTCTTAGTTGCGGGCGGGTGTAGCCCACCATCGAACAGGCAAGTCTTGTTGTTAGGAGCATGTGCTTTCACCAGCTGAGCCATTCTGCTACCTGCTGGCAGCTCAGGGCAGCTCAGCTCGGGTGCAGCTCGCTGGCCCATGTGGGAATTGAACCGGCGGCCCTGTTGCTCAGAGCTCGCGCTCTTAAGGTAACTCTTAACCAACTAAGCCACTTGGCTGGCCCCGTTGGTTTTATATATCATTCTTTATGGTATAGTTTTTTTTTCTTCTGAAGCTATTGTTCTTCAATCAGTTCAAAAAAACAAAACTCCTTTTGTGTATTTTCTCCCTAATGAATGTCTTTTGTTGATTTTTGACAATCTTATAGGTTTTTAATATTTATGATTTTGTTCAAAAATGTTGATTTCATTAAACTTACTTGAATGTTTTCTGTTTTCCTAGGGGAAGCAAAAGCGAATGCTCCCTGTGTTATATTTATTGATGAATTAGATTCTGTTGGTGGGAAGCGAATTGAATCTCCAATGCATCCATATTCAAGACAAACTATAAATCAGCTTCTTGCTGAAATGGATGGGTAATTGAATCTTCCTCTGCCTTTGGAATATGTTTGATATATTTGGTAACATTTGAGAGAGGGGAAAATGTTATGATTATAGGCGACAGCGCACTCCCTCACGTAAAAAGTCAAGACAAGCTATTCTCAGTACTGTATTGTTTCTATTACTAATGGGGTAATTAATGTACCAACTCCTTTTAACTGGTGATAGCTACATGTTTTTTCATTTATTGTATTATGACAGGATAACAGTGATTCCAGCTAAGACTAAGTAGTCTGTTTGGAGATGTAAAGAGACAGTACTCTGGTCCCTATATAGTTTGTGGCTAGCTTTTAGTGTTGTGGTAGATAAAAAGCTTGCATCAGTTTTCATAATATAGAAAGCAAGAGGTGGGGTTGCTTTGAAAGAAGCAGAAATGTTTCTCAAAGTCATATAAGACATTCTGAAACCAAATAGGAAGTCTAGGAACAAATGATTTGAGTTGGTAAACTTAAAAATAATTTTTCAGAAATTAGTCAGGTACTCAAACTTTTTGTGTCAGGTCTTTTCCTAAGTATAACAAATATTACGCAGATATTTAATCGCAGATGATTTGGTGATTTATTAGTAACACTTTTATTGAAGTATACTGGCCTAACATTTGTTAATTTTCAAAAATAGAGATATCATTTGGGGCATAAAAAGATTGATCTTTTTTCTTTGCTGTTAATTAAGATTAATGATAGTTTTGTGTAGAGCATTTCTATGTCTGTGCTGTTTTAATTTTTAGTGCAACTTTTTTTTTTAATAGTTTTAAACCTAATGAAGGAGTCATCATCATAGGAGCCACCAACTTCCCAGAAGCATTAGATAAGTAAGTATTAAAAAATATATATATATTATAAAATACTGATACATGCTGGAATATGGATGAAGTTTAAAAACATTATGCTAAGAGAAGGAAGCCCATCACAAAACATCACATATATTATATGATCCCATTTATATGAAATGTCCAGAAAAGTAAATCCATAGCAACAGAAAGTAGATGAGTGGTTGCCAGAGGCTGGGGAGAATGCAGGGGAGAGGGTGTGTGTGTGTGACTGCCAGTGGATGTGGGTTTTCTTTTTGAGAGTGGATGAAAATATTCTAAAATTAGATTATGGGGATGGTTGCACAATTTTGAATATATCAAAAACCACTGTGGACTCACTTGAAATTCTGTGATATGTGAATTATATCTTAGTAAAGCTGTTATAAGAACCTCTGATAATTTATATATCACAAAATTTGAGGGAATAGAGTGTATTTTTAAAATAAAAAGTACTATAGTTCAAAATTTTTGTTGACTTTATTATAGAAGTTATTCACATTTTCATTTGATCTAATAGTTTGTCTTTGCCTAAGACTCTGGTTTAATATTCTACACACTTAAGCAGCTAAAGTGGGTGTGTAGCTCATAATAGACTGGTGTAGAATTACTTGTTCCTTGACTAACTGCCTTGCATGTTTTTGTTTCTGAGAGTTGTGTACTATCCAGATGTACATCTATGTGAACATTTGTTCTGCCTTTTGGTCATTGAAACTGTTCTTTGAGCCACGTTTTACCAGGAACTATCTGAATATTTGTGTTCAAAACTCCATCTAACCTCTGGTTGTCATTGGCCTTCCATTCTTTCTTTAGCATATTTGTCCTGTTTGTTTTGGCCTTTAGCATAGTCGACTTATTAGTTTATATTTTCTTTTTGTATTCTTCTTTTAGCGCCTTAATACGTCCTGGTCGTTTTGACATGCAGGTTACAGTTCCAAGGCCAGATGTAAAAGGTCGAAAAGAAATTTTGAAATGGTACCTCAATAAAATAAAGTATGATCAGTGTAAGTCTAATTCCATGATACAAACATGGTTATCTCCATAAAATGGTAATACATCAATGCACCCTATTTGTGGTCCTTACTTGATAAGTGTCTTTAAAGACCAGTTCCTTTATATGTCCTTTTCCCCTTCCATTTATATATCCTCTTAAAAAAAAGTCCATTTCTTTTCTTTTTTTTTTATTTTTATTTTTAGCTGGGCCATCCTGCTACCTGTTGGCAGCTCAGCGGCTGCTCAGCTCGGGCTGGACTCGAACTGCTGTTGCTCAGAGCTCAAACTCTTGAGCGAGCTCTTAANAATTCAACAGTTTTTAAACGGTTTGTCCTATTTGCTCATTCACTTCCTTTCCATTCACAGTTGTATTCAAATTTCAGCATTTATCTCAATAATACCCTTTGTAGTTAGGTCCCCTTATCCTCCATCCTGCACCCCAGGTTCAGGACACATTCCAGGTTCACACATAACATTTAGATTTTTCTCTAATCTGAAAAAATTCCTCAGCCTTTTTTTGTGGGGAGTGAGAGTGGATCTTTTGTGACCTTACAGATTGTGTACAATACACACTAATTTGTAGAATGTTCCTCAGTTTGGCTTTGTCTGATGTTTCTCAGTTACTAAATATGACTTTTAATGACTGTGTGATATTGTGATTTATAATAAGAAATATTTGTTCTTAGTCCCTCCCTGTTTCTGGCACAGAACTAAAACTCTTGGAAGTTTACAGTGAAGAGAGCAAGAAAGATTCCTCTTGTTATGTTAATGAGATAACTTTTGGAACTTGCCTAAGGATGGGGGCTGGTTGCCTAGAGAACCAGCCCTGTGCTTTGAGAGTGGGAACATCTAGCCCCACCCACTCATTCCTCCCCACCTCTGGGGAGGGAGAGTGGCTGGAGGTTGAATTAATCACCAGTGTCCAATAATTTAATCAATCATGCCAATGTAATGAGATCGCCATAGAAACCCAAAAGGATGAGGCTAACTTGCCCTACACATCTCTTCCACCTAGCCATCCCTGAGTTGCCTGTATTATAATAAACTGGTAATATACTAAATAAATGTTTCCTTGAGTTCTGTGAGCTGCTATAGCAAATTAATCATACCCAAGTAGGTAGGGAGACATTGGAACCTATGACTAGCCTGTTGGTCAGAAGCATAGGAAACCACCTGGTCTTGCCACTGGCATCTCAAGGGCGGTGGGGGGAGTGGGGGTGAGGGGTGACTTTGTTTAGAATTGAGTTGAATTGTAGGATGCCCAGCTGGTGTCATAGAATTGCTTATAGGTGTAAGGGAAAAAAATCCACATATTGGAATTGGGTGCAGAATTGTAATGACTTTATGGTGTTCCTCTATATGGTTGTACAATACTTCAACCATTTACCTGAAGTTTTAAATTGTTTTTAATGTTTTATTATTAAAGTTAGCACTGGGGTGATCATCTTAATATCTCATGTCTTTGCCCATATTCTTTTTTTTTTTTTTTTT
>NW_017732847.1:110643-121662 GCF_001890085.2 Hipposideros armiger
ACCTGTTGGCAGCTCAGCGGCTGCTCAGCTCGGGCTGGACTCGAACTGCTGTTGCTCAGAGCTCAAACTCTTGAGCGAGCTCTTAACCAACTGAGCAAAAAGTCCATTTCTTAATTAGTATATATCTAGGAGATTTTATCATTTTGAATCCCAATTCTAAAGAAAGTTTTCTTTTGAGTATTCAGTTAGGCAGTATTTGGAGATGAGTATATGTAAAAATGGTTTTTAAAGTGAATGTAAAATATAAAATAATAGCAAACACACCTGGGTATTATGAGCACAGTACCTCATGATAAAATCACTTTGGGGCTGGGCTGGCCGAGTGGCTCAGTTGGTCTGAGCACAGCGGTTCAATGCCTGGCCCAAGCTGAGCTGCTGCTGAGTTGCCAACAGGTGGCAGGATGGCTCAGATTTTTAAAAAATCGCTTTGGGGCCAAAAGAGGGAAAACACACTGTAAAAGAAACACTTGGAAATATTATGGACCCACCTGAATAAAAGAAGCAGCTGTTAAAGCTGTGGTATTTTCAAAGATACCTGAATCAGTTCATAAAACCAAATGTGTTTCCTAAAATAAGTGGGAGCTTTGATGTCCAAAGTATTTCAAGATGAAATTCAGAAGACCAAATGTTGTCTATGAATATGCTTTTTATGAATTTGTGGTTAGCCCAGTAATAATATAGGTCATAATTGAAGGTTTATAAATTATCTGACAGCTCTACATTCCTTTGTTTTTCACAAACTTTTTTAAATTTAAGAACTTCTGCAGTTTGTCCCAATGGCAATTTTAATGGCATATTTAATAGCAATTTTAGCTTTTCCCCCTTAGAGTGTAAGTAAATTTTTTAGTTTCATTAAGATAAATATTTTAAATTACAGTTCGTGATAGCTGTTATCTTTTTTCTTTTGGAATGCGAGTTCTTTATGAAAAGCTTTCTATTGGCTGTTTCGGAATTTTAATATGTTCTCTCTACACAGCTGTTGATGCAGAAATCATAGCTCGAGGTACTGTTGGCTTTTCTGGAGCAGAGTTGGAGAATCTTGTGAACCAAGCTGCATTAAAGGCAGCTGTTGATGGAAAAGAAATGGTTACCATGAAGGAACTAGAGTTTTCCAAAGATAAAATTCTAATGGGTAGGTTTTCTTTTTCCCCCCCCAATCTTATACTATTCATTATGTTACAGAATAAATTCTTCATTTGGGGGGAAAGGTTATAAAAAAGAAAGGTGTAGGAACATGAAAATATATACTTGAACATAGCAACACAATTTGGCCTCTTACAGAACAAATATAGCTTACATGATTACTCTTTTGGGGGAGCATGAGTGCTCTTGTCTGTATTGCTGATGAAAGAATAGTTTTACCTTTTTCAGTATTTAATTATTATTTTAAATCTTGAATTGGTTTCAAAACTGTTTAATTATGACATTCCTGTTAAATTGGAACCTTATTTTCTAGAAATAGAATGAAGCATTCTCTTTTGCTATATAGATTAAGATGATAGTTGTAACAATTTTGGTTTTCAGTTGATAGATTATTGTAGATTGTATATGTTGTAGAGTGAATTCTACTCAGTTATTATAACTTTTACTCTGTTTAAACTATTAATGATATTATTAAGTCATGTTACTCTAAGAATGACTTTGAGGCAAATAGGTTTCATTGATGATTTAAATATGCCTGGAGTATTTTATCTAATTAAATTTTTGTCCTTAGGGCCTGAACGTAGAAGTGTGGAAATTGATAACAAAAACAAAACCATCACAGCATATCATGAGTCTGGTCATGCTATTATTGCATATTACACTAAAGATGCAATGCCTATCAACAAAGCTACAATCATGCCTCGAGGGCCAACACTTGGACATGTAAGTATCTTGTAGTTTTTCTTTTCTTCTAGTGTTCCCCAGAAGCTTATGTAGGAAATTGCTGATGAAAACATTTAAAAAGAAAATTCAGCTACATTCTAAGTTTGTTAATACTTTTTTCTTTAACTCTCTGAACCGTCTTGAAATCACAGATACTTGTGAAATTTATCTGCTAATAAACAATATACTTAATATTTTGGGTATTATGTACATTATGAAATTTAATTCTGGAATGACAGCAAAGAATAATTCTTAAATATATAATTGTTCTCTTTCCCCCAGAAAGTACTTAGGTATTGCCTAGCTTAATAATTTTTCTAAGATTTTTCTCATCAAGGACAAGTTTCATTCTCCTATCTTTCTAATTATGCACATTTTAAACATTTTTATGAAACAGAGGATAAAACAGTTGTATTGCAGCATAATCTACCTATTATTTTGTAAAATGAGCTTTTCCATTATAAAGAATTTTCCTTATTTAATAAATTGCTGGTTTTGTCATCAGTCACCTGACTACCATCTGTACTAAATGTCTTTGAGCTTTCAGCATCATGGTATTAATAAGGTGTGAGAGCCAAGTGATAATTCTGGTTATTAACTTAAGAGTTTCAAACTGTGTCTTCATTTTTTCTTTGTTTTTCAATTGCCTAGGTGTCCCTGTTGCCTGAAAATGACAGATGGAATGAAACCAGATCTCAGCTACTTGCTCAAATGGATGTTAGTATGGGAGGAAGAGTGGCAGAGGAGCTTATATTTGGAAGTGACCATATTACAACAGGTTGGCTATAAAGAATGTCTTTAGTTTTAGTTGTGTTTGCTGGTTTAAGGATATCTTTATAAATTTAATTCTATGTATATTTTAAAATTTTAGGTGCTTCCAGTGATTTTGATAATGCAACTAGAATAGCAAAGCGGATGGTTACCAAATTTGGAATGAGTGAAAAGGTATTGCTGATTTTTTTTTTTTTTAAGATTTTTTTTTATTGGGGAATTGGAGGAAGGGGAACAGACAAGTTGCTGTCCTTTTGTTCTTCAATCTAGTTGTGGAGGCTGTTGCTTCACTGGCCCAAGTTGGCACCATCATTTGCGTTCTTCCTGGGTGAGGCAGATCAGTCACCAGCTTCTGGACAGCCGCTCACGCTGGCTGCTGGCTACACACGGTAGCCCATGGCAACCCACTGCCACAGGGGCTGCAGCCCACGCCATCGCCGGCGACTCACGGCAGCCCAGCTCCAGGTTGAGCTGTTGTTCAGCATCTTAGCTGTAGAGGACAGTGTCACTGGCCCTCATATGTGGGATCCGAACCGGGGCCCTCTGGCGTCCCAAGCCAGCTCTTAACCAACGCGCCACTCGGCCGGCCCGGTATTGGCTAATTTTAATCCTTCCTCATGTATCAAATGATATGTGCCAAGGGTCTGTGAGAAAGCGTTCTCATTATAAATTGATAGCATTTACTTATCCTGTGTTTCATTCCAAATGGATTTGTCCCAGCTTATACTAAACTAAACCTTACTTTTCTGAGTAATTAAATGTATAATAGCATTCTCTTTCCATTCTAGCTGCTTGAACAGGTAATTGTTATTACTTAATGAGTAACCAAATGATGAGACAAACTCTTTAGCCTTTTCTATTTGCATGACATAAAAGACCTACTTGTCGAGCTTGCCATACTTTACCCTTTTCACTATTTCACTTTCATTATCACTGTGGTTCCATGAAGCAATTCTAATACTCTGAATTGTGGATTTCTGGACTTGGAATAACTGCCAAGGTTTTCTAAGAAAGTTCTCAGAACCATACTTATGATTTTAAATTTTCTGTCTTGCTCACACTTAATTTTAGTCTTATACTTTTGGAAGAACGATAAAATTTCTTTGCCCTTAAGGGCATTTTTATATTGAATTTCTTCCTTGTCCCGCTGTGAAATGTGTTTCCTTAGGTATAGGGTAGTACTTCCTCTGTTAACATTTATTAATATTTTGTTTTTTTTCTATTCAATTTTTTTCCATTTGTTTTAGCTTGGAGTTATGACCTACAGTGATACAGGGAAACTGAGTCCAGAAACACAATCTGCTATTGAACAAGAAATCAGAATCCTTCTAAGGGTAATGATCATGTTTTTCTGTGCTTATTTATTTAGTCATAATGTGCCTAAGTAGAAGATAATAGGTGTACCATTGCAACCATAATTTAAATATGTTGTTAGAGAACCTCTGGTCATAAACTGGATCTGTGTTTTATGCTTTCATAAGCTAGGAACAGATTATATCAGTGATGATAAATACTCAAGTCTACTTTACTGCAAAGCCACAAGAATGGGGGATATTAATTATTGAGTTTTTATTTTCCCACTCTTGACACATATTTATTCAACATATATTATTATTTGCTTGTGCCTAGCAATGTGCATGTGCTGAGAATACAGAGTAAGCAAACAAAAGTCATTTTGAGTTCATTGTCCAATACAGATTAGGGGAAGAAAATGTGTAAGAGCAGATTAGTAAGATCAGTTAGTAGGTACTATGTTAATCTAGTCGTGGTAGAATGGATGCTTGGGTTAGGGTGGTAAAAGTGGAAATCGAGAAACATGGTGAGTTCAAGGGATTTTGATGTAGCGGAATCAAAATGCCTTTGTGATGTTTTAGCTGAGAGAGCTGCTAATTAAATCTAAAGTATAATTTTTTAGATTTCTGCCTCATGCAACTATATAGTTATACCGTTTACTGAGTATACAGTGGTGATGGCCTAAGGCTGGGAAGGGGATAGATTATGAGTTCAGTTTTATGGATGTTGAATTTGAGGTGTTTTAGTGCAGATTTGAGGTTGGGAGAGATTCATGGGTCTGGATATGTGTTCCATTTGGGCGTGCGTGAAGGCAAGTCTTAGAATGGAGAAGACTGAATTGAGTGCCAGAAGTCTTTAGTGAATGAGGATTGTAATTAGGGTAGTAGATGGTACAGTGAAGGGTGTTAGGTAGGGCTATAGTCAAATAGCATGAACTTCAAAGGGATAGTGCTTGATAGAAGAGGGTAGTATAGTAATAGTCTGGAAGTGTTGATGGGAACAAAGAGCTCACCTCTTTATCCTGAAGTATCTGGGATAAGAGTGAATAAATAACTGCCACTTGGGGGCTTTGAGAAAGCAGTTTTCCTGGGAGGATCAGGCTTTGACTAAGGAAGTGGAAGAAATGCTTTTGAATAGTTAACAATGTGGGAAGTTTATTCAGTGGAAAGATTTAGGTGTTTCAGAAGAAATCTCTGCCTTCCCAGAATCTTCATTCTCTTTCCCTTACTATTTATGTTATTCTAAGTAAATTATCTATACTCTAATACTCCTAGAGCATCAGAAATACTTCCTTTGCTGTAATACTTTTTTGAAAACTCAGAAAACAGAATAGCAAAAATCAGATTCTTTCCTTATGAAATGATTGGAAAGGCAGTAGGTACCCTCTCCACTAGATGGCAAGCTTACGTTGTTATTAAGGAGAAATAATTGCTAGTTAATAGTATTTTAGGTTCAGATGGATATGAAACTTAAAAGCATAAAAACCTAGTAGTAGTCTTAACATGTTACAACATAAGGGTTTTATCCCAAGCAAGTTTTTTAAGTTATTGCTTATTTATCCTTGATTTTTAGCTATAATCTTCCATAATTTATTTCTGATATTTTATGTATTTAATTTGATTATTTCAGTTGATGTGAGTGAGGGTTTTGTTCAGAATGTCTAATGCTGTCTATTTTTAATTATGTTTATATGATCTATGCTTCTTGGTGTTTGTAAATTCATTTTTATATTTTCCACACAGTTTTATAAGAGCAAAAATATGATTAAATCCTCAAAATATTGGCACAATCATTGTACAGACAAATGTTGTGACACTGCCAAAAATTAACTGTTAGTAGTGTGGTTATTCATGAACTGATTAACATAATCCAAACTCACCTTTGGAAAGACAATTGAAGGATGTAAGCGATAACTTGAAGGTGGGTTGCAATAAAAGTGTGAAAATCAAGGATCGGCTGTAATAATACTGATACAGTTGTCAAGTGAATATATTAAATTGACATGTGAATATACCACCAAGTAAGAGAGGTATATCTGTTCCGGCCTTTCTAGATTGAATTAATTGGTGAAACCAAGAGGCAAAAGGAGCAAACTTCCTTTCTTTTCTAGCATATATATACTGAATAGAGAAATAGATTTCTATGTTCACAGGCCTTATTTGAAAAGCAGATAATTACAAACTATACTTTAATTTTTTAAAGTGGCTTTTTGTCTAAGGTAATCATTTTTCTATGTGATAGATTTTGAGGTTAAAAATAGAACGTTTGCAAGTACAAAAGAGTTATCTGTGGAAACCAAGCTTTTAAATGCTTTTATATTTTAGTCGCTTGCTGCTGGGGCTGGCAGCTGCCAGGATACGGAGCTGCAGCTCCGGTGGTGGGACCCCCACCTCCCTGGGACTGGACAGCCCACGTCCAGCCAGGCCTTGAGTCCCGCTCTTCTCCAGCTCTGGAGCACCACAGATAAGGAAGCTGAGGCACAGACAGTTTAAGTGACTTGCCCAAGGTCGCATGGCTTTTTTTCTTATAAGACTAAGAAAAGCACAAGCCACATGTCAGTGAGCCAGCAAGATCTGTTGGGTCATTGGGAAAGTCATGACGTATTTTTCTATGTTTTTCAATGCAAAAATGTGTCATGACTTTCCCGATGACCCAATAAATCCAGATAGTACTACAGCTCTTGAAGATGTTACAGATACTAAAGAACTTATTAAAAAATGTGAAGAAATGTGGAAAAATATGGGAAAATGTCAGAATAAATTATTGTTACCAGGAGTGACACTTTTCCTCAGTTCTTGGTCTTATTGATGGAAAGAATTCAGTCAAGAGACAGAGTTTGTGCAAGCATAGGACAGCAAGGAGTTTATTAGTTCATAAAGCAAGTACACTCCGAGACATGAAGCGGGCTGACCCAAGAGAGGGAAGCAGCCTCTCCTTAACATTGTGTGAGGGTTTTTATCTATATGGGTTGAATTCTCTCCCCTCTCCCTCTCCAGTAGTTTTCTGTTTTTCTGTTCCCTTCTTGTTCCCAAGGTTGTTTCCCAGAGCATAAGTGTGAATCTGTCAATTTCCTGTAATTTATTTGAGAAGTCCATTAAAAAGGGGGCTAAACTATAATGTATGGTTCTGGGAAGCAGGATGTACATTCTGATTATTGGGATGTTTCTACTCCCTGTCTGACATTTTTCCTTCTGATGACCTTGATTTAGGGGTATGTGCGAGCCCACTATCTTCTCATACGTTTTTAGGAATGCCCTCTCCTGGAGGCCAAACCAAAATGTTGTCTTGTTCTCAATGTCCTGCTGAGCAAGATATTTGTGCCCACCTTGGTTTTTAATATCCTGCAGAGCAGGATGTCTGACCCAAGTAAGAGCAGCTGCAAGGGGCCTCCTAACTGGAGCTAGTTCCCTCCTTCTGCTCATTTCTACCTTGTTGGAACAGAGACACTCTCTGATTCAAATGCTGAGCTGTCATTATGCAAGTGCAGTGTTTAAACTGCTGAACTTAGTCAATGGCAGAAAGTCCTGAAATAATTCCATTGAATGAAGAGGTTCTGGTAACATTAGGAAAATAATTCCAATAATTGAAACATGATCTTGAATTGGTACTATCTACTATTCAGTCAAAAAATAAAAAGTTAAAGGAAGACTTGGAAAGGGAGCAACAGTGGTTGGATGAACAGTAACAGATACTGGAATCTCTTTGTACCAGGCAATGAATTGAAACATCAGGTTGTGACAGTTACTGAACCAAGAATCTGTAGAATACTCATGATACAAAAGAGTATAAGGAGAAAACTATTGATTGATTACCTTGAGTGAGTCTAGACTGCTTTCCTCTGCCCGATAGAAATGTTTAAAAGAAAAAATGATATTCAGGAATCAACTGCACAGCTGATAACACTGCATTAATGTTAGAGAATATTTTAAATAGATTAGTTGTTCCACATGATCCATATGTTAAAATTAGTGATTCTTTTTGGGCACCTTATATTGAGCTGCTCTTGCTTGAAGGAATTGCCTTAAGACATACAGAAGAGAAGACCCAACGTGAATAAAATTAGAAGCATTCCATCAGTAAAAGGATGGTCTTTTTTTACACAGTACTTAACCTTGTCATTCAAGGATAATGGAAACACTGAGTATTACTTGGATAAAGAACATTATTTGCAAATCAAAGAACATAGTCTATCTTTTTCTGTTATCTTTAAAATGACATATGTGGCCATCTACTATTTTTTTAAAAACAGTCCTTTCACAGCCTGGCCAGTGCTTGTTGTTTTAAACTGGATGGATGGACAAAGGTACAAGTGAAAATGTTTTAGACTTAATCATTACAAAACATTTAATGTACTTTCTGCAGTATTCTCTGGAAATTTTCTTTTTTAATTTATGGTATTGCTAATGTAATAGTTTTCTTTTGAAATATATGACAGTTTCATTTATGCATTTTAAGTTTTATTTGGTGCTTACCTCCTTTAAATTTAGGAATTATAATAAAAAGGCTATTTAATTTGCAGATGGTTTTAAAATTGACTTAGTATTTGATGTAGAAGGAAGCATAATTTAAAAGTATTTAGTAAATCTGTTCCATGTAATTGCCTTATCTGTAGGTTTGTTAAAAATTGAAATATAAAAAGAACTAATGGATACAGGTAGTAGAAAACTATTTTAATTTGTATCATATAACAAGTGATATGTATTAAACCACTTTGATTAAACTGTTAATTACTACAAAATTGTGTTCATAAAATTTTGTTAATCTTTGTGACTTTTTTGTAAATAAAATTCTCTTATCTAAAAATTAAAAATGTTTTTATATTTTATAAGTAGAAATGAATAGATTTGGCATTTTTAGGGTTCATAAAGTTTTTTCTTTTCTCATTTATGGTTTTTGCTTCTCGTAAGTTTTCTGCCTCTTACATACCTGCAAATTTTCTATTTCAGGACTCATATGAGCGAGCAAAGCATATCTTGAAGACTCATGCAAAAGAGCATAAGAATTTAGCAGAAGCTTTATTGACTTATGAGACTTTGGATGCCAAAGAGATTCAAATTGTTCTTGAGGGAAAGAAATTGGAATTGAGATGATGACTCTTAAAATGGATGCATTGCTGGTTTTACTGCAAGAATATAAGTAGGATTGCAGTAGTCTCCTTTTGCAACGCTTTTCTCCCATTCTTGACTTGGTATCACTCAAGGGTGTGAAACACTTTGTCACCCTTTTGTCACATTTATCTAATTTTGGTTATTCTCATGATGACACCTATTGCAAATTAGCAACCCATAGCAAATATGTTAAAGAAAATAAAGAACTATCAGGATTGAAAGCAGCTTGTTTGAGAAATGTCAATCAGTTATTAAGTTGAAAATAAGTAATGGTTTTATGGTTGGTTTCTCTACTAGATGTGAATAAAATTGTGCCTTTAGCTCCTTGGAAGTATTTTTACATAGCAAAGTAAAATTGTTGGATTGTCTTTATTTCTGGATAGTACCATTTATGTTTGATAAGGAAATGATGCTGTTTGGCTGTTGGTAAATCATATTTCTACACACATCAGTGGAAACGTCATTAAGATGCACTTAATTATGCTCCACATTGTCCATATATAAAACAGGCATTCTTGGTATCACTCAAGGGTGTGAAACTTTGTCAACTTTGTTTTAAAAAAAAATTTTTTTTTTAAATATGTGAGAGTTGTAAACATATGGATATAATCGGAATTTAAATGATTATAAACTTTTTAAAAGCAGCTTTCATTTTCATTGTCTTTTGGGGGAGAGTGAGAGAATTTTAATACATTCCCCAAATTAAATGGAAGGACAAGAACATATTGTAGACACAGCTTAAGACAATTTAGAATCAAACAAAATGTGAGGTAGACCGACAAGTGAAATTCACCAAATTTTGGTTAAGAAATTTTACAGAAATAAAGTAACACAGGTGCCTCCTTTTCTAAAATTCACAAAAAGCAGTTGCATAAATTACAGCCAAAAATGTTGACTACAACAGTCCTCATTCTAATTTTAGTTTACATTCAGTATTAACCTGTGTGAATTGTCATACATGGCAAGGTTCAACAGGTGTATAGGTCAATTATTATGGAGGCCTTGAGAACACAATCATACCACAGTGTTGTAAGGGATGGCAAGACTGGAAGCTGAAGCCACCAAGGTATCTAGTAACAAATCATGGTGCCCTGTGCTTGTGCAATTTTATCCTAAAAGGAGAAGGACTTAACATTCTTTAAAAAATTATACTGATAGGGTGATTTTAAAAGATCCAACCTTAGTAAGATAAGCATTGAAAAGAATAGGCACGTCAGTTTGAATTGTTCATCATTGGGGTTATGGTCTTTTGGCTTTATTCTGGTATTTCTCTCCCACAGGGTTAAATATTATTGAAGCGATTATAATTTAATTTTTCAGAGTGCAGCCCTAACTATGGAGTACCTGCATCTAAAGTAACTATATATTTAAAACTGCCCTTCAGACTATGCAGCCATAAAGCCAGAGACCATTTGGCCCAGGTACAACTGTTTTAGAATTATTTCAAGTATTTTATTTGCCCTATATAGTAAGTATTGTTAGAATAGTGCACAAACAGTGGGTTACTTGATATCTTCTGCATTAGGCCCTTTTCAACCAAACAGGAACGATTAAAATACATTTATATCTAAATCAACCTGCTTTACAACATAGCTCTTTGGCAAAAAATTTGCTGTGCTAAAGTTGAATAGTTTTAGGGTCGGCCAAATGGCTTGCTGGCTGAGTTGGCTTGGGAGCTCAAGCTCTGAGCAGCAGGGCATCAGTTCGGATCCCACATTGGCCAGTGACGCTGCGCCCTCTACAGCTAAGATGGTGAACAACAGCTTGACCTGGAGCTGGACTGCCGTGAGTTGCTGGTGATGGCGTAGGCTGCAGTGGGCTGCTGTGAGCTGCCATGAGCGGCTGTCCAATGGCCAGCAACCAATCTGTCTCAGCCGGGAAGAATGCAATGATCACAACACCAACATGGGCCAGTGAAGCGACGTCCTCCACAACTAGACTGAAGAACAAAAGGACAGCAACTTGTCTGTTCCCCTTCCCC
>NW_017732847.1:124898-134443 GCF_001890085.2 Hipposideros armiger
TGGGAAGGAAGGAACGTTGAAACTATGTAGAAAACAATTTCCTAATGGATAAAGGTTTAAACGTGGAAAAACAACTTTGGGAAAAACAGCTCAATGATGTAAAATATTTACTTGCCCAGTATAAAAAGGACATGCTGTAAAAATAAAGTGAGACATTAATTCTTGAAAGCGCTCCTGTGTCTCCGGGTGTTCTTTCTTCCTTCCTCGCCGACTCCGCCTCCACCTGAGGGAACCCCTGGACGTATGGGGAGCTGGTCTCCCGCAGGAAGGCTTCACAGAAATACCTGTTGAAGTTATACTGTACCTTCTGAGTCAAGTCTGTATTGAGAAGAATGAAGTGATGCACATGGCACCTAGAGAATGGGGTCTGCAGGCTCTGGGAAGTCTGCGTGCTGCTCTATTTCTGTACTCCCAGGATTGCGTAGTGGACGATTTTTAATGTCATTTCAAGACGCTGTAAGACACTCTTCAAGGACACATTCTTACTAGAAACTCCTGCTTCCATAGGCTGGCTGGTCTGTTCCTGAGCACTGGATGTTCCACAGTACACACGAGCTGTTTGTCACAACGATGAACGGCCAGACACTGGCGTTTTAACTCCCTGCTCCTCCAGGCGGTTCCTGTCCAGGTCCAGGCTGTGATATGACAGCTCCTTAATGAGAGACCTGACAGCATCTCACGCCTGCATTACTGAACAGTGGGCAGCACCAGCATGACATGGTGGGTACAGTACTGGCATCACAGCAGCATCTCAGGTCCTTTGCCACCAGAAGATGCAGCTGGCTGATGGCCTCCATGGAGACAAAAGGGTTTAGGAGTCCATGCTCATGGCGACCACTGGAAGGAGGGAAAATAGGGCTCTTGACCACATTCATATTTTGCTTGCCTGAAACCAGGGGCACCAGATGCTCTCCAGCTGTGTGTGCCCTGCCTGCCAGAGACAAAATGCTGGTCTTTAAAAAGAAGTTTTTCAAACATTCCTATCACTCTAATGAAATTTATTTCAGAGCAGCAATATTTTGCTAAACAAGTAACACTTCAGCAGAGCTCAAGCTCCTCTTCAAAACAGACAAGCAAGTCCATCTCCCAAGACTGATAATCAGTATAGATGACTAACCCCAGACTCCTGGATTTGCTCTTTGCCTCTCTTAAGCCTCATTTTAGCTCTGGTTTTCCTCTTTCCTTGTGCCCCACCTGGGATCCCCATTGAACACTGTTTCTTCCATAACCATAGCCAGTTATCACCATGATTTTTGTCCTTTTGGCTCTTCCCTAGGCCCTTCCGGGGAAAATGGGAAAATGACTTTATTGTCCATTCTTCTTGGACTGCTGATATCTGGCCCTTGTCTTTTTATGTTCTTGTCAAATTTGTATCTTCTAGGATACAGCAGTTTCATCTCCAGATGGCCGTCCGCTAAGGATTCCAACCTGTCTCTCCTGAGGATGACAAACCTTGTCACATCTGCTCAACCAATCGCCCTGGTCATTTCACTTAGGGCCACCCCTTCCAACCACTCCCTAAATCCTCCACAGCTCCCTTTCCGCTGTAATAGGATAGCAAGAAACTGGTGTCAGTAGGCGGGGACTACGTGCTTGTCCAGCAGGAAGCAGTTTCACAAGATAGACCTTCGTGCGAAATCCCTTGTAAGATTGCAAGGGCCCAGATTTCCTACGGGGGGGAATGTTTCTGTAGGCAGAAAGAACAGGGAGAAGGGGGAGGAAGCGAAGGAGGAAGTATGGGAGACGAAGGAGGAGATAAGATCATTCTTAAGAGAAGGTACAGCTACAACTAATTGTAAGATTATAATACTATTAGCATTGCGGGGGAAAAAATTTCTACCCCCTGTGTCTCCAGACAGTTCTGACAAGCGCCAAGGAAGAACAAGAGAATCCCACCTCCCGACGGAAAGGAATGGACATTGAGGACAGCAGGGGCCTACCCGGGAAGGCCTGTGATTCCACCCTTAAATCTTGACTATTTCCTGCCATCAAAATCCTAAGTTGCTTTGTTTTTTTGTGCAACTACCCTCCTTCTGTCCTACCCACTCCCATTATTTTGAGTGTGTACTCTTTTTTTAAATCCACTGCTTGTTAAAAAAAAAATAAATAACACCTCCAATTCTGAATAGCTATATAATTGTGCTTGGTATTTAAAGTAAAACAAAACCAAAAAGTCAGCACCCTCCAAAGTGAACTTTTGAATTACTCTGTGTTAGAAATGAAAAGTTATGTTTGGTTTCCCTTCAGATTCTGTGAATATGAATGTGTTGTTACAGGATTTACAAGTGGATTTATTTAACTCAATAGAAAATTTATTTTAGAGTACATTGTATTGGTTTATTACAACCAAATTATATTATTGAAGTGATTTTATTAAAATTACCTACAGTTTTCTTGTAACTTTTAAGCTATATATGGTCTTCATTGAAGAAGTTGAAACGGGGAGCTTGCTTCATGTCTCTCTTTTCCTTATAACTTCAAATTTTGATCTAATTTCAAACTTAACAGAAATGTTACCAGGATAATAGAAGGAACTCCCAAGTACCCTTGACTCATATTCACCAATTGTTTTCATTTGCTNTTCCAAAGCACCAGCACCCTGGCCCCGCAGGCAGGCCTCCCAGCTTTAGCCACACACCCTTCCCCCCACACTGGAATCCTATGCAGGGCCCACATCTCAGCCCAGGCCTTCATGATGAGTTACTCTTTGAGTGTTTTGTTTGTGTCTTTGTGTCTTCTGCTAGCAGATGTTAGTGGGAAACATTCTGAGCTGTCACAGAGGTTCCAGTAATGCTGCAGGAAAAGATCAGACTTTTCTTTCTCATTTGCACCCCAAGATCTTTACCCCAAGGCCGCTTGATGTCCCCTAGAGCTCCTTCTCTTAGTTCCTGGAAGGTCCCATATTGCCCTTCCCACAGCAGTAGGCGCCACATTGCCTGAGATTCCTTAGTTAAGGTTGGACCCTGAAGTGATCTGTTTTCCCAAATAATGAAAGTCTCCCAAGTGACTTGAATCTCCCTCAGGTTTCAAAATATTGTCAATTATGCCTCACAGGGAAGCCAGTGAACAGAAAGCTCTGAATCTGAATCTAAAGTAGGTTATTTGTCATTAGAAGAGCTGAGCCTCCCCAGGCCTCATCAGTATGCATGTGTAAAAGGAGATTTATATCTTCCAAGTCAATTGGGGCTGGACAGGGAGGTGAAGCATGTTTCTAATAAAGATCTGCTGGCTCAGAGTTTGAGGTGGTAGAGACGGGATAGTAGTAGTCCAAGCCAGATTTGACTTCTGTTAGTTTTCTGCAGTCAGTGTGATTAGCTACAAGAATAGGGGACCATTGTGTTATCTGATTTAAAGAGGTAACGTATTTCTAAATAAATTTAGTTTCAAATTATATAATAGCTGAGATGTCTTGAATTACAAACCACCAAGAAAGAGTAGCTAATAACCAAAATTAATAACATTTCCTGAAAACTGCAACATTTGAATGTTAGAACCTATGAAAAACACACATTGAGGTTTATTTGGAATTCCAAAATAGTTTTATCAAATAAAGTTTAAGAACAACTCATTCCATTGCCTTATTATTTCTCTGAGCATTGTTTTGGTGCATTATTGGATTTCCCATAACAACCTGGTAAAATAAGGCAGTGAGATGCTTGTTTCATACAGGAAGACTTTGAGTCAAAGAGAAGCGACTTGTCTGAGGGGTATGAAAGCTGTTGGTTATAGACCTAGAACTTTTGAGTTCCAACACTTGCCCTTATGTCAAGCTAATTCTAATTCATGACTGGTTCACTTTCCCTTTTTTTCTTTAACATGTTTTATAAAAAGTTTGTAGAACTTACAAATTTGAACTGTATGGGATAATTAAAGTTTTAATATTAGCTCTGATATTGTCTGAAATACTCTAAGAAATTTATATATTTGGTAAATGTTTTTTATGTCAGTATTAAGACAATAATACTATTTATCACCTTTTTTATACACAGCAATCACAAACTAATTTCTGAATCTAAAGAAGAAGGGCGACATAAAATGTCTTCTGAGAATAGCAATCTAGGTAAGACTTCTGATAGTGAATTACTCTCGGTGGTACTACCATGGATAAAGTAAGACTAAGGAAGTTTTGCTAATGAAAAAGCAGTGAAAAAAAACAATGTATAAATTGCATGTTATTTTTTCTTTCTTAATTTCTTTAATAGTCTAGTATTCAGAATTATTTTAATTGTAGGTAATTTAAAATCTGAGACAGTAAATGAAAAGAAATTCATTTATTTAGCCTAGACCCCTAAAATTCTATATGATATCTTTGTGTAAATAAGAAAAATGATTTTTAAGTTAGTATGTTGTATGTTTCCTCTATAATCACCTTGTACCAAATTGGACTTGTTATAAAAATGGATCTTTTGTTTAATTTTTACAGCACATGGATTACATCTATTGGGTTGTCAGAAAAGTCATGACGTATTTTGTCTATGTTTTTCAAAGGTAATTTATTTATATAAATACCAATCAATGATATATTGCCCGTTTTGTTCGATAATCTTTTACCATCTTTCAGTGAGCTTCATAATTCCTCGTTCATAGAAGGACCTGTCTTTATTTGCGAAAAATGGAGCAAGGTGCTGATTTACAGCCTCAATTGAATTGAAGGTTATACCACGCAAGAAGTTTTGAAGAGGGCAAAACAAGTGGAAATCTGATGGCACAAAATCAAGCGAGTATGGTGGGTGTGGCAACACATCCCATCCAAGCTTCAGTAATTTTTGATGTGTGATCAAACTTGTGTGTGGTCTCGCGTTGTTGCGATGGAACACAACTCCTTTACGATTAACAAGCTCTGGACGTTTCTGGATGATGGATTTGTCCAAACAGTCCACTTGCCGACAGTACACATTCGAATTGATTGTTTGGTTCCTTGGTAGGAGCTCGAGAAACACGAGACCTTTGAAATCCCACCACATTGAGAGCGTAACCTTCCTCTGATGAACGTCTGCTTTTGATGTCGTTTGAGGTGAATCATCATGTCGGGACCAAGATTGTTTGTGCACCACATTGTTGTCAACAATCCACTTCTCATCAACAGTTATCAGTTGCTTCTAAAGGATTGTTTTCTTCACATTTAATGAGCATATCGCAGATGTTTATATGTGCCGTCAAATGAACTTCTTTGAGTCCATGCAGAACCCAAATATCGAGCTTGCTTACATATCCCAGCTTCTTCAGGTGATCGTGAACACTTGAATGATGGATGTTCAATGTTTCTGCAATNAACATGGGCCAGTGAAGCGACGTCCTCCACAACTAGACTGAAGAACAAAAGGACAGCAACTTGTCTGTTCCCCTTCCCCGATTCCCCAATGCTGTCCCCTCCCCCCAAATCCCCCAAGAAAAGCTTAAAAAAAAAGGAAAAATGTGATTATTAAAAAAATTAATAAAATAAATAAAACAGTATTTTTAAAGCATATTTAAGGCAGATCCTCTTTGAAGGATAATTAAGTTGGCTTTAATGAAATTGTCCATTCAAAATGTATTTAAAGCATCATAAGTAGCTATATTAAGATCAAGAGATCTAACGATTTTCAGATTACTACATTCCTTGTTATCACAAGCTAATAAAACTGGTCAGTTAACACTATTTGTTCTAAATAAATGCAGGTTTCATAGGCCCCCTCTCGGTACTTTCAGGTCACAAATAAGGCATCAATTGAAGTAACTGGGCATTTTAAGTGGAGATAAAGTACATATGGCCTAATAAGTGTCAAGAGATTCTGTGATGAAAACAGGAGTAATTTAAGAGAACTTCCAATAGACTTAGTTTCTTCAGGACACATTCTAAAAATTCGTTTTTGATACTGAACAAACATCCCCTGCTGATTTTAACTTGTCAAAGAGACTTGAAGATTTTATTGGGGATTTGGGGGAGGGGAACAGTGTTGGGGAATTGAGGGGGAGGGGAACAGCCAAGTTGTCCCTCAATCTTAATTGTGGAGGGTGCAGCAAGTTCAGCTCCAAGTTATCCGGCTACCCATGGGCAGCTCGCAGCCGCTCAGCTCTGGGTGCTGTTTTCATACTTAGTTGCGGGTGGGTGTAGCCACCATCCCATGTGGAGTTGAACCAGCAGCCTCATTGTTAAGAGTGCCTGCTCTATCCCCTGAGCTATTCGGGTGGTAGCCCAGCTCAAGGTGCAGAGTTCAGTCTTTAGTTGTGGGCAGGCGTCGCCCACCATCTCAAACAGGCAGCCTTGTTAGGAGCACGTGCTCTCATCAGCTGAGCCATCCTGCCTCCTGTTGGCAGCCCAGCAGCAGCGAAGCTCACTGGCCCATGTGGGAATCGAATCAGTGACCCTGTTGCTCAGAGTTCGCACTCTTGAGCAAGCTCTTAACCAACTGAGCCACTTGGCCAGTCCCTCAAAGGGACTTAATGAAATCTTCTTACTCCTTATAAAAGAAACTGGTATAGGATTAAGTAAAAATAGTTTTGTCTCTTTCTATGGCTCATTTCCTGTTGCAGCAATTTTTGTGCTGTGGTCAGCGTATGACAGCTAAAATACCATTCAGTGTATCTTTCAATTTAGCTTTGCTTGAGTCTCTGAAAGGAAACAAACTAGTTCCACTCTACACAGAACCATACCCTGACGTAGCTTTGCTTGTGCCAACTGTTTAATTCCAGCCACTGTTTAATTCCATAGAGGCAGTGTGGGCTGATTGCCGAAAGCTTAATTGGCTCAACTACTGAATCAGGTTCTCCTTGTACAAGATTAATCACTGTTCCGTACTCTCATAAACATGGTATGCTTAGAGACTGGAAACATTTTTAAAGAATGGAAAAAGCTAAGGAATTTAAGCAAGGAGAAGCTGCTATGTGCACACAATGCCTGCTTTGTGTTTACTGATATGTTTGTTCAGTTTAAATAATCAACTTTTAACTCCTGTGGAAATTTTGCCAAAAGTTAAATACATATAAGATTATAAATCTCTAACACTGCACAGAGTAAGGCAAAGTTACTTTTAAAAAATAAGAATTCCTTCTACATTCTCTCAGACCCGAGCAATACTGTACTAAAGTACAGATCTGAAGAGAAACTGAGAGTTGAGGTCTCAAATGTTAATCTTCCGGTAATTCATGTTAACACTCAGGCTAGCTAGTACTGAGAGTCATCTTTCCCCAGAACATTGTGTAGTAGAAAAAGCAATGCAAACTCCATGACCCTCTCCAAAGTGTATCCTCCTCAGGCTCCGTGGGCAGACTATATCTTAATGTAATTGTATTTACTGCCCAGAGTAGGCTTAACTTGAATGTAAGGTCCTGAAATTAGAACTGAAGGAGAGTGATGCCCCCAAAGTCCTGGGTCAGATTTGGGGTGTTCTTTGGAGAACAAATATGTTGCACTTTGCTCCACAGTGATTGTACTTCAAAGGGGAAAAAAAATCCCAAATAATTATTTCTGCCCCATCCCACCTAGGCTCCCCTTTGCTATTTTTGGTCTCTTCAAAAGCTTGTACGTGATATCCAGTAAAGAAGTAAAGAGTTTCTCATCACTACTGTTGGCAGTTTGAAACATCCCAGAGGTGGAACTGCCACTCATCCTCTCGTTCTAAGCAGATAGTTATTTGGTGTAAGGAGTGTCTGTCAGGTGACACACAGGGTAGCACCTTTTAGACACTTAAATTTCTTAAGATCACCTACAAGAGTCACAGAGGTACGAGAGGAGTCTGATGGAAAATACCCCTTCACAGCTGACACTGCTGGCATGGCGANGGAATGGCTGGGAAGGAGGTGAATACCTAGGTCAGGCAAGCTTAGGAAAGTCTTAAGACTAGAGAAAGGAGTCACTCTGATCCTGTCAGCCTTGGGAAATGTAGCAGATAGAATGCTTTTCGCTGCAGATAATAGGTGACCTAGTACACAGTGGCTAAAACAACAGGAACCAGGGTGGTGTTGGGGGTCCAGTGATGCCATCAGGATCCCAGATGTTGTCCCTGTTTCATCTGTGAGGTTGAGAGTGTTTTAAGTCTCGTTTCCTGGTCGGCTAATTAACAATGCCTTCAAGTATCATGTTCTCACTACAATATTCAAAGGCTGGAAGGACTGCTTTTCTTTATGTGTTTCTCTTATCTTTAAATTTTTTATTAAAGTATAGTTGGCATGCAATATTATATTAGTTTCATGTGTACAACATAGTGATTTCATATTTATTTAATAGTTACATTACGAGGTGATCACCATGATACGTCTAGTCACCAGCTACCACCTTGCAAAGTTACTACGATATTACTGACATGTTCCCTGTCTTGTATGCCACATCCCTGTGGCTTAGATATTTTATAACTGGCAGTTTGTACATTCACCTTCTTGTTTTTCATCCATTCCCTCAACTCCCTCTCCTCTGGAAACCATCAGGTTGTTCTTTGTAGCTGAGGGTCTGTTTCTGTATTGTTCATTTTTTTGTTTTGTTTTTTTAGATTCCACATATAAGTGAGATCACAGGGTATTTGTCTTTCTCCGTCTTATTTCACTTAGCATAATACCCTCTAGGAACACCCATGTTGTTGCAAATGGCAAGATTTCATTCTTTAGGGCTGAGTAATATCTCATTGTGTATATATATTCCGAACATCTTTTTTCATTCATCTACCGAAGGACACCTATGATGCTTCTGTATCTTGGCTATTGTAAATAATGCTGCAATGAACATAGGGGTGCAGATATCATTTTGGATTAGTGTTTTTGGTTTCTTTGAACAGATACCCAGAGTGGAATTTCTGGGTCACATGATAGTTCAATTTTTAATTTTGTGAGGAATCTCTATACTGTTTTCCATAGTGGTTGTGCCAATTTACAACCCCACAAACTGCGCAAGGGTTCCCTTTACTCCACATTCTTGCCCGCACTTGTTATTTGCTGCCAGATGATAACCATCTGACAGATGTGAGGTGGTATCTCATTGTGGTTTTGATTTGCATTTCTCCGATGATTAGTTATGTTGAGCGATGTGTTTCTTTTAAATAGGAAGAAAACTGAGAGGCTTGCATAGATCCTTGTAACATTTACAGGCTGGGGTACATCACATGCTCGTTCCTGCACAGTTAGTGGTAAACCAGTCACTGTGGTTAGCTTGGTATAATCATTTCCTTTTCTGGAGCTGGGGAGAGGCCACCTTTCTTTGTGTATTGGGATGATAAATACCCACACAGAGTTGTGGTTCTCTAGCAAGAATGAAGACTAAGGAATGGCTAGTGGGCAGGGAGCCAGCAATAGTTACTGCAGGGGCTCATGAGGGAGTTTTGAGCAGAAGAGGAACAAGATGAGATTGCATTTGGACTCTGGTTGTGGTATAAAGCAGGGGCCAGCAAGCTTTTTCTGGAAAGGGCCTGATTTTAGGCCATGTGGTCTCTCACAGCTACTCGAATCTGCCATTATGGTGTGAAAGCAGTCAGGGGCCATATGTTAATGAACAAGCAAGACTGTGCTCCAGTCAAACTTGATTTAAAAAACCAGACAGGGCCGGCCGAGTGGCGTGATGGTTAAGAGCTGGCTTGGGA